>NW_006399821.1:5577079-5584005 GCF_000299155.1 Elephantulus edwardii | reverse complement strand
GTTGTGCATAGGGTCGCTATGAGTTGGAAACGACTCGACGGCACATAACAACACAACAACAACTGGGTACTATAGAAGGCTTTTTGGAGCTTTCTCAGAAAATTGCAAATAGAATTACCATTTGACCCAGCAATTCCACTACTGGGAATATACCCTAAAGAAAGTATAACTGCCACCCAAGCAGAAATACGTACATCTATGTTTATTGTGGCTTTGTTCACAATAGCAAAGAGTTGGAAACAACTCAAATGCCCATCAATGAAAGAATGAATTAAGAAGCTGTGATATACTCCCATAATGGAATACTATGCTGCATTGAAAAACAGGGAACTCATGAAATATAATACAAAATGGGTGATCGTGGAGGACATTATGCTTGGTGAAATATCTCAGTTACAAAAGGACAAATACTGCATAATGCCACTGTTATAAAAGATAACTTACATAGAGTTTGGGAGGAGAATGAGAAAAAGTAGATAAATAATGTATACTACATTGAAACAGATGAAGGAGACAACTGTTTAAAAGGGATATATGATTAGGTATTATTGTTATGACAGGAGTTGAGAATGAAGGAAGGATAGTGGAGTGGACTTGGGGATAGGGGTTTTATAACAATGCAAGAATTTTTCTTTTACACTTCTAAGAGAAGAGCAAATTAGGGCAAGGAATGGGCAGGGAAAAAAGTAAACAATGAAGGAATGGAAATCCAAAGTCTCTGTAAACTTTCATTAAAAATAATTTTAAAAAATTAATCTATAAATGGAAAAAAATAGCCTTTTAGCACACACTTAGGAAGTGTTGACATTCTATATGGTTAGATGTGTTCATCTTCCGGTTTACATAACAACTAAGTTCCTTTAAACCTTCACTTAGTGCTGGAGAAGAGTATTGATCATACCATGGACTGCAAGGAGAACAATTAAGTCTGTCTTGGAGAGAATGAAACTAAGTTTCTGCTTGAAGGCTAGGAGGATTTTGAAGCTCCTTCTCACATACTTGGGGCATGTGGCCAGGAGGGTTTAGTCTTGGAAAAGGACATCATGCTTGGAAACATGGAGAGACAAAGCAAGAAAGGAATACCCTGGGTAAAACGAATTGACATGATGCCATTAGATGTGTCAGAATCAGTGAGTCTGGCTCAAAATAGGGCAGGGTTCCCGTGTGTGTGCAGAGGGTCACTATGAGTCATAGTTCTCTATGGCACATAGCAAGAGCAACAACAATGTTTCACTTCTGTAACCAATATAAACCATAACCAATTTGAACCTTGGTTGAGTTTTCTAATGGAATTGCTTGTTAAAGGAGAATGAAGGAGAAAGCTATATATTTGAACTACATTTGAACACTAGTGTAACATTGGTTCAAATTGAGTTTATGATAGGAAGATTATTTAAAAAATATTTCTTTGTCTTTTCAGGGAAAATTCCAGACCTATTACCTCCTGGTGTAGTTAACAACTCATCTAAACTTGTGCTGGTGAATGCCATCTATTTCATGGGGAAGTGGAAGAACATATTTAACAAAAACGAAGCAGAGGAAGACCAATTCCATTTGAATAAAGTAAGCAAATGGAACGTTAAAAAGTAATTTGAGGGGGGAGGGGTGTGAGGGTAATGGAAATAATCTGTTCTCAAAAATGATGTATTCTAATTTTATAAATAAGCTAGTATAAAATTTAAAAAAAAACTTCTTACTATAAAAGAATACAGTTAACTTGACTGATATGTCTCTTTGACCTGCTCAGAAAGATAAAAAAATGGTGAAGATGATGTGTCAGAAGAAGACATATCCATACGGCTATATCGATGAAGTAAAGTGCTATGTGTTAGTACTGCCTTATAAAGACAACGACCTCAGCATGGTCATCCTGCTGCCACATGACATTGAAGATGACTCCACAGGTCTGAAGAAGGTAATGCTGAGATTGCCCGATGCCTCCCTTGTATGTCAGTTGGGAAATGTTCTGTCACCATTTACTGACACTGACTTTCCTTCCCAGTTCATTCTGAGTCCCTTGAAATTATTCCACCTACATTTACTACCTCAATATCCTAGGTTAAAAGATTAAGGAAAGGTGTACAAATCAGAGTGATGGCAGACATCTAAAGAACAGCATTAAATTTAGTATTGTTTCCAGAAAATTATGTAAGTTCTGCTCTGGGATCAACTTTACAGGTAAACGCAGCACAGAGGATTGCTTCCTTGAAGGAGAAAAAAAGACAGAAAATGAAACTGAAAACATTATAATGTATAGCTGCTTCAAATACAAAGAAATTATAATCATTATTAGCATGCTACATATCTTGTTCTTGTGGTGCCATCAAGTCACCTGCAACTCATTGTGACCCTATCTATGTACAATAGCTCTAACCCTGCCCTATCCTGTGACAGTCTTATTTCTCTGGCACACATACCCACATTACCGCAGTCACTGAATTAATCCATCTCACTGAAGATCTTCCTCTCCTGCACTGTCCTTCCACCCTCCAGAGCATGATGTCCCTGTCCAAGGACTGAGCCTGTCTTGCAACATACCTAAATTATGACAGACAAAGCTTCAGAATCCTTGCTTCCAAGGAGTAGCCTGGGTTCAACCTTTACAGGTTGAACATGTTTGTTCCCCTAGAAGTCCATGGTATATTTAATATTCTTCTGCAGCACCAACGCTAAAAATCTTCAATTTTTCTTCTATCATTCCTAGTCATTATCCAGCTCTTTGATACATAGCAAGTAATTGCAAAGGCCATGACCACCTGTATCAGGTGCACCTTGGTCTCCAAACTGGCATCATTTCTCTTGAGTACTTTGGAGAGTTCTTTGACAGCAGACTTTTCAATTAAAAGCTGCTTCAATACAAAGTCTTTTCCTTTCCTAGCTGCTGGTACACCAAAAGTGTTGATTATAGAGCCAAACAACCTGAAACTGTTAACAATCTCAATCTCTTCACCATCTATTATGATGCTGCTAATTATCCCAGTGGTAAGAATCTTTGTTTTCTTGATGATAATCTTTAATCCATATTGAAGGCTGCAGTCCTTGACCCTCTGCAGCAAACATTTCTGGTTCTCCTCAGTTTCAGCAAGCAGGGTTGTGTCTTCTACTCCCAGGCAATTAACTGCCTCTGAAAACCCACTGGAGGTTTAAATAACTTGCTGTAGAGTCATCTGCCACACTGGAAAGTTAATTAACCTGTTGGAGGGCCAACTATGGGTCGATTCTGACTCTACTGTACTCAACAAAAACAATAATGCTACATATAGATCATGAATTATATTTGCAAAACTTTCATGATAGAAGAGGAGTAGTGGTACTGGGAACATTAGTCCTACTTTCTAATATAAGCATTCCATATGCTTTCCAGTGCATGTAATTTAGATTTCTGACATCTACCAGTTTCTCTGAGGAAGAAAGATGGAGGACCTCTACCTAGGGGACTTGAAGCTTCTAAAAACTCCGCTATTAGGTTGTTCTGACTCAATGGCTAGTGAGTTGTTTGTTTTTTGGCAAGTGAGAAGTACTGTTTTTGTGGGTCCTTTTTGTTTGTTTTGTCTCTTCTTAGGGCTAGAACTAGGCCGAGTTTTTCTACGAGGTTCCTACTATATACTATTTGTGTGATTTTTAAAAAAGGTTAATTTTATTACTTATTATTACGAATACAGTTAATTGGTTCAAAATGTGTGCATTTTTATCCAAGTCAAGCTTTCTGTTATGAATAGGGTCTAATATTATTTATTTAGACTTATGTTGTATGTATGAAATTTGATAGATTGTTTATTTTAATGAGATTTTCTATTTCTATCATTCATGACTTTAAAAAAAACCCCTTTCTCTCATAAAAAGTTTAACATGAATAGAATGAGTGAAACAATGATGTCATTAAAGTTTGATAGTAATAATAAAAGTATAATGAATAATTTTATTGTTGTTAGGTGACATTCAACTGACTGTGACTCATAGGAACACTGTGAACAACACAATGAAACACTAATCGTTCCGGTGACATTCTTACAATCATTGCTGCTTTTGAACTCATTGTTTAAGCAAATGTGTCCGTTCATCTCCCTAAGGGTCTTTCTCTTATGTAGCACTTTCTGAATGCCAAGTACTTTATAGAGATTAAACTATGTAATGCTCCAACAATACTAAAAGGAGAGTATTTTCATTCTATTTCACATGAAGATGTCGCCCTAGCATAATGCCTGACTTTTCATATTTCATCTCAGTTTCTCACTCTCATTGTCATCAACTGGGAATTGACTCTTAGTTAACAGTAAATCCTATAGAAGTATATTGCTTCTTTTCTCCTGGAGCAGTTTGTGGATTGGAACTAACTGCCTTTGCATTGCTGGTATAACTCTTACCAACTAGGCTATCAGGACTAAATCTATTAACACTGATTTCCTTAGCTGCACCGAGTTTCACCAGCCACAATGGAGCTAAAAATGAAGAGAAGATGATATGTCAATATATCCTTGTATCACTCCACCAATTAGCACTCTGACAGCATCATGTTGGCCTATCACAGTGATCCATGTCTGATTAGGACTTGGTAAATTCTGAGTGGATGAATGGATGGCAAATGGATGATGAAAGAAGTATGGATGGTTATGAATAAAAGGCCTTCTTAGTTCAAAGTCCTTATCATTGGGCCTTGATGGCCTGGAACTTGATGTTATTATTATCAACAGTTGCTATCAATTTCCAAAAGGAACCAAGTCCTTCCCAAAATATCCGATTTTACATAAACATGAAGGAAACAAACTAGACAAAATTGTTTGTCCATTTATTTAAATACTAGTACCAATGATAGTTTTGTACTTTGCTTGTTACATTTTGGTAGCAATAGTAGCATCTTCTTCCTAAACATAAATGTCAATAGTTATAGAGAGATGTCAAGCCTTTTATATATAGGGTCAATATAAGGCAATCAACATCAACAATTATTTTAAATGAGATTGGGTTAATTTACTCTTTTTTTTTAATTTAAATTCTCATTCCAGATTGAGGAACAGTTGACTTTGGATAAACTGGATGAATGGACCAATTCTGATAATTTGAAGCCAATTCAAATCAAAGTCAGCTTGCCTAGGTTCAAGCTTGAAGAGAGGTATAATCTCAACTCCCACCTGGCCCGCCTGGATGTGCAGGATATATTTAATCCTAGTAAGGCAGATCTGTCTGGCATATCAGGAGCCACAGATCTTTTTATATCAGATGTTGTTCATCAATCCTTTGTGGAAGTAAATGAAGGAGGTACAGAGGCTGCAGCTGCCACAAGAACGTCTATTTCACAAGACTCTACTGTGATGTATTTCAGGCATTTCAATGCCAACCATCCATTCCTTTTCTTTATCAAACACAATGCCTCCAAATGCATCCTCTTTTTTGGCCGATTTGCTTCTCCTTAGAAATTGTTGAAATGCAGAGTCAGACCTAGAGCCGTATTACCTGAGCTTTTAATGGTAACAAGAAGTATAAATAAAAATATTTCTCAGAAACAAGTTTTTATAAAATCAGGTTTGTCTACTGAATAGGGCTATGTGGTTCCCTTTTTCAGTGGGACCATGTCAGTGGTTTTTTACATTTAAATGCATTCAACAATAAATACATAAATAAACAAACAAATAGTAGTGACTCAGATTCTGTTCTAACATGGAAGGGCTTGATGCTGATATATTTTCTTTCATGGGTAGAATTTGGGTATCTATAATAGAAAGATGGGAGCTTTGGTGACCTAGTGGTTAGAAATTGCCCTGCAATTCCAAAGTCATGCAATTTGAATACTCCAGTCCCTCTGAGAGAGAAAGATGAGCAATTTCCTTCTGAGAGATTAAACTGTGTCTGTAAATCTTCAGGGAGGTTGTTTATGAGTCGGTTCCGAATTGAGGACATATAACAACAACAAAAACATAAAACCTTGAGTCAGAGATACTCCTATTCAGGAATATCCTCACTGTTCATGTTTGGCTTAAAAAATTACATTCCACTGAAATAAAGAATAACACCCCAATGGAAGACCTATATTTTGAAGAAAGTCTAGCTTTAGCCTATTTCTCTTTGTTCAGAAGAATTCATGCTATAATTCTCCATTTATTAAAAAAGTATTCTTTTTCTTTTTTTTTGTAAAACTTTACACAGCAGATAAGGTTGACATTTAGTTGTTTCTACACATTGTTAACATACTCCATCTAACATACTTTGGACATGTTGTGAGGAGAGACCGGTCCTTGGAGAAGGACATCATGCTTGGGAGGGTGAAGGGACAGCGCAGGAGGGGAAGGCCCTCTATGAGGTGGATTGATTCAGTGACTGGGATAATTGGGATGGGTGTGTTGGAGACGGTGTGATTGGCACAGGACAGAGCAGAGTTTAGGAATGTTGCACATAGGGTCGCTATGAGTCACAAGCGACTCGATGGCACATAAAAACATTGTTAGCGGCATTGGCTACATTCTCTATAGTAGTGAACATTTCAATTATTCTCTTTATGTCTTTTTGATTATTCCATTTTACCTTTTTAAAATAATTGTTAATGTGTCATTTATATTCTATTTTCGAACTGATTAAAGGGTTACCAGGTAAAATGTACACTGCAGTCTCTTTTTCTTTTTCCTTTATTCTACTCAACTTGAACAATGACTAAGGAGGATAGAAAGAGAATTGATGCCTTTGAGCTGTGGTGCTGGAAGAGAGTACTGAGGATACCATGGACTGCTAGGAAAACAAACAGATTCATCCTGGAAAGGGTTAAACTGGGCTGCTCCTTGAAGGCAAGGATTCTGAGGCTCCATCTAACATACTTTGAACATGTGGTAAGGAGGGATCGGTCCTTGGAGAGGGACATCATGCTTGGGAGGGTGGAGGGACAGTGCAGGAGGGGAAGGCCCTCTATGAGGTGGATTGATTCAGTGACTGGGGTAATC
>NW_006399821.1:5574322-5576979 GCF_000299155.1 Elephantulus edwardii | reverse complement strand
AATGCATTTGGTCTTTTGATTTCCTGTCTGAAGTGTAACCAAAAGCTGAAAATGTTAATAATCTCATCTTTTCTCCATCTATCACAGGGCTGCCAATGGGCTGAGTGGAAACAATCTTCGGGGTTTTTGTTGTTGTTGTTCTCTCTGTGTGTGTGTGTGTGTGTGTGTGTGTGTGTGTGTGTGTGTGTTGAGCTCCAGTCCCTATTGATGACTATGATCCTTTACCTTCCTTTATAAACTATTTAGATCGTCTCTGTTTCAGCAACCAAGGTTGTGTCATTTGAATTATGGCAAGTTGTCGTTAGCTCTTCCTCCAATCATCATGCCACATTCCTCTTCATAAAGTCTAGCCTCCCAAGTATTCTATTACACATATGGATTCAATATTATAGAGACAGGATACATCAATCCCTGACACACTTCTTTCTTGATTTAGAACCCTGAAGTATTTTCTTGTACTGTTTTGACCACTACTTCCTTGACTTAGCACAGGTTTCACATGAACACAATCTCATGTTCTGTGATCCGCATTCTTCTCAAGATTAGCCAAAATATGTTGTTATCTATCTGGTCAAATTCCTTTGCATTGCCAATGAAGCACAAACGGGCATTCCTCTGGTAGTCTCTGCTTTCAACCACAATCCATGTGAAATTGCTTATGATGTCCTTAGTGCCATGTACTTCAGGCAGTTCTTGGTGGCTGTTTTGTTGCTGTCATTTGTAGATACTATTCAGCAGATTTTGCCTGCATGTGATGTTAAGGATATTGTTCAATAATTTCTACCCTTTGTTGGATCATGATTTTTTTTTTTTTGGAATGGAGTAGATAGCGATCTCTTCCAGTAGTTGACCAGGTAGCTGTCCTCCAGATTTCTTGGCACAGCCTGGTAAGCACATCCAGGGTTTCTTTTGTTTGTTGAAATATGTCAATTGCTATTCCATCAATTGGGACATTGTTTTCTGCTAATTCCTTCAGAGCAGCTTTATCACTATTTTCTCTTGAGTGTATGTTGTTTCCAGAAATTAATCTCTATCAGCCAGTTCTTTTTGGTATAATGACTCAGTGAACTCCTTCCATCTTCTTTTAATACTTCCTGTATTATTCAATTTTTTGCCCATAACATTTTATTTCTACTGCATTCTTACGGGATGTCATTTGAAGCTTAAATGTGTCTTAATATCTTTAGCTTAAGAAATGCTAATGGATTAATCCCTTTGATTCTCTGACTCTTGATCTAATATCATTGAATAAAATATAAAATTCCAATAGTTAATATGTTTTTGTTCCAGAATTGGTAAAAATGTTAATTTTTTTTGTTTATATTTTAACCTCCAGAAAATGAATGTTACAGATATTTATATATCTCCATATGTATGAATAATTACAGATATAATTTTTATTTTTCTTGGAATAATATCTTACACACTTTCAGTAGGCATTTCAATCATTTATTTTTTTAGTTTATTTATTAGCCATTCATATTTCGGAGGAAAAGAAGAAAAAAATAGTTGTACATCAAATAATCAGGTTTCATAGAGATTTAAATTTTGCATTCAATAATGTTTGACCCAATGACAAATTAAGAAAATGCTCATTGGGGAATTATCAGCAACCTTAATTAAAGCATATTACTTTAGTTCGAGGATCACAGATACAATCCCTTTGGAATTTCAAAATAAATACTCATGGAAAGAATGCTTCCTTTCTTTCAGGCATTTCATCTTGATAAGGTTGAGGAAGTTCATTCCAAGTTTCAGTGTCTGAATGCTGAAATCAACAAACATGATGCCTCCTACATCCTGAAACTTGCTAACGGGTTCTATGGCGAGAAGACCTATCACTTCCTCCCTGTAAGTAGTGCCTGCTGTGTACTCTCAAATGCCCCTGGGCACAGCATAAAGTCAGATCCAAACTTTCAACTAAAAACTCAACTCATCTTCTTAGTTATCCTTCCATTTTTATAATAATGGTGTTATGTATTATTTGTTCTTAAGAGACTAAGTTAATTCACACACCATAATAGGTGATTCATTTTATAAAACACATTGGGAATGAAGGAATGTGTGAAACACAAAGTATACTTATTATGCATGTGAACCAATATTTTAAAACCCACAACTACAGATAAACTCAAGTCTTTGTTGTTTAGTGTAAGTTCACTCCGTTGAAACACTCCAGGGAGATTTTAGAGTCTGTACTGCCCATCTTTCCCCCCCAGAGTACGTAGTGGATTTGAACAACTTGCCTTTGTAATGGCATTGCAAATCCTTCTCACTAGGCCACCAGTGTTTAGAAACATTTAATTCCAGTATGACTTGATTGCCTGTGAGATGAGACCACTCAGAAAATTGATATAGAAAGGAAACCTGGTGCAGAGAAGATTGCTTTTCCATGGCATGATGTTATGTGCCATGCTGCCTGCAGTGGAAGGATGTGCCAGGATCTGCTTGAACAGTCATCCAGTATTTGTTCTTTTATGAAAATCCTTTCAGACAGTTTGATGGGAAGAATTTCTAAATTTGATAAAGGACTGAATGAAGAAGAGTTAAGACCTGCTGTATGAGAATGGAATTTGGCCTCTTAGGATGATTGCTGTTGCTCTTACAGATTTTACAAAACAATTTTTGTATGTAATAGAAACTACTCATAACACTAC
>NW_006399821.1:5553424-5572879 GCF_000299155.1 Elephantulus edwardii | reverse complement strand
CAGTGCAGGAGGGGAAGGCCCTCTATGAGGTGGATTGATTCAGTGACTGGGGTAATCGAAATGGGTATGTCAGAGACAGTGTGATTGGCACACGAAAGAGAAGAGTTTAGGGCTGTTGTACATAAGGTCGCTATGAGTCGCAAGTGACTCGACGGCATATAACAACAACAACTACTTGGTATGTAGAGTTTGTTTCAGATTACTGGACCCAAGAAATAAAAGGATTCTCATGGTAGATCACATTTCTCAAAGCATAAGGAAAGATTTCATCTGTCGTTGTTGTTATTGCTATGTGCCGTTTAGTTGCTTGTGACACAAAGCTACCCTATGTACAATAGCTATTAATCCTGCTCTATCTTGAGCCAATCTCACTTCCTCTGATACACCTACCCTGAGTCAATCCATCTCATCCTGTGTCTTCTTGTCTTGTGATGACTCTCCATCCTTCCAAGCATGATGTTCCTCTCCAAGGACTGATGCTTCCTTGAAACATACCCAGAACATGTCAGATGGAGCTTCAGAATTCTTGCCTCCCAGAAAAAGCCTGGTTTCACCCTCTCCAGAACAACCCTCTTTGTTCCCTAGGAATTTATGATATAGTCACTAATCTTCTCAAGCAACACAAATCAAAGGCATTATTTCTCTATCATCCTTGGTCCAGCTTTCTGATGCATAGCAAGTGATTATAAAGATCATGGCTTGGGTCAGGTACACCTTAAACTCCAGACTGACAGTGTTCCTCTCAGTACTCTGGAGAGGTCCCTGACAGTAGATTTTCCCAGTGCAATTTGTCTTTTGATTTCCTGGCTGCTGGTACCAAGAGCTGATTGGGAAGTTGTTAATAATCTCAACCTCTTCACCATCTATCATGCTGTTGATCAGCCCAATGGTAAGAATTTTTTTTTCTTGATATTAAGCTTCAATTATGTTGAAGGTTGCACTTCTTGACATTCTGCAGCAAATGCCTCAGGTGTTACTCAGTTTTGGCAAGCAAGGTTGTGTCATCTGTGTAACACAGGTTATCCAATCCTGGTGCAACATTCCTCTCTATAGAGCCCAGCCTCCCAGGTTATCTGTTATGCATATAGATTAAAAATGTATGCAGATTGGATACATACCTGGCGTACACTTTTCCTGATTTTGAACCATGCAGTGTTTCCTTGCTCTCTTCTGATAACTGCCTCCTGGACAAGTAGGGTTTACATAAACACAATCAAGTGTTCTGGGAATCCAATTTGTCTCAGAGTTATCCACAGTTTGATGTGATCCACACAGTCAGCTGCCTTTGCATAGTCAATGAAACACAGATAAATATTCCTCTGATACTCCCTGCTTTCAGGCAAGATCCATCTAACATAGTGTCACAGCCTTTTCTAAACCCAGCTTGCACATCTGATAGTTCACTGTTTATGGTTTCACATATACACACATAATCAATTTTGGAGAATTAGCACACATGAGAAAGGAGGGAAATATTAATAAATATATAAGTTGTTTAATGGGAAAGGGAGTGAGAAAATTATGCTTCAACTCTTTTTAAGGGAACTGAAGGGGTTAGGGAGGATAATGTACAACAACGGATGAATGCAACTTTTCTGTAAATTGTTGTTAAAATTACTATTAAAAAAAGATTATAAAATACAATTTAAAAAATAAAGGGAAAGGAAATACATAATGAATGTTACTTTTGTTCTTTGTTTGAAGTTCTGTCAGGTTGAATAAGACCCATACTAACATTATAAACAAAAGATCTGAACCCTGTCCTATTCTGTACCATCTTCACCATCTCTGACACATTTGAGTGCATTGCTGAAATCCCTGTGTCAATCCATCTCATTGAGAGTCTTCTAATTTTTTACTGACCCTCTATAATTCCAAGCATGATGGCCTTTTCTTTTTTGTTGTTGAAATTTTATTGTAAGTTTATAAAGAACTTGGATTTCCATTCATTCATTGTTGCACATTTTCATCTATTTTATTTTCTCCTGGTTGTAGATTTTTCAGGATACTTGGAAGACTGTTTATGTTGCAGATTAGGACTACTAGAGTTCTAAGTTTTTCTTTAATTAAGTTTATAGTCCTTGGTTTTAGTCCTAGGTCCATGATCCATCTTGAGTTGGTTTTTGTATATAGAGTGAGGTGTGGATCTTGTTTGAGTCTTCTGTGAATAGTTTTCCAATTTTGCCCACATCATTTGTTAAAAAGGCTGTCATTTCCCCACTTGACTGATTTCATCTCCTTGTCAAAAATCAGTTGACCATAGATAGATGGTTTGATCTCTGGGTTCCCAATTCTATTCCATTGATAAAATATATCTCTCATTGTACCAGTACCATTCTGTCTTAATCACCACGGCAGTGTAGTAGGATTTGAAATCAGAGAGTGAGATACCTCCTACTTTTCTTCTATTTTTAAGGAATGCTTTGCTTATTTGGGGCTTCTTTCCATTCCGAATGAAACTGGAAATTGATTTTCCCATCTCCTTGAATAATGGGATTGGTATTTGTATTGGGATTGCATTAAACGTGTAAATTGCCTTTGGTCATATTGCCATTTTCACAATATTGAGTCTTCCTATCCATGAGCAAGGGATATTCTTCGACATCTCCAGGTCTCTTTTTGTTTGTTGCAGTAATGTTTTGTAATTTTCTTTGAGCAGATCCATTGTATTTCTGTTTAGATTTACTCTCAAGTATTTAATTTTGTGATTAGTTATTGTGAAGGGTATTATTTTCTTAGCTCCCACTCTGTATTCTCTTTGTCACTGTAGAGAAATCCAACTGGTTTTTTTTTTTTTTTAATGTTGATCTTGTATCCTGCTACTTGGCTGAATTGGTCAACTATGTCCAATACTTTTCTTGCTCAGTCTTTAGGGTTTTCTAAGTACACTATCATATCATCTGCATAGAGTCTTTAGGGTTTTCTAGGTACACTATCATATCATCTGCATAGAGAGATAATTTTACTTTCTCTTTGCCAATTTGGATACTTCTTATAGCCTTCTCTTGTCTTATTACTATTGTTAAGATTTCCAATAAATATTGAATAACAGAGGTGATAGTGGGTATCCTTGCCTAGTTCTTTTTCTCAAAGGGAATGCCTTTAACCTCTCTCTATTGAGAACAATGTTGGCTCTCGAGTTTGCATAAACAGTTTTTACTATGTTGAAGAAATTCCCCTCTAATCCTATTTTGTTGAGTGTTTCAATCACAAAGTGGTGCTGGATTTTTTCACAGGCCTTTTCTGCATCAATTGATAAGATCATATGGTTCTTGTTAGTTGTTTTTTTAATGTGATGAATTACATTGTTTTTCTTATGTTGAACCATCTTTGCATACCTGTGATGAATCCCACTTGTTTATAGTGAGTTATCTTCTTTGATGTATCATTGCATTATATTGGCCATTATTTTATTCATTATTTGCATTTATGTTCATAAGAGATATTGGTCTATAGTTTTCTATTTTGGTGGTGTTCTTCCTGGCTTTGGTATCAAGGATATGTTTGCTCCATGTTTGCTAACTCATCCTGGGCAGTCGGCATGGCCCAAGAAAGCTCAGCAAATCCCAACCAGTGGGCTCGCCCTTAGTTGCTTTCCCAGACAATTGGCAGTGTCCAAGAAAACCCATTCAGGATCGTACCGACCTTTCCTCTTGCCAGATCAGTCCCACAGCAGCTTCCCACAGGTGGCTTCCGGCGATAGCTGGTTCTTTGGCCTGGCTTTGTGTTCCTGTAGCTCTGAAACGAATTGTTCCAAGAAAATTTTTATTCAAAGTCCTACTGTCCATGGTTCACCGAGTTGGTGGGTCTCTGTGCTGCATGAAGGACTCTTTTGTGGCCCTGGGGTGCTGCTGGGAGCACAGGGCTGAGGTGCCACCACATGGGGGACGGGGGCACAAGGCTGTGTGCAGCTGCTGGTACAGGGGCACGGGGGTGTGTGGTCTTGGTGGGGGTGGGGGTGCAGGACTGTGGCACCATCATGGGCGGCGGGGAAGTGGGGCTTGGGCTCCGCCAGGGGGGTTGGGGCTGAAGGTCTGTTCACAGATGATAAACTGCCAAGTCACCTGTCATCAACACATCAGACTGCTTGGATTGCTCTCCGCAGGAATCAGTCCACCTCCTAGAGGGCCTTCCCATCCTTCTCCAAAGACCGGTCTCTCCTTGCAACAGGACCAAGGTATGTCAGACGAAGTCTCAGAATACTTGCCTCTAAGGAGCAGCCCAGTTTAACCCTCTCCATGATGAATCTGTTTATTTTCCTGGCAGTCCATGGTACCCTCAATATTCTCTCCAAAACCAAAGCTCAAAGGCATCAATTCTCCTTCTATTCTCCCTAGTCTTTGTCCAACTCTCTGATGCATAACAAGCCATTGCAAATACCATGGCCTGTATCAGGCGCATCTTAGTCTCCAGAGAGACACCGTTGTTCCTGAGTACTTTAGAGAGGTCCCTAACAGCAGACTTTCCCATCGCAATACGCTTTTTGATTTCCTGACTGCTGGTGCCAAGAGTGTTGACTGTGGAGCCGAGCAAACTGAAGCTGTGAACAATCTCAATCTCTTCGCCATCCATCCTGACGCTGCCAATTGGTCCAGTGGTGAGAATCTTTGTCTTCTTGACATTGAGCCTCAGTCCATACTGAAGGCTGCAGTCCCTGACCCTTCGTAGCAAGTGCATGAGGTCCTCCTCAGTTTCAGCAAAGCAGGGTTGTGTCATCTGCATAACGCAGATTGTTAACAGATCTTCCACCAATCCTGATGCCATAATTCTCTTCATAGAGCCCAGCTTCTCGGATAATCTGCTCTGCATACACGTTGAAAAGGTATGGAGACAGGATGCATCCCTGGCGTACACCCTTCCCAATTTTGAACCATACAGTGTTAACCTTCTCTGTTCTGACTAATGCCTCTTGGTCCAAGTATAGGTTTCGCATTAGCACAATTAAATGTTCTGGGATTCCCATTCTTCTCAGAGTCAGCCACAGTTTGTTATGATCCACACAGTCAAATGCCTTTGCATAATCAATGAAACACAGATAGACATTCTTCTGGTATTCTCTGCTTTCAGCCAAGATCCATCTAACATCAGCAACAATATCCCTAGTACCCCGACCTCTTCTAAAGCCAGCCTGGACTTCCGGTAGTTCTCTGCTGATGTGCTGTTCTAATCGTTTTTGGATAATCTTCAGTAGAATCTTGCTTGCATGTGAAATCAATGACACTGTTCTGTAGTTTCCACACTCAGTTGGGTCACCTTTCTTTGGAATGGGAACAAATATAGATCTCTTCCAGTCAGTATTGCATTAAAACAGATGAGGGATAGAACAGTTTAAAAGCAATACATGATTGAGTATTATGGTTATGACAAGAGTCTACAATGAAGGTTACATCGTGGAATGGACTCGGGGCGGGGAAGGGAGATTATATAACAATGAAAGAATTTTTCTTTTACTTTTCAAAGAGAAGAGCGAACTGGGGTGGGGAGAGGTGGGCAGGGAGAAAAATGCAACAATGAATGAATGGAAATCCAAATTCTCTGTAAAAGTTCATTAAAATTAACAAATTCATTATTTTTTTAAAAAATAGAAAAGTCCTTTTGAAGGAGCCAAAAGGGTTAATAAAGAAACAGTCTGCACACAGATGTCTCTCTGGCCTTCCTCAATCTGGATAGGGTGTGGGAGAGGAATGTGTCCTTGAGTCTGCAAACAGATGGGGACCTTGAACGCTTGCACACAAGGTCCAAGAACATTCCTCTTTCTGAGGCATAGTCTTATTCCTTCTTGTAAACAGAAATAGGGAAACAAGAAAGCTTCTGTGAGAACATTCTGTGCTAAGCAAGTCTAGTTTCTGGTAAATAAGTTTTCCCCAAATCATGAGTGTCTGCACATAGACTGCTGTTGAAAGATTATAAAAAAATAAAGAGGCAGGCATGCCTTGGGGATCTGCAGTTCTTGTCCAGTCTGTGTGAGTGTGTTTTTCTTTGCTGCTGTCCTGTCTTGTCTTCTGTGTGTGTCTGTCTCTTTATGTTCATTTCTTCCAGGTAAATAAAATAAAAAAAGGGTACTAACATCTGGCACCCAGGTTGTGGGGCTTGAGTTCGGACAACGTTGACATTCCCTGGGATAAAGGGGAATTCCTGGGAGAAACTGAAAGGGTAAGTGACCCCCAAAGTGACGACCTATGGTAGGGGAACTTTCCGGAATTTTGTTACAATCATATTGAAAGGGAGCGCCCCCAAATAAAGTTTTGGTGAGTGGACTTTGAAGGATTTTATAAAGATGGGTAAGACTCCATCAGTGCATGATCATGATCATTATTTAATAATTATTAGAGGTTTGTTAGATTTTATAGGGTTAGAACTTCAGCAGAAAACAGTGATATGTTTGTTTGAAAAATGTAAAAAGAGAATGTTACTGATTTAAATGTCAGGAAAAAGTACAATTGAATTTTAAAGTTTGGAAACAGGCCAGGAAGAGCCTTCATGAGAGCACATCAGACAGGAGACTCTACTCCTATGGTGACTCCTCCTCCTATAAGTGAGGAAGAGAGAGATAAAAATCCTGATTTGTTAATAGAAAAAGAAAGCCTTTTACAAGTTAATCAGATTGCTGAGAAAGTAGAAAAAAGATCTTTTTTGCAGTTGTTTCAATATGTACAGAGACACTGTTTCTGGTTTAAAACAGTGAGTAGTGCAAAGTTAAATTAAAAAACTTGGCCAAACTTTATGAAAAAATTTTGGCCAGGTTAGGCTTTCTCATAATATAAAAACTGCAAAAAGAAATGAATGAATATGTATATGAAAATGAAATAAGTTATATTACCTCAAAAAGGGTTACAGCTGAAGTCAGGAAATAGTCTTTGTTATGTTTCTTTGTTGTCTTTTTGTCTTATGCTTAATGCCTTATGTTTAATAGTTTTAAGCTCATTCAATTTGATAATTTCTGTAAAAAGGGAAAGCAAAAGATAAAAGAATGAAGCTAACATGAAATGAAACTCTTAATTTAAAATAAAAAGAAGAAAAAAAGATGAATAAAGAAATTTCAGCTGCAGCTGAAATATTTTTAAAAGTACAAAATCTTTAAATTAGTAAAATAAACCACGTTTAGCAGTTACAAGGCTCTATCTTGTTTACTTTCAGTAGTCCAGAGCTGAGACGAAGCAAATAAGCCAGTTTTCACTGCTGCATGGATAAGTAATCCAGAAGTTTAGAAGTAATTAAAAGAGAAAAGCAACTTAGTTCTTAAAGTAGATGTAAAAAATACAAGTTATAACCTCAGCAACTGCCTGTAAAAGAAAAAAAAAAGTTAAACTTTTTCAAGTCCTCAAAAAGAAAGCGGCTTTTCCCAAGCACAGGTACAATGTACAATATAATAAAAAGATGTCTCCAAAGAACAGAAAAACAAAATTAAATAAAAAAAATAGAAAAGAAAAAGCCCATCAGTTTCAGGCTCTGTAAGAAACAATACAAATTACCAGTAGTATCCTATTAGCAAAGGCACTCCTGCTATAAACTACAGCATGTCTTAAATTTTTTTCATATCACCTTAAAAACTGCTGCATTAAGTATAACTCTAATAACATTGCTATTATACCAAAATTGAGAATTTATGGGGTACTAATTAATATCTTCAGAACAATCAAAAAAATTTCTGTCCAATTAATTATTGAAGAATTAGTCTAACCAGTAAAGGTATCTTTGTTCATTTAAAAATTATTAATTCTGACGATGAAAAAGAAATTAAAAGCTTCAAGCTAATTGATTTAAGGGCAGTTAGAACTGCTAGTCATTAGAACTCTCCAGTGTTAGTAATAATAAGGAAATCAAGTAAACAAACTAGTTGAATACTACCAACTAAAATAAAAACTTCACCTTTACAAGTAAATAAAGATACTAGGTTCTAATGTTTAACCCCAACTTAGAATGCCTCTTAAAAATCTCTGCTTGTAAAGTAGCTATAAAACCCAAAATACCAACAGCCATCATGTTAATTTTAACTCACAGTAACCCAGGTTGCCAAAAATTTTAATTTTGTAGAAAAAGCTGTATGTCTTCCTCCTGTGAGGAGCCACCAGTAGCCCAAAATCACCTAAACTTTCCATTAATAGTGTATTATGCTATCACATACATTATCACCTCATGCTGTTAAGTCACTGCAAGGCCCAAGGAAATTAAGCACACACACACACACCCCAAAAAAAGCCAGTAAGAAGTTAGCTTGAATTGAACAGAGAATACAAGAAGCTCAGGCAAGTAAAACTGAAAATGATGCAGAATTTTTTTGGTTTTTCCTATTCCACATTCTTCTATTAAGTTAAAAATACAACAAAATAATATAGAATAAATATTTTTGCAAAATATAATGCCAAGCAACATATGCAATATGTGAAAAAAGTCATTTTAATCATTAGTAAAGGACATATTTAGTTATGTCAATTGGGTAGTAATGACACAGAAGAAATTCCATATAGAAGTCTTACTAGTCAAAGTTTCCAGGTTTATATTACAATTACAAATCAAGATTTTACTAATGAAATTAATAAAATCCTTGTTCTTGTTTCTTCTACAAGCTGGTTAAATAATTGCTCAATTTTTACTTTTTCCTTATCATTCTTTTCCTATCATTAGTGAAACCCGATCTGAAGGATTTGAGAGTGCAGGAAAATATTTATTTCAGTAAAGTTTAATTAATAATCAAAGACCCTCTCTTATCTTACTCTTTCTGTTAATCAAATTTCTTTTACAGGTCTTACAGATACTGGAGCTGATGTATCTATTGTTAGTAAAAATAATTAGTGCCTTAATTGGCCTTTACAAAAAATCACCATTATTCTGTCAGGATTGGGATCTTTAGAAGTTTATCATTTTATTGGGCCTGATAGACAAAAAGCTCAAATGCAATTATATGTTTTAAATGTTAGTGCTAATTTATGGGTAAGTGATTTATTGACACAATTTAGAGCTATTGTGTCTATTCCTGCTTTGCTATAAGCAGTCAATAATATCATGTTAAATATAAATTACAATCCTTTAACAGTCACTGTTCATCAGAACTGAGCACTGGCCCCTTAATTCTAAAAACTTTACAGTCTTGCACTTATTAGTAGAAAACAGTCCCTTGAAGGTAGTACAGAACCTGCCACACTTCCTTTTAGAATTCTAATGCCTTTGTTATATTAATAAGAAAAGTGTTAAAACTCAGAAATATAAAACATAGTTAAGAATAAGAAAAAAGAAGATATATTAAAAATAAGAAGAAATGTTAAGAACAAGAAAAAAGAGGAATATCTATTAAGAAGAATAAAAAAAGGAAAAATATTAAACATAATGAAGAATAATAAGAAGAAAAAGTTAAGAATAGACAAAGAAGGTAAGACATAGTTAGGACTAAGAAGAAAAAGTTAAGAATAAGAAGTTGTTTCTCTGTTGAACAGAAAGCTGATTTGCTGTGTAAACTGCCACTCAACGCGCAAAAAAAAGTTAAGAATAAGAAAAAGAAGAATATAAAACATAGTTAAGAAGAATTAAAAAAGTGTTAACACAGAAATATAAAGAAAAGTTGAAAATAAGAGAAGAAAAGTGTTATAACTCAAAACAGAGGCCTCAAAATGTGCTAATTGTTTTATTTTTTGTCTGAATTTACTGTTACTGTCTCCATGTTTGTTGTCTTTTTGTCTTAGGTTTAATGTAGCAATACTTGAGAGTTCATACAATTTGAGAGCTTCCGTGAAAAAAAAGAATTAATAGAGACAAATATAAAGTTAATATATATTGTTGCTGTTATGTGCCATCGAGTCGCTTGCAACTCATAGTGACCCTATGTACAATAGCCCTAAACTCTGCTCTATCCTGTGCCAAACACACTGCCTCTGACACACCCATCCAGATTACCCCAGTCACTGAATCAATCCACCTCATAGAGGGTCTTCCTATCTTGCACCATCCCTCCACCCTCCCAAGCATGATGTTCTTCTCCAAGGACCTGTCCCTCCTTACAACATGTCCAAAGTATGTCAGACGAAGGCCCAGAATCCTTGCCTCCAAGAAGTAGCCTGGTTTAACCTTCTCCAGGTTGAATCTGTTTGTTTTCTTGGCAGTCTGTGGTACATTCAATACTCTTCTGCAGCACCACAGCTCAAAGGCATCAATTCTCCTTCTATCTTTCTTAGTCATTGTCCAACTTTCTGATGCATAACAAGTGATTGCAAAGACCATGGCCTGTATCAGGTGCACCTTAGTCTCCAGAGAGACACCGTTGCTCTTGAGTACTTTAGAGAGGTCCCTAACAGCAGACTTTCCCATCGCAATATGTTTTTTTATTTCCCGGCTACTGGTGCCTAGAGTGTTGATCGGCGGAGCCAAGCCGACTAAAGCTGTGAACAATCTCAATCTCTTCGCCATCCATACTGATGCCGCCAATTGGTCCAGTGGTGAGAATCTTTGTCTTCTTGACATTGAGCCTCAATCCATACTAAAGGTAGCAGTCATTGACCCTCTGTAGCAAGCATTTCAGGTCCTCCTCAGTTGCAGCAAGCAGGACTGTTTCATCTGCATAATGCAGATTGTTAATGTATCTTCCACCAATCCTGATGCCACACTTCTCATAGAGTCCAGTCTCTTGGATAATCTGTTCTGCATACGGGTTGAAAAGGTATGGAGATAGGACACATCCCTGGTATGCACCTTTCCCAATTTTGAACCATGCAGTATTTCCCTGCTCTGTTCTGACGACTGCCTCTTGGTCCAAGTATAGGTTTCACATTAGAACGATCAAGTGTTCTGGGATTCCCATTCTTCTCAGAGCCAGACACAGTTTGTACAGAGCCACACAGTCAAACGCCTTTGCATAATCAATGAAACACAAATAGACCTTCTGCTGGTATTCCCTGCTTTCAGCTAAGATCCTTTTAGCATCAGCTGCAATATACCTAGAACCATGACCCCTTCTAAAGCCAGCCTGGACTTCTGGCAGTTCTCTGCTTGTGTGCTGTTCCAGTCCTTGTTGGATAATCTCCAGTAGAATCTTGCTTGTATGTGAAGTCAACGATATTGTTCTATAGTTTCCACACTCTGTTGGGTCACCTTCTTTGGGATGGGAACAAATACAGATCTCTTCCAGAAAGTCTAAATATCATAGGTGGGGAGACCCCAAGAACAGGTGTTTCAAACGTCTAAAGACACCACTGAGACCTTTTGTCTCAAGAGATCTTTGAGAGATCAGCTCTTGTCATTCTCTATCACCTTCACAAATTAATGCACTTTATCTAGTATCTACATGCTTAAGTAAAAATTTCTATCTGTTTTAGCCAGTCTTAAAAAAATACACATGCCTGTGGCCGGCACTCCAAATCTGTGTCAGTTGTTCCTGTGCTAGTTGCTCTATTTTAAGTGGGCGCCTATAGGAGTGAAAATAGAAATTCTCCTCTCTTTGTTCTTTATAGTCCCTTAATTGATGCCTACCTGTATTGAATCCGATTGTATAAGTAAAAGCTGCACTGTATCTTGTGAGTTAAATTTGTGCTGGGTATACAGGATAGTTTGATAATCACTTTCTTTCTAATAGACTTTTAAAATTTCTCCAGGAACATACTTTTTTACTTATATGTATCATATCCTCTGTTCCTCTTAAAGGTCCGAATGTTTTTATAAATGTTTCTAATAATGGGAAAATGGAATATTGGAGTATTAACAAATTCTATGTTGGATCATCTCCTTATAAATCAGTACAAAAAAGTGAGTTATATGCTATTATTTTTAGCTTTGAAAGAATAGTCTGATGAAAATGTTAATATTGTTGGTGATTCTATTAAAAGCTTTTGGCTTTAGCTTATATATCATCTATAGAGAAAAATTATTTTAATGATTTGTTTTTAAAGATTCAGCAAATGTCATTTCAATTAAAATGCCCTTTATACATAGTTAATATTAGATCTCACTCTCAATTGCCAGGTGGTGAATGTTAATTATACTTATTGAGCTCATATTCCTAATCCTCCTGTTTTTCAAGGAGTTTCTTGGAGGGATCCTGAAGTTCTTGTGTATACTAATGAAACCTTTTGGATGCCTAGCCCTTATGTAGATCATTCATTAGATTTTTATTTCAGTCTTTTAATTAATTATACTATTGGAGTGGATGGAATACCTATACCTTTTGGAAATGATAATCATTCTTTAATACTTCTCATGGAACTTGGGGATTATAGATCACTCTTGTACTTCTGGTACTACTCTGATTCTAGCAGTAAAAAGGTATGAAAGTGCTAGGAAAATTGTCAGGAGACTCTTCTTCATGACTTGAACTCTGCTCCATGCCAGAAGTAGCAACATCAATTAAATATTTACATTGTAGTCAATGTCGAGGAAAAAAATTACTGTTTTGATTAATGATAATGAAAAAGGAATAGTAATTGTGGGCTCTAGCCCACATGGAGATTTCAGAGAAAAATATTCAGCGATTCCTCTCAAATAGCATAGAAATAATCAGAGTCTACATGTGTCTGCTAATGAAATGCTATTATGGAATGATAAAGGTGTTACGCCTTCTTTTCCGCATTTAGTAAACAGTACAGCAGTGCAAGGATATATTTGGAAATTATTAGCAGCTCTAGAAAAAATTCAAATATGGAAAGAAAATATGTCCCTTAATGTCTCTAATAATTTAGGACCTTCTTACTGTCTCTTTACATATGAATGTTTCTAAATATATTGTGGCTTGTCTTAAATATCCTTATGTTTTACTAATGGTAAAAATAATTTAGGATAATAATAATGGAACATTAAGTTGTAATAGTTGTCTTTTACAAAACTGTATTAATTTTTCAATAGATAAAATTATACTTAATGTATTTATGTTGTTTGAGTAAGAAGAGAAATGTGGCTACCAGTCAAATTAGAACGATCATGGAGAGACTCTGCAAGAATGATAAGAATGTGAAATGCTCTTCCAGCCTTGAATTATTGAGTCAGAGGAGTTGTCGGTGTCATCATGTTACAGTGCTTGTATTGGCTACAATTGCATCTACTGCAGTGGTTGCTGGGATTTCATTACAACAGAGTATTCAGACTTTGTGAGGCAATGGTATACTGACTCTCATGAACTATGGCGGCAACAACAACAACAGTTAGATCAACAGCTCGTAGAAGATATTCAACGTTTGCAAGAAACTATGCTATAGTTGGAGAGTAAGATTTCTGTATTGTCCACTCTAGTAATGTTAAAATGTGACTGGAATTCTTTTCATTTTTGTATCACTTCTATAAAATTTAATGTCTCTCAGGAATGGGATAATGTGAAAAAATATATTATTGGAGATAAGAATTTAAACTTGTATAACCTTGAACACAAAATCACTAGTACATTTGAAAAGAATATACCTATTTTAGAGGATGACCAAATTTGGTCAGACTTAGTACAAAAATTAAGTAATACAGACCCTATTGAAAAGTTCAAAGCAATTTTTGCAATTCTGGGAAGTAACAGTATTTGAATTACAATATTGTGTTGTATTCTCTTGATAGTCTTCCTCCAATGGAGAAGACAGAAAGTAATCGAGGAAAGACAGCTGCAGTGCACAGCTTATTCTGCTATATAAAAAAAAAAGAAGGAGGAACATGAAGGAGTCAAAAGTGTTAATAAAAAACAGTCTGCACACAGATGTTTCTTTGGCCTTCCTCAATCTGGATAGGGTGTGGGAGAGGAATGTGTCCTTGAGCCTGCAAACAGATGGGGACTTTGGATGCTTGCACATGAGGTCCAAGAATATTCCTCTTCCCAAGACATAGCCTTGTTCCTTCTTGTAAACAGAGAAACAGAAGCAAGAAAGATTCTGTGAGAATACTCTGTGCTAAGCAAGTCTAGTTTCTGGTAAATAAGTTTTCCCCAAATCATGAGTGTCTGCATGTAGACTGCTTTTGAAAGATTATAAAAAAAAAAAAATAAAGAGGCAGGCCTTGGGGATCTGCAGTTCTTGTTCCGTCTGTGTGAGTGTGTTTTTCTTTGCTGCAGGCCTATCTTATCTTTTGTGTGTGTGTGTCTCTTTATGTTCATTTCTTCCAGGTAAATGAAATAAAAAAGGATACCAACATCCTTTACCAGATTTCTTCACAGCTTAATTCTATCAAACATTCAAAGAGGCTCTATCACCAATTCTACTTGAACTGTTTAAAAAAATTGAGAAAGAAGGAACACTCTCAGAGTCATTCTATGAAACAAATTACCCTAATACCAAAATCAGGCAAGGATAATACCAAGAAAGAAACCTACAGACTAATATGTCTCATGAATGTAGATGCAAAAATCCTTTAACAGAATCCTAGCCAATAGAATTCAAAAAAGCCCATAAAAAAAGGGCAATTCACCATGACGAAATGGGATTCATACAAGGATGGTACCATAAAAGAAAAACAATCAATGTAATTCAACATACACAGTAAATAATAAGAAGTATATGATCTTAGCAACTGGGGCAGAAAAAGCATTTGACAAAATCCAACACCTCTTCTTGATTAAGACACTCAGCAAAATTGAAATAGAAGGGAATTTCTGCAACATTGTGAAATGTATACTTGAAAAACTAAGAGCAAAAAACATTCTTAATGGAGACTGACTCAACCCATTCTCATTGAGAACAGAAACCAGACAAGGATGCCCACTGTCACTGCTTCTATTCAATATTGTATTGGGAGTGCTTGTGAGGGTAGTATGACAAAAGAAGGAAATAAAATGAATCCAGATGGGCAAAAAGATGGTTAAACTCTCACTCTACACAGACAATGTGATAGTGTACACAGAAAACCCCAAAGACTACACACACACCCCACCCCACCTCTTAAAGCAGTAGGCCAATTTAATAGAGTGGCAGGATATAAGACCAATATCTAGAAATCAGTATAATTCCTCTACAATAACAAAGAGAATGCAGAGAATAAAAACAAGACAGCAATACCTTTTAAAATAGCCAGCCACAAATTGAGGTACTTGGGAGTGAACCTAACTAGAGATACAAAAGTCCTATAAAAGACAACTACAGAACATTTCTGTGAGTCTGTGAGGCACAATAAAGAAATGGGAAAATGTGCTCTTTTCATAGATAGGATGCCTCAATATTTTGAAAATGAAAATCCTACAAAAAGCAATCTACATGTTCACCGCAATCACAATACAGATATCACATTTCTTTTTAAGATATCAAAAGGGAAATTGTCAAGTTTATTTGGAGAGACAAGAGACCCCCCCCAAAAAAAGAAAAAACTTCTAAGAAACAAAAATTAAAGGAGAGGCACCACACTCCCTGACCTCAACACATACTACAAAGCGGTAGTAACCAGAACAACATGGTACTGGTACAATGACAGGCACATAGACTCATAGAACAAAATTGAAAACCCAGAAATAGCCTTAACTTTCTGAGAACCCAGAAATAGACCTACCTTTAAATGACCAACTGATATTCAACAAGAAATTAAACTTATCATAAGGAGATATGACAAATTCTTCAACAAATGGTGCTGGCAAAACTGGACTACTACCTGAAGAAAGCAGAAACAAGACCCACATCTCATACCATACACAAAAAACAAATCAAGGTGAATCAGAGACCTGTGAGTAAACACCAAAACCCTAAAGTTCGTAAGAGACAAAACTGGGTCAAGATTAGAAGCCATAATCAACTGTATAAAGAGATTGCTAAATTCAACCTGAAATGTACAATCTGAAGAGGATAAAATTGATGAGTGTTGTTAATGTTGTTGTTATTATGTGCTGTCGAGTAGCCTGCAACTTCTAGTGATCCAATGTACAACAGGCCTAAAACCTGCTCTATCCTGTGTCAATTGTATTTTCTCTGACACACCTACCCCTGTTAACCCAGTCAGTGAATCAATCCATTTCATAAAGGGTCTCCCTCCCCTACCTATGCTGTCCCTCCACCATCCCAACCATGACGCCCCTCTCCAAGGTCCCTCCTTGCATCGTGTCCAAAATATGTCAGATGAAGCTACAGAATTCATGCCTGTAAGCAACAGCCTTGTTTAACCCTCTCCAGGACAAACCTGTTCGTTCTCTCATTAGTCCATGGTGTATTCAATACACTTTTCCAACTCTACAACTCAAAGGAATTAATTCTCCTTCTATCAAAATTGGGAAGGGTGTACGCCAGAGATGTGTCCTATCTCCATACATTTTCAACCTGTATACAGAGCAGATTATCTGAGAGGCTGGGCTCTATGAGGAGAATTGTGGCATCAGGATTGGTGGAAGATCTATCAACAATCTGAGTTATGCAGATGACACAACCCTGCTCCCTGAAACTGAGGAGGACCTCATGCACTTGCTGCAGAGGGTCAAGGACTGCAGCCTTCAGTATAGACTGAGGCTCACTGTCAAGAAGACAAAGATTCTCACCACTGGACCAATCGGTAGCATCAGGATGGATGGTGAAGAGATTGAGATTGTTCACAGCTTCAGTTTGCTCAGCTCCACAGTCAACACTCTTGGCACCAGCAGCCAGGAAATAAAAAAATGTATTGCGATGGGAAAGTCTGCTGTTAGGGACTTCTCTAAAGTACTCAAGAGCAACGGTGTCTCTCTGGAGACTAAGGTGCACCTTATACAGACCATGCTCTTTGCAATCACTTGTTATGCATCAGAGAGTTGAACAATGACTAGGGAGGATAGAGGGAGAATTGATGCCTTTGAGGTGTGGTGCTGGAGAAGAGTATTGAATGTATCATGGACAGCCAAGAAAACAAACAGATTCATCATGGAGAGGGTTAAACCAGGCTACTCCTTGGAGGCAAGGATTCTGGGGCTTCGTCTGACATACTTTGGACATGTTGTAAGGAGAGACAGGTCCTTGGAGAGGGACATCATGCTTGGTAGGGTAGAGGGACGGCGCAGGAGGGGAAGATCCTCCATGAGGTGGATTGACTCAGTGACTGGGGTAATCGGGATGGGTGTGTCAGAGGCAATGCGATTGGCACAGGACAGAGCAGGGTTTAGGGCTGTTTTACATAGGGTCGCTATGAGTCGCAAACGACTCGATGGCACATAACAGCAACAACAACATCATTTCTGTCATTGTCCAGGTTTCTGATGCATAGTAAGTGATTGCAAAGTCCATACCCTGTATCAGGCACACCTTAGTCACCATATTGAAGAGGTCTCTACCAGCAGACTTTTCCATCACAGTATATCTTTTAATTTCCTGGCTGCTGCGTCCAAAAGTTTTGATTGTGGAGCCAAGCAAGTTAAAGCTGTGAGCAATCTTAATCTCTTCACCATCTACAACGGTGCTGCTGATTGGCCTAGTGGTGAGAATCTTTCTTTTCTTGATATTGACCTTCAATCCATATTAAAGGCTGCAGTCCTTGATTTTCTGCAGCAAGGGCTCCTCAGTTTCAGCAAGCAGGGTTGTGTCATCTGTATAATGCAGATTATTGATAAGACATCCTCCAGTCTTGATGCCACAATTCTCCTCATAGTGCCCAGCTTCCCAGATAGCATCGTCTACATATAGGTTGAAAAGGAATGGAGATAGGACATCTCTGGCATATATCCTTCCCAATTTTGAACCATGCAGTGTTTGCTTTCTCTGTTCTGACATCTGCCTCCTGGTCCAAGTATAGATTTTATATTAGAATAATCAAATGTTCTAGAATTCCCATTCTTCTCAATGTTAACCACACTTTGTTGTGATCCACACATTCAAATGCCTTTGCTTAATCAATGAACCAAAATCCACTGAACATTATCTAAAATATCCCTAGGAACACGGCCCCTTCTAAACCAAGCCTTCACTTATGGTACTTGACTGTTGATGTACTATTTCAATCATTTTTGGATTAATCTTCAGCAGAATCTTGCTAGCATGTGGTATTAATGATACTTTTCAATAATTTCCACACTGTCAGATCGCATTTCTTTGGAATGAGAACAAATATATATCTCTTTCAGTCAGTTGGACAAGTAGTTGTCTTCAAGATTTCTTGGCACATCTCAGTGAGCACATCTAGGGAAGCATTTGTTGGTGGCAATATGTCAATTGGTATACCATCAATTCCTGGGGCCTTATTGTTTGCCAATTCTTTCAAAACAGCTTGAACTTCCTCCCTTATCTCTTGCTCATATGTTGTTTCAGGAAATTTTTCCGTGTCTGCAAATTCCTTTTGGTACAATGACACTATACTCTTTCCATCTTCTATTAATACTTCCTGGATCATTTAATATTCTACCCAAAACAACCTTAAGTTTTGCAACTCGAGGCTTTAATTTGTTCTTTAGTTTTTTGAGCTTAAGAAATGCTGAGCGAAAAAAAAAAAAAAAAAGAAATGCTGAGCGAGTTCGGCCCCTTTGATTTTCTGAATCCAGTTCTTTGCACATTTCATTATAATACTTTACTTTGTCTTCCTGCTTTGCCTTTTGAAATCTTATGTTCAGCTCCTTAATAGCTTAATTTCATCCCTCTGCTATGGCTTCTTGGAGCTCTATTGCAATATTGATAGTCTCTTCTGACATCCATTTTGGTCATTTCTTCCTTCTCTGTCTTTGTAATGATCTTTTGCACTCTTCCTGGATGATATTCTTGATATCCTCCCATAATTCATCTTGTCTTCATTCATTAGTGTTGAAGGTTTCAAATATGTTTCTGAGATGGTTTTGAAATTCAGGTGGGATAGACTCAATGCCATATTTTGGTTCCCATGGATTTTATTTCATTTTTTTTTTTAGCTTCAGCTTGAACTTGCATATAAGTATTTGGTGGTCTGTTCCACAATCAGCACCAGGCCTTGTTTTCACAGCTGATGTTAATCTCTAGTGATTCTTTTCACAGAATTAATCAATCTGATTCCTGTACAGACTATCAGGTGAAATTCATGTGTATAATTTGTATTTGTGTTTCTTATAAAATATATTTGCCCTGAATAAATTGTTGATTGTGCAATATTCTACATTCTAACTTTGGCTTTATTTCTATCACCAACTTCAAGTTTTCCAAATACAGACCCTCCTTCTCTGTTCTAAACTTTTGCATTCTAGTCACCCATTATTATTAAAGCACCTTCATTAGATGTTCAATTGATCTCTGACTGCAAGAGTTGGTAGAAATATTTTCTTTCCTCTTCTTTGGCTCTGGATGTAGGTGCATTTATTTGAAAGATAGTGGCATTCACTGTACTTCCTTGTATGTGTATGGATATTATCCTTTCACTCACAATATTGTATTTCAAGACTTGTCTAAAGAGGACTTTTTTTTTAATTATTTTTGTGTGCGTGTACTGTCAAATCAGATCTGACTGGTACAGGAGGAGATTGCCCCTCCTTCCCCGGCAGAGCATCTGGTGGATTTGAACCATGCGCCTCTGGGATTGTAGTTGCAGCTTCTTGCCACTAGGCTACCAGAGCTCCCCTAAAGAGGACTTTTTGACTATGAAAGCAACCCCATTTTTCCTCACCTTTTC
>NW_006399821.1:5532478-5553319 GCF_000299155.1 Elephantulus edwardii | reverse complement strand
AAAAACATTTGGCATACCAACTCAGACAAGAGTATCATTACAAAAGTTTACAGAATACTCTTGGATCTTCACCAGGAAAAGTCTAGAATTGCAATGGACAAATTACAATTAAAACAAAAAGATAACCTAATTACAAAATGGGCTAAAGACCTGGAAAGTATTTTCAGAGGAAAGTATTCAAATGGCCAACAGATACACGAAGAAATGCTCAAAATAACTGTCAATAAGAGGGATACAAATCAAACCAAAATGAGATAGCATCTCACTGAAACAGCAGTGGCAAAGTTTAACAACACAACAAGTAATAAATGTGAGAGGATGTGGCACGATAGGAACATTTACACATTGTTGGTATAGTAAAATAGGACAACATAGAACTTCCATATTCCATTGCTTGGAATATACTCAAGAAATGAGAACTGAAGCTCAAACCAAGACTTGTATACCAATGTTCAAAGCCACATTATTCACCATCACAAGAACATGTAAGCAGGCCAGATGCCCAACCACAATTGAATGGATTGAGAAATTATGGTACATTAACACAATGGAATACTGTGCAGGATGCAGAAGCAATGATATTTTTATTTTTTTAATTTCTACCTAACTTAGGCTCAGTGTCAAGAAGACAAAGATTCTCACTACTGGACCAATTGGCAGCATCAGGATGGAGGTGAAGAGATTGAAATTGTTCACAGCTTTAGTTTGCTTGGCTCCACAGTCAACACTCTTGGCACCAGTAGCCAGGAAAATAAAAGCCATATTGCGATGGGAAAGTCTGCTGTTAGGGACATCTCCAAAGTACTGAAGAGCAATGGTGTCTCTCTGGAGACTAAGGTGCGTCTTATACAGGCCATGGTCTTTGCTATCACTTGTTATCCATCAGAGAGTTGGACAATGACCAAGGAGGATAGAAGGAGAATTGACGCCTTTGATCTGTGGTGCTGGAGAAGAGTACTGAGAGTATCATGGACTGCTAGGAAAACAAACAGGTTCATCCTGGAAAGGGTTAAACCGGGTGGCTCCTTGAGGCAAGGATTCTGAGGCCCCGTCTAACATACTTTGGACATGTTGTAAGGAGAGACCGGACCTTGGAGAAGGACATCGTGCTTGAGAGGGGAGAGGGACAGTGCAAGAGGGGAAGGCCCTCTATGAGGTGAATTGATTCAGTGACTGGAATAATCGGGATGGGAGTGTCAGAGACGGTGCGATTGGCACAGGACAGAGCAGAGTTTAGGGCTGTTGTGCATAGGGTCGCTATGAGTCGCAAGCGACTTGACAGCACATAACAATGACAACAACCTAACTTAGGATGTATGAAAATTATGGAACAACATCGTTGATATCACATACAAGCAAGATTCTCCTGAAGATTATCCAAATACGACTGGAACAGCATATCCACAAAGTACTGCCAAAAGTCCAGACTGGGCTTAGAAGGAATCATGGCACTGGGAATATTGTAGCTCATGTTAGACATATCTTAGCTGAAAGCAGGGAGTACCAGAGAAAAGTCTGTTTGTATTTCATTGATTTTACAAAGGCATTTGACTTTGTGGATCATAACAAAGTGTGGCTGGCTCTGAGAAGAATGGGAATCCCAGAACTATTGATATGCCAATGCGAAACCTATACTTAAACCAGGAGGCAGTCCTCAGAACAGAGCAAGGAAACTCTGCATGCCCAAACATTGGGAAGCCAATTGTGTATTCCAGGGACATGCCTATCTCCATACCTTTTCAACCTATATGCAGAACAGATTATCCAGGAGGCTGGGCTGTATGAGTAGAAGTGTGGCATCAGGATTGGTGGAAAGATTCAAAAACAATCTGTGTATTCAGATGACACAACCCTGCTTGCTGAAACTGAGGATGACCTGAAGCGCTTGCTGCAGAGGGTCAAGGACTGCAGTCTTCAATGTGGATTGAGACACAATGTCAAAGAGATTGAGATTATTTACAGCTTTCGTTTCCTTGGCTCCACCATCAGCACTCTTGGCACCAGCAGTCAGGAAATTAAGACATATTACGATCGGAAAGTCTGCTGTTAGCCACCTCTCCAAAGTACTGAAGAGCATTGATGTCACTCTGGAGTTTAATGTGTGGCTGATACAAGCTATATTTTTTTTGCAATCACTTACTATGCATGTATCAGAGAGCTAGACAATGTCTAAGGAGGATAGAATTAGAATTGATGACTTTGAGAGGAGTATTAGAGTGAGAGAGAGGAGTATTGAATATATCATGCACTGCAAAGAAAATGAACAGGTTCATCCTGGAGAGCGTTAAATCAGGGTGCTCCTTGGAGGCAATAATTCTGAGGCTTCATCTGACATACTTTGGACATGTTGCAAGGAGGGACCAGTCCTTGGAGAAGGACATCAAGCTTGGGAGAGTGGAGGGACAATGAATAGAGGAAGACACTCTATAAAGTGGATTGATTCCGTGACTAGTGCAATGGGCATAGGTATATTGGATACAGCGAAATTGGCACAGGACAGAGCAGGGTTTTTAGGGCTATTGTACCTAGGGTTTCAATGAGTCACAGCAATTCGACGGCATGTGACAACAATAACAATAATTTAAGATGGACTTGAGACCACTATGCTGAGTGAACTTACACAGTCCCATAAGGACAAACCCTATAAAAAACTGTTATTGTAGAATGAGTATGAAGATCCAAGGTGTGGGGTAGAAGCAAAGGAGTGAGGATGAGTAATGGGGGGATGTTAATCATAGGGCATACAATTTATTGTGGGGGATGTGTGAAGGAAATGGGAAAGATCTGGTGTGGCAAAGAATGCATTTGAACTTTGTAAATTAATCAGTATAACTTTTTTAAAAAAAGTTAAGTCACAACAACAACAGCAACAACATAGACAGAGCTCTGTTAGCCAAGTGGATAGAAAGTTATGCAACCAAGCCAAAAGTGAATGATTTTAATCTGTAGGGCTCAGGCCTTCTTTTAATTGTTTTTTGTCAAACTTTCTTCTTTTGTTGGTTTTTTTTTTCATTTTTATCAAACTTTCTTCTAAGTGGTATAGCACCAGTCTTTCCATTTGCTGTATAGAGGTAGTAAATCATGACTGCTGTGATGCTAAACACTGTGACAATGATGTGTCAAATGTGATAATGGTTACGCATCGTGGAAAGTGTTTGGTGGAGCTCCACAATTAAAACAAGCTTGGAAACAGGAGTGGCATCCACTTCCAAAATTATTTATATCCAGAAACTCTATGAGCTTTCAGAAAAGATAAAAGTTGTATAAGTATTCATGTCTTTTGTTCAGAGAGTCACTATGAGTCATCTAAACTCAAAGTCACTTAACAACAAGAATAACAAGTAAGTCAACAACAGAAATCATTAAAAGAAAAATTTCAAAAAGAATAATCAACATCCTTGGTACCATCAGTCATGAAATCAGAAGATAGATGTCATTGAGAAATTCAGATGTCAGGACCCTCTCCAAATTACTGAAGAGCAATGTTGTCTATGAGAAGACTTAGATATACCTGATTCATGCCACAGTCTTTTCAATTACCTGTAATGCATCAGAGCCTGGACAATGAATAGGATGAGAGAAGAATGGTAAAGCTGTCTGGGCTGGAATTTTTTGTTGAGAGATTTTTTATGACCTGCTTAGTTTCTTATTTTTGGTCTGTTTAATTGTTCTACTTCTGTCAGTATGAATACAGGTAGGTGTGGGTTTTTAGGAATCTATTTCCTCTAGATTTTCAAATATGTTGGAGTATAACTTTTCCTAAATTCCAACTGTTATAATTTTACTTTAAGCTTGTTCTGTTTTGGTGATGCTGCTTTAGGTTTTCATTCATGATTTTTCTCCCTTTGTACTTTTACGTTTGAATTTTTCTTACTCCTCTTTCATTTTAATTACCTTTTGCATTCTTTGTGGATTATATTCTTGATATCCTCCCATTGATCAACTGATCTTAGTGCATTCATGTTCAAGTCCTCAAATCTGTTCCTGAGAAGGTTTTAAAATTCAAATAGAATAGACTCAAAGTCAAATTTTGATACCTAGGGATTTGTTTTAATCTTCTTTAGCTTTAGTTTTAACTTACATATGAGTGTTGATAGTGTGTTCCACAATCTGCAACTGGCCTAGGTTTCACTGCTGATATTTAGCTTCTGCAGAGTTTCTTTACAAAGATGTAATCATTCTGATTCCTGTGCACATTATCAGGTGAAATCCATGTGTATGGTCAGCATTTATGCTTTTTATAAAAGATATTTGCAATGGATAAATCATTGCTCGTGCAGAATTCTAACATTCTATCCCCAGCCTCATTTCTGTCACTAAGTCCATGTTTTCCAACTACTTATCCTTCTTCCCTGTTTCCAACCTTTGCATTCCAGTCACCCATTATTATTAATGCATCTTGGTTCCATGTTCAAACGATTTCTGATTGCAAAAGTTGGTACAAATTATCTATTTCCTCTTCTTTAGCTCTGTTGTTGGAATATATATTTAAATGTTTGTGATATTCACTGGACTTTCTTTGATGTGTATGCATATTTTCCTGTGACTCACAAGATTGTATTTAAAGATGGATCTAGAAATGACCTTTTTTAACTATGAAAGAGATCCAAGGTTTTCTCACCTTTTTGTCTCTGGCACAGTAGGATCATATCACAGTCTGATTCAAAGACAGTCTGTCTCATTTTGACAATACCTAACATGTCAATATTTATGTCTTCTCTTTCTTTCTTGATAATGTCTAGTTTTCCTACATTTATGCTTTCATATCCCTCATTCAAATAATTAGTGTATACTAACAACTGTTCTTCCTACTTTGTGTGTCCAAACTTGAAGGCTCAGCCTTCAGGTGCCATATCTGCTAATCCATTCTAATTGTGCTTTATTTTACATTGTATTTTCAAATGTGTGTTATTTCGAAAGTGATGGAAAGTCCTTTTTCCTACTCTCAATTTGGATGTTCAGCTTTAGAACAGTGTCTGGAAGACAGGCAATTTACTGAAAGGAACAGATGAAAGAATAGATATATAAAATAAAGCAAGTTGAAGGAGAACAGCTCTGTTTATTGCACTTCAGAAAGAGTTCTCAGTGGGTGCTACTTGCACTGATCTGACTCAGGACCTCACCATTTCTCAAGGTTGATTCAGGAACTATGCTTATATTGGTAACTTACAGATCCAGACACATATTTTCTTTTGGGGAATCCATTCTTTTCTTTTTACAAGAGTTCCTAGATTTATCTCTATTAAAAATAGAAGTTGGAATGTACATGAGAAGGTACAATCAAAATACTACTCTAATTGGAGGCAAAGATAGTCAAGCTACACATCATACGTATTGAACATGTTGTTAGGAGACACTATTCCTTGGATGGACACCCTGCTTGGAAAAGTTGAATGTCAGCAAAAGAAAGAACGACCATCAGTAAAATGGATTAAACAATACCTACGTCAAGGACTCACATGTGAGGAGAATGATAAGAATAAAATGAGAAAGGACACGTTTCAGTTCTGTTGTTCATAAGGTCATAATGAGTCATACTTAACTCTATGGCACTTACAAAATAGCAACAAGGTCAAAGGGGAATAGGTGGTCTTCTAAGAGTGACTCATCTCCTTCGGAGTCCACTATGCATTTGTAAGGAATATAGTTTTGGATTGGATACCTGGGGCATGCCAGAGGCTCTTGGAGGATTCCAGAGAGATCCTTTTCAATATTAGAACAAGGAAGTGGTAGAGGAGACTGGTCTGAATAGACCTGTCTTGAGAGCCTATACTCTTTCTCATAATTATAAAGCACACAGGGTTCCTATCTGGCCAAGTGTCTCCACCAAGCTGTGCTGTTGCTATGGGTAATGACCAGAAGACCATGTTAAGAAGGGTGCTGGCTGGCTTGGTTCCCGGGCCCCCATGCTACCCTGAGACTTTGCAGACCTGCTTCCTACATGAGCCTGAGCCATTACAGTAGGCTGAGAAAGAGTGACAGCAAAGCTCGCTAGAGAGAGGAGTGGCGATCAGGAGAGCATAAACCTAAGATTCAGTGTTTTTCTTTCTTAGAATCTAAATTAGGCTCCTTGGCTCTCTAGTAGCCTGGCTTGAGGAATGTGAAAGGAGCAGGCTAGGAAACTGCAATTGCTGAGCAAAATAACAAAATTATTGCCCTCTAGTGAGAAACATGGGAGGAGAGTACCCACTGTTCTCCCTAGTATCAACTGGAATATTCCATTATCACGCTTTTGATATGACAGAGCAACTTCTTGCCCACTAGGGTGACCTACTAATAAGATGCTGCCCTGTTTTCCCAAAAGCATGTGGTGTCAATCCACCAGTAATTTTGTGAGAGGATCATTGGTGATATCCGCCATGTGATTCACTAACAGTGACACCCCCCGCAGAGGATCAGTTCTGTGTAGATTACATCTCAACAGCATTCAACAACGGAAACAGGCCACCAGTGCAAAAGAGTGATAGACATTCCACTTCCTACTCTCATTCTTCGAGGCCTTTGCAGAATGAGTGTTGTTCATAGTCTGTGTATGGGCAGGCAGTGAACAACTAATTGAACTGCAAAGGCCAGTGTTGAGCCATTAGAGGCCACAGGAGACCCGCAGGGGCTGGTAGGTTCAGGGCACACATGTCATCAGGGGCTTGGAGATTCTGAACACCACTTATAGGTGGAAAAACTTCAAAAACTACAAAACCATGGGCTACAGAGAGCCAGGAGGCCTGCATTGTCAAGTAGAGTGCAGCCTTTGTGAGAGATCTAGTAGCAAAATGGGTAAGATTTCTGTCTAGTACAGAGGTAAGTGGTTGGCATTCACAGCTCCTCCGAGGGAGAAAGCAGGGCAATGGTTTTCTTTTTGCATGTACAGCCTATAATTCCCCCCTGGGTTTCACCTAGCTATTGGTTGTGACTGAACTGCATTAAATGAATGGATTCCTGAAGTCTCCTTGGCCAGTCTGGGGACAGGGGAGAAGGATAGACTGAATGCGTTACCGAGTAAAGAAAAAAGAGAGCAAGCTCCAGCCTGCTCTCTGAGTTCACCACAGGTATGCCTGAACAGATGACCAGCATACAGCTGCCCATTATGCCTGGGTGGTCCCTGAAAGTTCAGGCTGCTCTTCTGTGTCCTAGCTCATGAACATGAAGCAGATGTCCACCTCCAGTAATCTATTTACCTTGGATTTGTTCTGTGTTCTGAGGAGAACAAACCCACGGGAAACATCTCACCTTTCAAGATCTCCTGTGCAGTGTCCTTGCTCGGGCCAAGGACAGCAGCACAGCAAGCTGTCCAAGGTAAGTGATGCTACCCTTTACACCGTAAATTAGTTTCCTGTCTGGGTACAGAGCTATGCCCTATAGATTCCTACAATTCCTACAAAGGATTTTGAGAAAAATGATTGCATTTCTATGTCACCATCTAGAAAAAGTCCCAGGCGCAGCCTCTGTGTGCTGGATTTCAATTGTTTTCAAACCTGGACTATCCAAGTGCCTAGGGAAATAAATACCTGTCACATTTGGACATATGTTCCTAAGGAATATTGTTTTAATGACTTTCATGTCATCCAGCCATCTTATCTTTGGCTAGGAGCTTCAGGTTCCTGCTTTGCATATGATTATATACTGATAATATGTAATATGCTTCGCAGTATTTCCTTGGACCATGACCATATTCTCTGTATCTTCTTCCTTTGTTGCTGTCATTCTACTCTCTGCCAGGCATGGATCTAGTTTTACAAATGTATGGCTTAGGTGGGATATTAAAGAAAGTTATACAGTCCGAGGAATAATGAGAGTTAGTACAAAACTATTGATGTGAAACAATAAAAAATCCAAATTTATATTTTTGTGTGATATAATTATTGGTTTTATGGCCATTTTGTTCTAATCCTTCTCCATAATTATATGACTAAACTGAAAAGGAAACAATGAAAATGCCTACAAGAATTTATAGTTGGAAATTAGTGACATTTTCTTTGACTGGATACTCTCCCTTTTTCACTCTCCATTTCCTCTAAAGTAGAAGTATTGTTGACTTGAGCATGTTGCTTTTGTCAGCTGTGACTCATAGCTAACCTATGCACCAAACTTTGAACGAAGCACTAACCTCAGCAAGTTTCACTGTCTCTGACACGCCGACCCCTATTATCTTGATTACTGTGTCAAACCATCTTATCCTGGGTGTTTCTGTCTTATGCTGTTTTGGTCCTTTTTCAAGCATGATGCCCTTCTCCAAGCGATGGTCCCTCCTGCCTGGTCTCTGTTTCCAAGGGAAACAAGGGAAAATTTCCAAGTTTTAGTGTCTCTCCATTGAGAGTAATGTTGACTCTTGGTTTTGTGTATACATTTTTAGCAGCATTGAGGACATTCTCCTCAATTCCTGTCTTGTTAAAGGCTTTAAAAAGGAAGGTGTATTCTCCGTGAACTGATACAAACACGTTGTTCCTTTCCTTTCCTTTTGTTGTGATGAATTACATTTAGTTATTTTTTTTAAATCATCCTTGCATGCCCATAATAAGCTCACTTGATAATGATAATTTTTGTTTTTATGTACTGTTGGATTCTATTGGCAAGAATTGTGTCAAAGAATTTTACTGTAATACTTTTTTGGTGTGTATTATGTCTGTCTTTGCCTGATTTAGTATCAGGGTTATGCTTATTTTGTAGACTAACGCGGGGAGCCTTTCCTTTTTCTATATTTAAAACGACTTAAGTAAGATTAGTGAGATTTCATCTCCAAATGGTTTATAGAATTCAACAGGAAAGCTGTCTGGGCTGAGGCTTTGTTGTTGGGAGATTTTTGATGACCTGCTGAAATTCTTACTTTGTAGTTTGCTTGACTGTTTTACTTCTGTATTTGTCAATATGAGTCTACTGTGGGCTTCCATGAATTTGTCTATTTCCTCTAGGTTGTAAAATTTGTTGGAGCATAGCATTTTACAATAGGCTGTCATTATCACTTTAAGATTGTTTTATTTTGGGTAAAAGAAACCCTAAAGACTGGGAATAAACATTTGGAAATACCATCTAATACAGGAGACTCATAACGAAACTTTGTAGAACACTCCTGGGCCTCTACAAGAAAAAGACTGATAAATCAATTACAAAATGGGCAAAAGACATGGAAAGACTTTTCACAGAGGTAGATATTCAAATGGGCAAAGGACACCTCAAGAAATGCTCCAAATCACTGGCAGTAAGAGAGACGCCAACCAATGGCATAGTGAGTTACCATCTTACTCCACTAGCCAAGACAGGACAGAAAGTAATAAATGTTGGAGAGGATGTGACAAGATAGGAACCATTATATATTGTTGGTGGGACTTATAAAATGGTGCAGTCACTCTGGAAGGCAATTTGGCACTTCCTCAAAGAACTGAACATAGAAATTCCATTTGACCCTTCTATTCCATTGCTTGGAAAAAACAGCAAGAAAATGAAAACTGAGGCTCAAATGGAGACTTATACACCAATATTTATAGCAGCACAATTCACTATAGAAAGAACATCGAAGCAGCCTAAATGTCCAACCACAAACAAATAGGTTAAGAAGTTGTCATACATTCATTCATACAGTGGAATACTACTCACTATGCAGGAGCATAGTGAATTTTGTCAATTACTACCTAACTTGTGAAAGACAGAAAAGTATTATGCTGAGTGGCCTAAAACAGGCTCACAAGGACAAATACTGTATAAAATCATTATTATAGAATGAGTATGAGATACAAGGCCGGGAGTGTAGAAGCAGAGGGGTTAAAATTGGCAGGGGAGAGGTGAGTGCTAATCATAGGGTGACACAATTTGATGGGTGGGTGGGGTGAAGGATATGAGAGTGGTCTTGTGTGACAGACAATGTTTTCAAACTTTGTTAAAGCAGTATAAAATAAATTTATTTTTAAAAGTTATGGAAAGAAAAAAGATTGCTCTGTTTTGATAGCAGAGCTTTAAATTTTTAATCATTTCATCTGTTACTTTTCTTTCTTTTAAGTTTTACAGTGATTTGTCCCTTTATTGACCCTTTAGAAGAACCAGCTCTTGGTCGTGTTCACTATTTCACTTGTTTTCCTGTATTCTATCCCATTAAGTCCAGCCCTTATCTTTGTAATTCTCTTCCTTCTAGAGTCTGTTGGGTTAGTTAGTTGTTCTTTATCAATTTGTTGGAGGTACTTGCTAAAACATGTTGGGGTTTTTTTTTTTTACTCCTTTCTTCTTTATTGTGTATGCTTATTACTACGATCTGACCTCTGAAGAATGTCTTTACTACATCTTAGGAGTTTTGATATATAGTATTTTTACTCTCATTTCTTTCAAGTAACATTTTTATCTTATTTTGTATTTCTTCTATAACCAGGGAGTGATCAAATCAAATGTTAATTACCTTTTATGTGAGTTTATTATATCCTTTATTCTCCTGATAATTTCCAGTTTGATCCATTGATAAATTTTTATTGTGAATAAGAATAGGCATATGGAAAAAAGCAAGTTCAAGGAGAACAACACTGATTTTGCAGATAAGGAAGAGTTCTTAGAGGGTTCCCTGGCCTGATTCAGGGCCTCACCACTTGTGAAGGAGAATTTAAGAGCTGTGCTTACATGGGTACCTAAGAGATCTGGACACACATGTTATTTTGGGAAACCCCTTCTTTTTTCTATATAAGAGCCCCCTCAGTGTATGTCCATGAAAACTACAACTTGGAAGAAACATTAGAAAGTGCAACCACAATTACTCTAATTGAAGTCAAAGATGGGCAATGCAATCTTCCTATCACACTTTGGACATATTAGGAGAGGCAATTCCTTGGAAAAGAACTTTCTGCTTGGAAAAGTTGATGGTCAGCAAGGAAGATGAAGACAGACCCTCAATGAGATGGATTAATACAGGCCATGCGACAACGAACTCAAATGTGTGGATGATGTTAAGAATAGTGACAGATATGAGAGGTTTCATTTCTGTTAATCATAAGACATGAGTCATACTTAACTCAATGGCAATTGCCAAAATAGCAACAGTAGCAAAGGGGAATAGGCAGTCTTCTAAGAGGAACTCGTCTTCTGAATTCATTAGTAATCTGTTGTATCAGAGACGTGGGGCAAGTCAGAAATCTCAGGGAGGATTCCAGAGGATCCCTTCCAGCATTAGGAGAACAAGGAAGTGCTAGGGAAACCTGTCTGACTAAGCCTGCTTTGAGCACGTATACTCTTTCTCCACGCTATAAAAGCACACAGGCCTCATACTGGTTAACTGTCTCCACCAAGCTGTCCTGCTGCCACTGGTAAGGAACAGAGGCCATGTTAGGAAGAGCAATGGCTGGATGATGCCTGGGTCCCCATTCACCCTTCTGACCTTGCAAACCCACTGCCTTCATATGAGTGTGTGTTAATACCTTGAGCTTAGGAAAAATGTCAGCAAGGAAGAATGGCTAGAAAGAGGAATGGGGATTAGGAGAGCACAAATATAGGGCTCAGTATTTTACTCTGTGAATAACTAGATTATTTTACCTAGCCTTCTATTACACTTGGTTGGGGGATGTGAAAGAAGGTGTTTTGGAAACCCTGTAATTATTGAGCAAAATCAACTCATTGACCTCCAGTAATAAGCACAGTAGATGATACCTTCATACTACTTTGTGTCAACTAGCAGATTCCAAACTCATGCCTTAGACATGGTACCACAACTTCTTGCTATTAGAGTGATCTAGTAATAAGAATGTGCCTTGTTTTCCCAAAGGGATGTAGTTTGAATCCACCAGCAGTTTTGTGGCAGAACCACAGGTGAAATCTTCCATGTGATTCACAAATTTCTGCACCCCAAATGGAGGATCAGCTATGTGTAAATTCCATCTCAACACCATTCAAGAAAAATAACGGGCTACCAGTGCAAGAAACTGACAGAAATTTCCCTTCGTGCTCTTATTCTTCAAGGTGTGTGCATCACTAGTATTGCTCTTAGCCTGTATTTGGGGAGGCAGTGAACATTTACTTGAGCTGCAAAGGCCAGTGTTTAGCCATTAGAGACCACAGGAGACTTGCTGGAGCTAGTTAGGGCTCTGGGAACACATCAGAAGGGGCCTAGAGGTGTTGAATGCCACGTCTGGAAAGAACAACTACAAAATCATGGGATGCAGAGACCCAGGTGTTCTGCCTTGCCAGGTAGATTTCCAGGTTGCATGCCTAACCGCCTTTGAGGAAGCTCTGATAGCATAATGGGTAAGTCTCCTTTCCAATCCAAAGGTAAGTGGCTGGAATTCACTGTTCCTCTGAGGAAGAAAGAAGGGCAATTTCCAACCCTGCAATTACAGTCTATAAAATCTCCCTGGATGCATCATAATTTCTCAATCCATTCTATTGTATTTGACATATTGGCTATTTCCGTGTTCTTATGAAAGTGAATAATAATGATAAATATAAGTGTACACATCTCTTTTTGTGCCTCAGCTCTCATGTTCTCAGGGTATATTCCAAGCAGGGAAATAGCTAAGTCATACAGAATTTCTATGTTCTGCTTTCTAAGGAAACACCAAACTAACTGCCTTCTAGAGAGATTGTACCATTTTATAAGCCCAACAACAATGCATAAGAGCCCTTACCTCGCCAAAGTTTATTACTTGCTGTCCTGTATTAAACTTTTGTCATGGCTACTGGTGCGAGATGGTATATCATTGTCATTTTGATTTGCATCTTTCTTATTGCCAGTGGTTTTGTATATTTACACAATGAGATACTACACAGCACGCAGTAGCAATGATTTTGCAAATCATTACCTAACTTGGGAAGGACTGAAGTGCATTATGCTAAGTGAACTAACTCAGGACTATAAGGACAAATACTATGTAATACCATTATTTGAGAACATGTATATGAGGATCCCAGGGGGACAGAGTGAGAGTATAAGGATGAGACTAGGCAGGTGTTGGATGGGGTGGGTAGTTGTTTAAACAGGGTCACACAATTTGATGGGTGGGGGTAGGAGTAGAAAAAAAATGGAGAGATCTCCATTATGTAAATGAACTTTGTCAGTAAATTATTATGAAGTAAAATTATATTTTAAAACAAAAATCTCACTGGAAATTCCGCTAAGAGTCGGTTCTGACTGGGCTGTACTGATGAATGCGTTCTTGAAGACTCCTGGTCTTGGCAGAGGGGAGAGGGATAGACTGTTGGCTTTCCTGAGTTAAGAAAAGAAAAATGAAGCTCCAGGTTGCTCCCTGGACTGGCTTAGCATGTCCCTGAGCAGATGACCAGGACACAGCTATCCAGTGTGTCTGGATGCTACATGAAAGCTCAGGACTCTCTTCTGTGTTCCCTAGTCTGTGACCATGGAGGAGATGTCCAGAGCCAATAATCACTTCACTCTGGATTTGTTTCATGTTTTGAATAAGAAGGATCCCACGGGAAACATCTTCTTCTCTCCCTTCAGCATCTCCTGTGCAGCGGCCATGCTCCTTGTTGGGGCTAAGGGTAACAGCGAAGCACAGCTGTCCAAGGTCAGTGACACAACCCTTTACACTGTAAATTAATTCCATGTCTGTATGCAGAGCTATGCTCTGTGGATCCTACAATTACTACTAAAGTGTATTTGAGAATAACTACTATATTTCTGTGCCACCAAATATTAAAAGTTCAGGCCAATGATCTGTGTCCTGTATTTCATTCTTCAAATCTTTACTCTCCAACTTCCAATTGATAGGTTTTGTCCATCCCTGTCCTCTTGGGACTTATACTCCTCAGAAAGGTGTTTTAACAACTTTCTTATCAGTCAGCCATATTCTCCTTAGTTCCTGCTTCGCTTTGGATAACACAACACACTACGTATTACTTGCTTGGAGCATGATCAACAAAATTTTTGGGTCTTCTTTTTTAACTGTCACTCAGTTCCATGCCAAGCATGAATACAATTTTTTTTTTAAATATATGTGTTTTGGTGGGACATTAGAACTAAATTTTCAGTTCCCAGGAATAATGAGATTTAGGGAGGAAAATTGGTGACATTTTCTTTGACTGAATACCTTTCTTCATTTTGCCCTGCATTTCCTATAAAGTAGATTAAATTGTGCTGTATTGAACACGTTGTTAACTGCAAAACATAGAAACCTAATGCACCATAGCTTTGAATCCTCTACTATCCTGAGCCACTCTTATTGTCCAATACAACTAGGCCTATAATCCCAGTTACTGTATCAATCGATCTCATCCTATAGCTTCCTATTTTAATCTATTCTGTCACTCTTCCAAGCATGATGTCCTTCTTATGTACTTGTCTCTCCTGACAATACACACAGAGTATGTAAGAAGCAGCAAAATCTTTGCCTCCAAAAAGCAACTTGACTTAACCCTCTCAAGGACAGAGCTATTTGTTCTTTTGACAGTACAGGTTATGCTCAGTATTCTTCTCCAGCACCACCAAAGTATCTACATTTCTTTTGTCATTATAAATAAGTTCTAGCTTTTGATGTATAGCAGGTAGTTATGAAAACCAAGACATGATTCATGTGCACAATAATCCCTAGACTGACATCATTGCTCTTTAGTATTGTGGTGCGGTCACTGACAGAATATTTTCTCAATGCAATTTGTCTTTTGATTTCCTGACTGTAATGGAACCAAAAGCTGAAATTGTTAACAATCTCATATTTTCTCAGTCTATCACGGGTACTCAGTGGAATCAATCTTTGGGTTTGGTAGTGGTTTGTGGTGGTTTTCTTTGGTGCTTTTGTTTTGTTTTTCTTTTTCTTTGCTTTTTTTTTCTTTTTTTGTGTTGAACTTCAGTCCCCATTGAAGGCTATGTTCCTTTATCTTCCTTCATAAACACTTTAGGCCTTCTCTGTTTCAGCAACCAAGGTTGTGTCATTTGAATTGTGGCAGGTTGTCGTTGACTCTTCCTCCAATCATCATGCCACATTCCTCTTCATAAAGTCTAACCTCCCAAATACTCTATTCCACATATGGATTCAAATATTATGGAGAAAGGATACATCAATCCCTGACACATTTCTTTCTTGATTTTGAACCTTGAAGAATTTCCTTGTTCTGTTTTGACCACTGCTTCCTTGTCCAAACACAGGTTTCACATGAGCACAATTCCATGTTCTGGAATCCTCATTCTTCAAAAGATTAGCCAAAATATGTTGTAATCTGCACTGTCAAATTCCTTTGCATTGCCAATGAAACACAAATAGACCTTTCTCTGATACTCTCTGCTTTCAATCACTTTAAGAATCTATATTCTTCTCCATGCCCTACACCCACTGTCTTTCCTACGTGATATTTGCAATAACAGCTAATATTACATGTAAAACCAATAGAAGAAATATGCTGACAAAATCCAGCCTGCTGGGGAGCTCTGGTGGCCTAGTGGCAAGAAGCTGCAACTACAATCCCAGAGGTGCACGATTCGAATCCACCGGATGCTCTGCCGGGGAAGGAGGGACAATCTCCTCCTGTACCAGTCAGATCTGATTTGACGGTACACGCACACAAAAATAATAAAATAAAATTTAAAAAAAAAATCCATCCTGCCTAAAGTAATTTAATATACATATGGAAGGGAATAGAGAATGTATTACTAGTCTTCACAGGCTTTGTCTTACCAATATCCTTTCAAATATTTCCTGCTTGTTGGGATCAATGTTGGCTTGTTCAGTCTTACACCCTATTTCACATGTCTGTCTTCTGATTTCTACAATGTCCTTTCCCAACAGCAGATTCCTATAACTAGGACACTCCTAGTCTGTGAGAAGAGACTTAGATAAAAAAGTCTTGGTTAGAATCATTATTATGAGAGTACACTGGTTGGATTTGAAAAGGCTATTTGCTAAAACTGAAAAAAAATTTTATACTTATCTGAAAAGTAAAGACAACTAATAATATAAGGCTCATTGTTTAACATACAGGGTTATGATGTCCCTAGTGCCATGAGCTCTTCTAAAATCAGTTTGCACTTCTGGCAGGTCTCTGTGGATGTTCTGTTATTGTCAGTTGTAGATACTGTTCAGCAGAGTTTTGCCTGCATGTGATGTTAAGGATATTGTTCAATAATTTCTAACCTCTGTTGGAATATGATTCTTTTGGAATCAAGTAAATATGGATCTCTTCCAGTAGTAGACCAGGTAGCTGTTCTCCAGATTTCTTGGCACAACCTGGTAAACACATCTGGGGTTTCTTTTGTTTGTTCCAATATGTCAACCAGTATTCCATCAATTCCTGGGACATAGTTTTCTGCTAATTACTTTAGAGCAGGTTTATAACTATTTTCTCTTCAGTATATGTTGTTTCCAGAAATTCATCTGTATCAGCCATTTCTTTTTTGGTATAGTGACTCAGTGTGAACTCCTTCCATCTTCTTTTAATACTTCCTGTATTATTCAATTTTTTGCCCATATCATTTTTATTCCACTGCATTCTTAAAGGCTGTCACTTGAGGCTTGTATTTGTCTTAAGTTCCTTCAGATTAGGAAATGCCAATGAGTTCATCCCTTTTATTCTCGGAATCCTCATCTAAAGACATTGAACAAAATGTAACATTTCAATACTTAATATTTTTTGTTTCAGAATTTGTATAATGGTAATTTTTGTTGTTCATATTTTAACCTCCAGAAAAGAAATGTTACAGATATTGTTTATTTCCATATATATGAAAAAGTACAGATATAATTTTTAATTTTCTTGGCAAAATATCTTACAAACTTTCTTTAGGCATTTCAATCATTTCTTTTTTTAGTTTATTTATTAGCCATTCCTTTTTTGGAGGAAAATTAGAAAAAATATCTGTATATCAAATAATCACGATTCACAGAGGTTTACATTTTGGATTCAACAATGTTTGACCCAAAGAAAAATTAAAAGATACTGATTGGGGAATCATCAGTAACCTAAATTAAAGCATACCTTTTATTTTCAGGATCACAAATACAATCCCTTTGGGATTTCAAAATAAATGCTCATGGAAAGAATGCTTCCTTTCTTTCAGGCATTTCATCTCGATAAGGTTGAGGAAGTTCATTCCAAGTTTCAGTGTCTGCAGGCTGAAATCAACAAACGTGATACCTCCTATATGCTGAAACTTGCTAACAGGTTATATGGTGAGAAGACTTATCACTACCTCCCTGTAAGTAGTGCCCACTGTGTACTCTCAAATGCCCCTGGCCACAACATAAAGTCAGTTCCAAACTTTCAACTCAAAAACTCCACTCATTTTGTTAGTTATCCTTCTTTTTTACAATAATGGTGTTATGTATTATTTGTCCTTAAAAGACTATGTTAGTTCACACGTCATAATCAGTGGTGATTAATTTTATAAAAAACATTGGGAATGAAGGAATGTGTGAAACACAAAGTATACTAATTATGCATGTGAACCAATTTTTAAAAACCCACAACTACAGATAAACTCAAGTCTTTGCTGTTTAGTGTGAGTTGACTCCGTTGAAACACTTTAGGGAAATTTTAGAATCTGTACTGCTCATCTTTCTCCCCCAGTGCATGTAGTGGATTTGAACAACTTGTCTTTGTGATGGCAATGCAAATTTTTACTCACTAGGCCACCAGTGTTTAGAAATATTCGTTTCCAGTATGACTTGATTTCCTGTGTCTGTGAGATGAGACCCTTCGGAAAAGTAATATAAAAAGGAAACCTGATGCAGAGAAGGTTGTTTATCCATGACATGCTCTTATGTACATGGTGCCTGCAGTAGAAGGATGTGCCAGGAACCTCTTGAACAGTCAGCCAATATATGTTCCTTTATTAAAATTCTTTCAGACAGTTTGATAGGAATAATTTATAAATTTGATAAAACACCAAAAGTAAAAGAGTTAAGACCTGCTGTGTGAGAATGGAATTTGGTTTCTTAGGATGATTGCTGTTGCTCTTACAGATTTTACATAACAATATTTGTATGTAATAAAAACTACTCATGACAGTTCCTCTTTTTTGTTTATAGGATTTCTTGGCAACAATTCAGAAATTCTATGGGGCTGACCTGGCCAGTGTGGATTTCCAGCATGCCTCTGAGGAGGTGAGGAAGGAGATAAACCAGTGGGTCAAAGACCAGACAGAAGGTATGGGATAGAATGACATGTGAACCTTTACCTCAGGCCCAAGATCCTCCTCTGTGTTTCTTCCCTGCTCTCTTCCACTCCCTCAAGTCCTATCCAGATGCACTCAGAGTCAGATGGTGGTAAATGTGATGTCATCTCCCCACTTCATTAAAGTCTGAAGAACTTCCAAATATAAGAAATTTACCAAAATAATAGCTTAGACCCAATATATATATAAAGTATCTAGGTTCTTCTCCATGCCCCACCCCCACTCTCTTGGCTAAGTGATACTTTGAATTAAGAGCTAATATTACATGTAAAACCAATAGAAGAAATGTGCTGATAAAATCCAGCCTGCCTAAAGTAATTTAATATACATATGGAAGGGAATAGAGAATGTATTACTAGTCTTCACAGGCTTTGTCTTACCAATATCCTTTCAAATATTTCCTGCTTGTTGGGATCAATGTTGGCTTGTTCAGTCTTACACCCTATTTCACATGTCTGTCTTCTGATTTCTACAATGTCCTTTCCCAACAGCAGATTCCTATAACTAGGACACTCCTAGTCTGTGAGAAGAGACTTAGATAAAAAAGTCTTGGTTAGAATCATTATTATGAGAGTACACTGGTTGGATTTGAAAAGGTGATTTGCTAAAACTGAAAAAAAAAATTATACTTATCTGAAAAGTAAAGACAACGAATAAGATAAGGCTCACTGTTTGACATACTATCAAATAAAAATAGCCTTTTATATTTCTACCAATAGTGAATAAGGGCTCCAGTTTCTCCACAACCTGGCCAGCATAAGTTGTTTGTTGTTTTGTTGAATTTTACTATTCTTACTGTGGTACTATGGAAAGCTTTGTAACTCTTTCTCAGAAAGTTGAAAATAGAAATAGCATTTTACCTAGCAATTCCAGTACTGGGAAATATATCCTACAGAATCCAGAATTGCCCCCCCCCCAGCATATATATGTACATTGTTTATTGTGGCTTTGTTCACAGTAGCCAAGAGTTGGAAACAATCCTAGTGCCCATAAACAAATGAATGAATAAAGAAGTTATGATTATATTCACAATGGAACACTACACTGCATTGAAAAAACAAGGAACTCATAAAATATTACACACAATGGGTGGTCCTGGAGTACATTTTGCTGATGGATATATCTCAGTTACAAAAAGACAAATACTGCATAATGCCACTATTATAAAAGGGAAATTACATAGGGCTTGGGGGAAGACTGAGGAAAAGCAGATAAATAATGTAAACTGTAATAATATATACTGCATTGAACAGATGAGGGAAAGAACTGTTTAAAAGGGATATATGATTAGGTATTATTGTTATGACAGGAGTCAAGAATGAAGGCAGGATAATGAAATAGACTTAGCGGGGAGGGATTTTATAACAATGAAAGAATTTTTCTTTTACTTTTCAGAGAGAAGAGCAAATTGGGGGAGGCATGGGCAGGGAGAAAAGTCCAATAATGAATGTATGGAAATCCAAAGTCTTTGTAAACTTTCATTAAAATTAATTTAAAAAAATTTATGCTCAAAAAACAAAAAAATGGGAAAAATAGCACACTCTTACCAAGAGTTGACATTCTCAATGGTTAGATGTGTTCATCTTCTGGTTTACATACCAAATTCCTTTAAACTTTCACTTAGTGCTGGAGAAGTGTATTGATCATACCATGGACTGCAAGGAGAACAATTAGGTCTGTCTTGGAAAGAATTAAACAAAGTTTCTACTTGAAGGCTAGGATTTTGAAGCTCCTTCTCAAATACTTTGGGCATGTGGCCAGGAGGGATCAGTCTTGGACAAGACATCATGCTTGGAAGCATGGAGGATACAGAGCAGGAAAGGAATCCCCTGGGTAAAATGAGTCTGGCTCAGAATGGGGCAGGGTTCGGATCTTTGTACCTAAGGTTGCTATGAGTCACAGGAGACTAGAGGGCACATAACAAGAGCAAAAACAAAATTTGACTTCTGTAACCAATATAAACCTTAACCAATTTAAACTTTGGCTGAGTTTACTAACTGAATTTCTAGTTAAAAGAGAATGAAGTAGAAAGCTATACATTTGAACCACATTTGAACACTAGTGTAGTATTAGTTCAAATTGAGTTTTAAGATAGGAAGATTTTTTTAAAAAAAATATTTCTTTGTCTTTTCAGGGAAAATTCCAGACTTGTTACCTTCAGGTGTGGTTAACAACTTGACTAAACTCGTGCTGGTGAATGCCATCTATTTCATGGGGAAGTGGCAGAAAGTATTTCATAGAGGGAACACAAAGGAAGCCCAATTCTATTTGAATAAAGTGAGGAAATGTAACATTAAAAAAATAATTTGATGAGGGAGGGGTGTGAGAGTGATGGAAATAATCTTTTCTCAAATATAATGTATTCTAATTTTATGAATAAACTAATATAAAATTTAAAAAAAACATTCTTAATATAAAAGAATACAGTTAACTTGACTGATAGTCTCTTTCACCTGCTCAGAAAGATAAAAAAATGGTGAACATGATGTTTCAGAAGAAGCCATTTCCCTACGGCTATATTGATGAAGTAAAGTGCCATGTGTTAGTACTGCCTTATGAAGACAACGAACTCAGCATGGTCATCCTGCTGCCACGTGACATTGAAGATGACTCCACAGGTCTGAAGAAGGTAAAGCTGAGATTGCCCGATTCCTCCCTTGTATGTCAGCTGGGAGATGTTCTGTCACCATTTACTGACACTGACTTTCCTTCCCAGTTCATTCTGAGTCCCTTGAAATTAGTCCACCTACATTTACTAC
>NW_006399821.1:5504101-5531528 GCF_000299155.1 Elephantulus edwardii | reverse complement strand
CCTTCTGCAGCAAGTGCTTCAGGACTACCTCAGTTTCAGCAAGCAAGATTGTGTCATCTCCTCCCAGGAGATTAACTGCCTCTGAAAACCCACTGGAGTTTCAAATAACCTGCTGGAGGGTCAACTAACCTCCTGGAGGGTCAACTATGGGTCGATTCTGATGCTACTTTACTCAACAACAACAGAAATTCTACATATGGATCACGAGTTATATTTGCAAAACTTTCATGATAGAAGAGAAGGGGTAATTGGAAAGTTAGTCCTACTTCCTAATATAAGCATTACATATGCTTTCAAGTACATGTAATTTAGATTTCTGACATCTACTGGTTGCTATGAAAAAGAAAGATGGGCGACCTCCGTCTGGGGGACTTTAAGTCCCTGAAAACTTAGTCATGAGGTTGTTCTGATTCAATGGCTAGTGAGTTGTTTGGATTTTGGCTAGTAAATTGTTTGGGTTTTGTGGGTTCTTTTTGTTCAGTTTATCTCTTCTTAGGGTTAGAACTAGGTCAAATTTTTCTATGAGGTTCTTACTACACTGTTTGTGTGATTTTTAAAAAGTTTAACTGTATTACTTATGATAATACAGTTAATTGGCTCAAAATGTGTACTCTTATTCAAGTCAAGCTTTTTATTAGGTATAAGTTTTAATATTTGTTATTTTCACTTATATTGTATGTATGAAAGTTAATGAAATGATTATTTTAATGCAATTTTTATATTTATTATTTGTGACTTTTAAAAAAACTCATAAAAAGCTTAACATAAGTAGGATCAGTGGAACAATGGTTTCATTAAAGTCTGATAGTAATAATAACAGTAATATGAATAATATTGTTATTGTTAGGTGACATTGAACTGACTGTGACTCACAGAAACACTGTGAACAACAGAATAAGATACTGTTGGTTCCTGTGCAATTCTCACAATCACTGTTGCTCTTGAACTCATTGTTGAATCCACTGTTTCCGTTCATCTCCCTAAGGGTCTTTCTCTTATGTAGCACTTTCTGAATGCCAAGTACTTTATAGAGATTAAATTATGTAATGCTCCACCAACACTAAAAGGAGAGTATTTTCATTCTATTTTACAAGAAAATCTAGCCCTAACATCCTGTCTGACTGTTTATAATTCATCTCAGTTTCTCACTCTCATTGCCATCAATTGACAATGACTCTTAGCTGACCCTCCAGTGAGCGTTCAGAGACTATAAATCCTATAGAAGTATAATGCTTCGTTTTCCCCTGGAGGAATTTGTGGATTGGCACTAACTGCCTTTAGATTGCCAGTGTAACTCTTACCAACAAGGGCATCAGGACTTAAATTTATTAGTACTGATTTCCTTAGGTCTACTGAGTTTCACCAGCAACAATGGTGTTAAATATGAAGAGAAGAAGGTGTTTCAATGTATCCTTATATCACTCCACCAATTAGCACTCTGAAAATTAGCATCATGTTGGCCTATCACAGTGCTCCATGTGTGATGGGGACTTAGTAAATTCTGAGTGAGTGAATGGATGGCAAATGGATGATGAAACAAATATGGGTGGTTATTAATAATGGCCTTCTTTAGTTCAAAGCCATTATCATTGGGCTTTGATGACCTGGAACTTGACTGTTATTATTATCAACAATTACTATCAATTTCCAAAAGGAACCAAATCCTTCGAAAAATATCTGATTTTGCACAAATGTAAAGGAAAAAAATTAGACTAGTACCAAAATGAAGGTTTTTTATTTTGCTTATTGTATGTTGATAGCAAGAGTGACATCTTCTTCCTAAACAACATGCTTCTGGAAACTATGAACTTTGATAAATGTCAATAGTTATAGAGAAGCTTCAAGCCTTTTACTCATAGGGTCGCTATGAGTTGTGCTCACTCAACTCGAAGAAAACGAACAACAATTATTTTAACGAGATTGAGCTAATTTCCTTTTTTTCATTCTCATTACAGATTGAGGAACAGTTGACTTTGGATAAACTGAATGAGTGGATCAGTTCTAATAATGTGAAGGTGAATCATGTCAATGTCAGCTTGCCTAGGTTCAAGCTTGAAGAGAGCTACAATCTCAAAGACCACCTGGCCAGCCTCGATGTGCAGGATATACTTGATCCTAGTAAGGCAGATCTGTCTGGAATATCAGGAGCCAAAGATCTTTATGTATCAGAGTTTGTTCATAAATCCTTTGTGGAAGTAAATGAAGAGGGTACAGTGGCTGCAGCTGCCACAGCAGCGGGCAGGGTACTGTGTGCTTTAGTACATCCAAAAAATTTCAATGCCAACCATCCATTCCTTTTCTTTATCCAACACAATGCCTCAAAGTGCATCCTCTTTTTTGGCCGATTTTCTTCTCCTTAGAAAATGTCGAAATGCAGAGTCAGACCTAGAGCCTAATTACCTGGGCTTTTAATGGTAAACAGAAGAATAAATGAAAACTTTTCCCTAGAAACAAGTTTTCTAAGATCAAGTGTCTACTGAATAGGGCTACGTGTTTCCCTTTTTCAGTGGGAAAATATCAGTGGGTTTTTTCAGTGTTAAATTCATCCAACAATCAATCAATCAATCAATAATAAACAAACAAACGAATAGGAGTGAGTGAGATTCTCTTCTAATATTGAAGGGCTTGATGCTGTTATAGTTTCTTTCATGGATAGAATTTGGGTGTCTATAAATGAGAGATGGGAACTCTGATTACCTAGTGGAAGAAATTGCCCTGAAATCCCAAAGTCATGCAAATTGAATATTCCAGTCCCTCTGAGAGAGAAAGATGAACAATTTCCTTCTGAAGGATTAAACTGTGTCTGTAAATCTTCTGGCAGGTTGTCTATGAGTCGGTTCTAAATTGAGGACACATAACAACAACAAAAGCAGCAACAAAAACATAAAACCTTGAATAAGAGATACCCCTAGTCAGGAATATCCTGAGTGCTGATGTTAGTTTTAAAAATCTATATTCAACTGAAATAAAGTATAAAACCCCAATGCAAGGCCTACAAGAAAGCCTGGCTTTTCTTTATCTTTCTCTTTGTTCAGAAGAATAAATCTATATTTCTCTATTTGTTAAAAAAATATTTTCTTTCTCTTTTGTAAAAGTTCACACTCCAGATAAGGTTGACATTAGTAGTTTCTACACACTGTTCAGTGACATTGGCTACATTCTTCATAGTAGTGAACACTTCAATTATTCCATTTGCATCTTTTTATTATTCCATTTTACATTTTTAAAATTATTTTTAACATATTATGTATATCCTATTTTCCAAACGATTATAGGATTACTAGGTAAAATGTTGCAGTCACTTTTTCTTTTTCCTTTACTTGATATGTAGAGTTTGTGTCAGAGTAGTGGACCCACAAAATCAAAGGATTCTCATGGTAGAAGATCACATTTATCAAAGCAGAAGAAAATATTTCATCTGTTGTTGTTGTTGATATTGTTATGTGCCATGAGTTGCTTGTGACACAAAGCTACCCTATGTACAATAGCTAGGAACCCTGCTCTATCTTGAGCCAATCTCATTTTCTCTGATACACTTACTCCATTATCCCAGTCACTGAGTCAATCCATCTCATCCTGTGTCTTCTTCTCCTGTGTTGACTCTCCACCCTTCCAAGCGTGATGTTCCTCTCCAAGGACTGGTCCTTCTTTGAAACATGCCCAGAATATGTCAGATGGAGCTTCAGAATCCATGCCTCTGAGAAAAAGCCTGGATTCACCCTGTCCAGAACAACCTCTCTGTTCCCTAGCAATTTATGATATACTCAATAATCTTCTCCAGCACCACAACTCAAAGGCATCAATTCTCTTTCTATCATTCTTGGTCTTTGTTCAGCTTTCTGATGCACGTTGTTGTTTGTTGTTATGTGCTGTCAAGTTGGTTTCAACTCATAGAGACCCTATGTACAAGAGCAAATGCTATTCTATCCTGTGGCAACCTCGCCATCTCAAACACACTCATTCCCACCACTCCACTCACAGAATCAATCCATCTTATCAAGGGTCTTCCTCTCCTGCACTGTCCCTCTGCTCTCCCAAACATTGTGTTCATCTCCAAGGACCAGTCCCTCCTTACAAGATGCCCAAAGTATGTTAGACAAAGCTTCAGAATCCTTGACTCCAAGGAAGATTCTGGCTTCACCCTCTCCAGGACAAACCTGTTTGTTCTATGCATTGTAAGTGATTATAAAGATCATGGCTTAGGTCTGGTGCACCTTAGTCTCCAGAATGACAGCGTTGCTCTCAGAACTCTGCATAATGCAGTTTGTTGACAAGTCTTCCTCCATTCCTGATGCCACATTCTTTCCCATAGAGCTCAGTCTTGCTGATTATCTGCTCCACATACAGATTGCAAAGCTATGGTGATAGAACACATCCCCGGAGCGCACTTTTCATGATTTTGAACCATGCAGTGTTTCCTTGTTCTGTTCTGAGGACTGCCTCGTGGTCCAAGTATAAGTTCACATAAGCATGGTGAGGTGTTCTAGTATTCTCAGTCTTCTCAGAGTCAGCCATAGTTTGTTGTGATTCACACAGTCAGATGCCTTTGCATAGTCAATGAAAGGCAGATAGCCATTCCTCTGGCACTACATGCTTTCAGCCATAATCCATCTAACATTAGCTACAAATTCCCTAGTCCCACGACCACTTCTGAACACAGCCTGCACATCAGGATGTTCTCTGTTCCAGTTGTTTCTGAATAATTTTCAGCAGACTCTTGCTTGCATGTGATATTAATGATATTGTTTGATATTTTCGACACTCTGCTGGATCAACTTTCTTTCTTTGGGATGAGAACAAAAATGGACCTCTTCCATTCAGTTGACTAGTTGATTTTCCTCTAGATTTCTCAGCACAACTTGGTTTATCACATTCAGGGCAGCATGTGGTTTTGAAATATGTCAATTGGTATGTTGTCAATTCTTATGGCCTTGTTTTTAGCCAATGCTTTAGAGCAGCTTGAAATTCTGAAGGGCTGTATAGCTTTGGACAATTACACTGGCAAGGACCTTTCAAAAGTATTGAAGAGAAATTATATCAGTTTGAAGACTGAGTTGTGCGTGATTCAGTTCATGTTCTTTTAAATCACTTGTCATGTATCTGAGGGCTAGACAGTGAAAAGGATGAAAGAAGTAGAATCAATGACTTTGAGGTGTGGTATTGTAAAAAAGTACTGAATAACCCATCAACTGCCAAAATAACAAATAGGTATATCTTAGAAAATGTGCTCCTTGAAGCCATGGATGGTGAAACTTTGACTCTCATACTTCAGATATGTTTCTCAGGAAGACTATTCTTTGGGAAAAAATATCAGGTTTGGAAGGGTAGAGAGTCAGTAGAAGATCAGGATGGACTGACATGGTGATTATAACAATGGGCTAAAGTCTATCAGAGATAGTGAGTATGGCATAGAATAAGATTCAGATCATAGGTTTGTTAATAGGGTTGCTATGAATTATACTCAACTTAATGGCAACAACAACTAGGCTATTGGGAGCTGTAGTGTCACAGTGTCATCCCAAAATTATGTGGTTCAAACCTACCAGCTCTGCTTGGTGGGAGAAGGATGGGTAATCTTTCTATGTTATTTAGAGACTGAAATCTTTTTTAGGATCAACTATGTGTTGATTCAGCTTGATGGAACACAGCAACAACAACTGGACCATACATCTGAACGTTGAACAATGAATAAGAATGACAGAAGAAGAAACAATGTGTTTTAGCTGTGCTGTTGGAGAAGAATACTGAATATCCTATGGATGACTAACAGAACAAACAGATATATCTTGGGAAAGGTGCAGCCAGAGTGCTCCTTGGAGGCAAAGACAATAAAGCTTACTCGCACTTACTTTGTGTATGTTACTAAAATAGTCTAGTCCTAAAACAAGGTGCGGAGAAAGTGAAAGTATGTTGAAATAGAGGAAGAACCTCAACCAGGTAAGTTCACACAGTGATTACAGCAATAAGCTTGAGTGTATCACAGAATATTAGGATGGAAGAGGATAGGACAGGGTTCATGTCTGTTGTTCTGAAGGTAACTATGAGTTGTACTAAACTCAGTGACATCTAATAACAAAAACAACTGGACTATGAATAAGGATGATAGTATGACAGAACAGTCAATGTCTTTGATCTGTGGTATGAGATATGAATACAGAATTTCTCATCTACTTCCAAATATATATACATATACATATTTCTTAGGGAAAGTGAAACCAGGGTGCTCCTTAAGATGGTACACTTTCATATTATATACACTGGGAATGATGTTAAGAGATGCTAGACCTTGGAATGTGACATCATGCTTGGAAAGGAGGAAGGTAAGTAAAAGAGAAAAATAGTCAATAAGAGAGATGCAAATCAAAACCACAATGAGATAGCATCTCACTCCAGGAACAGTGGCAAAGTTTAACATGACAGCAAGTAAAAAATGTTGGAGAAGATGTGGCAAGATACATTATATTACATTTTTGGTAGGATTGTAAAATGGAACAAATATTCTGGAAGGCAGTTTGGCATGTCTTCAAAATACTGAACATGACAACTATTTTTGAAGTATATTTTATTATTGATTTTTAAACAAGACAGTCAAAATTTTTCTTTTTTGCAGAAGAATTTTAATCACCTTTTACTGTCTTTAAGAGTTTTTGTATATCTTCTTGTGAAATGATTTCAGTAACTTTTCTAGCATTCTAAGTAGACTAGACTAATGAATGTACGTAAGTAGAAATGTTTTATATGTTCAAATAACTAGCCCTTTCTCCAAAAATTTTGTTTTCTAGTTTATATGATATGTTGTTGTTATATGCCATCGAGTCGCTTATGACTCGTAGCAACCCTATGTACAACTCTGTTCTTTCCTGTGCCAATCTTATTGTCTCTGACACACTCATCCTGATTACCACAGTCACTAAATCAATCCATCTCCTAGAGGGCCTTCCCGTCCTGTGCCTGCCCTCCACCCTCCCAAACATGATGTCCTTCTCAAGGACCAGTCTCTCCTTACAACATGTCCAAAGTATATCAGACGAAGCCACAGAATCTTTGCCTCCAAGGAGCAGCCAAGTTTAACCATCTCTGGGATAAATCTGTTTTCTTAGCATTCCATGGTACCCTCAATAATCGTCTCCAAAACCAAAGCTCAAAGGTATCAATTCTCCTTCTATCCTACTTAGTCATTGTCCAACTCTCTGACGCATAACAAGTGATTGCAAAGACCATGGCCTGTATCAGAGGCACCTTACTCTCCAGAGAGACACTGTTGCTCTTCAGTACTTTAGAGAGGTCCCTAACAGCAGACTTTCCCATTGCAATACGTCTTTTATTTTCCTGGCTGCTGGTGCCAAGAGTGTTGATTGTGGAGCCAAACCGACTAAAGCTGTGAACAATCTCAATCTCTTCACCATCAATCCTGATGCTGCCAATTGTTCCAGTGGTGAGAATCTTTGTCTTCTTGACATTGAGCCTCAATCTACATTGAAGTCTGCAGTCCTTGAATCCTGTGCAGCAATAGCTTCAGGTCCTCCTCAGTTTCAGCAAGCAGGGTTGTGTCATTTGCATAATGCAGATTGTTGATAGATCTTCCACCAATCCAGATGCCACATTTCTCCTCATAGAGCCCAGCCTCCTGGATAATCTGTTCTGCATACAGGTTGAAAAGGCATGGAGACAGGACACATCCCTGGCTTACGCCCTTCCAAATTTTGAACCATGCAGTGTTTCCTTGCTCTGTTCTAATGACTGCCTCTTAGTTCAAATATAGGTTTCACATTAGCACGATCAAGTGCTCTGGGATTCCCATTCTTCTCAGAGTCAACCACAGTTTATTATGGTCCACACCGTCAAATGCCTTTGCATAATCAATGAAGCACAGGTAGACATTCTTCTGGTATTCCCTGTTTTCAGCTAAGATCCATCTAACATTAGCCACAATATCCCTAGTACCACAACCCCTTCTAAACCCAGCCTGGACTTCTGGCAGTTCTCTGCTGATGTGCTGTTCCAGTCGTTTTGGGATGACGAGTCTGGAATTATAAAAGCCAAGAAAGCTTTTGATACAAGCTATCAGATCAAGGGCTGGATAATGGGAGATAGATGTTGAGGGAAGTGGGTAGGAGAGGAGGGGTATCTTGATGGATGGTGGAGCAAAGAAATAAGTGGATCAGGACACTTATGCCAAGGGCAGAGACAACACCAAAACTAATGGTTAATTCCACAATAAGGAATATATTTTTACTTTTTCTGTAAAATGCTTATCTGTTGGATACTTCTCTAAACCTGAACATTCAGATTAAGACACACTAGGAAGAAGGATTGGTCATCCACTGCCAAGTAACAGGCCTCTAAAAACCCTATGTACAACCTATTTATGTATGATATGTATTTTATATTTTGTTAATTGTGTTTTCACCATGGAAATTTTTAAAAATTTTTCTGTTCTTCAGAAAAGATGTTCTTCAGCCAGATGTATACTAAAACTAGATTGATATAAAGAAGCTTAGCATGGATCTTGCAAAGGACAAAATGCAGGTTCTTAAAATGTTCTTTATTTTTCTGGAAGGACATGGAAAGAAATATAAATAGAAACACGGAACCATCTCAAGTGGTGCTACACTGAGACAACTGCAATTGCCATTATAAAGTAAAACATGTATAAATAGTTGAGTGGAAAATTAATTTGTAAACTTTTACCCAATCCACAATTAAAAAAGAAAGAAAATGATAACATACATACATAGTCATGTTGCTCATAGATTTTAGAGTCAAATTTTTTGATTGTTGTAAATCTCTCCCTTTCTCTTCATATTTTAGTAATTTTGTTTTAATGGTCAAATCTTTTACACATTTAAAATTTGTTGTTGACATATATTATAAGATAAATACCAAATATATTACATAACAACAGAAAATATCATTAAAATAATTTTCTAGAGTATATCCCCACATCCTTATCAAAACTTCCTTATTCAGACAAATCTAGTTTGTGCTCCCAGCTTTGAATATAATGGTCAACAACGTCTTTTTTAATCCTAAATTCATTAGACACCTAATTTCCTAGTAATTTTTGACTCTGTAGTAGATACTCTCCTTACATTAATTTTCTGTGGGTTGTGATTCATAAAAGAGGGCGATTGCCAACAAAATGAATTAACACACAAGTTTTAAAAAAATGAATTGATACAGTGACACAGTCACTATAGATCATACTCAACTTGACAGGACCTAACAATAATGAGAACACAACATGATAGAATTGAATCATCCTCTGTGTTCTTTATTCTTTACAAACTCGTGCATCTGTTACACAGAATTAAATAGAGCTATTCCACTAAGTCTGCATTAGGATATAACTGCATCTTTGATAAGGTATTTTTGTTGGGAGATCCTAGCTCTGAACACAAGGTACATGATTTGTAAGGCTGAGTGCAACATGAAAACATGATACCTCTTGTGAAAATATCAGCAGGCATGAAGCCAGCTCAGGGCAGTTAAGAAAGCCCCTCTAAAACTACGTGTTTAAAAAGTAAACCAGTATATAATAAAAAAATAATTTTTTAAAAAAAGACAAGAAGAACATTCACCAAACTATTTTTCTTACTGCTACTACTGCTGCTGCTGCTCTTGTTGTTAGGTTCTAGCGAGTTGAGTACTACTCATAGAAACCCTATGAATAACTGAACTGAACACTATCCAGTGCCATCACTATAATTTTGACCCACTCAAGCCCATTACCGCAGTCACCATATCAACCGACCTGATCAAGGGTTTTCCTCCCTTTCAGCGCCCTTTCACCTTCTCAAGCATGATGTCCCTCTCCAAGGAGTAACCTCTCATGAACAACATATATGAGATGAAGTTTCATCATCTTTGTGTCCAAGAAGCACTCTGGCTATACATTCTCCAAGACACGTCTGTTTGTTCTTTGGGTAGGGCATACAATCTTCACCACTCTTCCCAACATCACAGTTAAAAGGCATTAAGTCTTCTGTCTTAGTCATTGCCCAGCTTTCAGATGTATAGCAAGGGATAGAATCGAGTGAGTGCACCTTAGTCCTCAAATTGATATTATTACCCATCAATGATTTAGAGAGGTACTCAGCAGAGATTGCCCCAGTAAAAGACATCTCCAGACCTCCCATCTTTTGGAAAGAAGTGTACAGTTTGTGGATTCAAGTAAGTGAAAGTTTTTTATAGTTTACATCCTTATCCCATTCATCTTGGTATTTTCTATCAGTCCAGTGATGAGGATTTCAGATGCAATCTATATTGAAGATTTCAGTGTTTAACATTCTTTAATAAGCACTTCAAGTCCTCTACTTTTAGCAGGCAAGGTTGTGTCATTTGCATATTGAAGATTACAGATAAATTTTCCTTCAATCCTAAAGTGAAATTTTTCTTCATATTGTTCTAATTTTCAAATACAAAACAAGTAGATATAAAGAAAAGATACAACCCTGATATATACATTTCCTAACCTGAAAACATGCAATGTTATCTTGCTCTGTTTGTAAATAGCCTTTGTAGTAAGTATAGGTCAAATATAAGCATAATTAAATGATCTTGAATTCCCATTTTTCTCAATGTTAGCTGTACTTTGTTATGACCCACACTGTCAAATGCCTTTGCATAGTCAATAATGCACAAACAGATATTCTGGTATTTTAAGCTTTCAGCCAGGATCCATCTGACATTAGCAATAATATCCTTGGTGCTATGGCTTCTTCTAAATTCATCTTGAATATCTTTCAGTTTTGTAGGTGCTGTTGTTGCAAATTTTTAATGATCCTCAGCAGTATTTTGTGTATGTGGTGTTAATGAAATTGTTTTATAATTTCCACATTCTGTTATTAACTCACCTTGATTGAATGTTTGGTCAATTTCATACAGCAAACTGTGATAGACATCTTCAATGTCCTCTTCTTTGGCTTTAGCTGTATGTAAATATATTTGAATAATAAAATTATGCAAAAATGTGAGTTTAGAAATTAAGATGAACCTGATTCAGACCATGATCTTCATGGTTACTTACTATCTATCTGAAAACTAGACAATCACTAAAGAAGAAGGTACATTGGTTTGTGGTACTGAAGAAGAATATTGAAGATATTATGGACTGGGAAGAAAACAAACAGCTCTGTCTTAGAGAGAGTGAAATCAAGTTTTTCCTTAGAGACTAGGAATTTGAAAGTCTGACCCACATACTTTGAGCATGTCTTTCAAGAAAGATATCATTCTCGGAAAGATGGAGGGACTGCACAGGAGAGGAAGATCTCAGATGAAATGGAGTGACACAGTAATTGGCATGATGCAGGTAGGTGTGTCAGAGTCAGTGAGACTGGCCGCAGTATAGGGCAGGCTTCAGTGCTATTATACATAGAGTCACCATGACTCCAGGGGACTCAATGGCACATAACAAAAATGACATTATATAATAATAGTAGTAGTAGCAATAATAATAATAATATGTACTTTGAGTAATAGGATTCTACAGTCAACATTTGCTATTTCAATTCTGTCACAAACACAAATATGTTAAACAGTAAACAGAAACCAACATAGCTAAGAAAGAATAATCACAAAAACTGAGTTAATGAACTTAACAGGTAAGTTAGAAATTTTTGTGAAGTTTGCTGAATGGGAAATTCCCCTGTGCTCCCTGGGTTTTCAGTATTGAAAAGGTTCCCTCAGCATTTTAGTATTTATAAAAACACTTCATAAAAGCCCATCATTCCAAACAAGATAGCACGTTCTCTGATCAGTCTCATGTGCACAGGTATGCTTGGAAGGACCTGGCTTCCAAGAGTCACACAAATTTCATGATTTTTTTGTTTACTTCACTGATCAGGAATCAAAGAGTCAGCTCAGAGAAGCGCTGCTTAGAGGAGCTGTGTTCCTTCCATGGATTGTGAAGTAAAAACATAGAAGGAAGAATAAGAAAGGGACTCTTAGGAGATTGACCAAGAGAGTTTTTCTTTGAGAGGTGTTGCGGGGCAGTTTTTCGACACACTCCCATGAGCATCCCATCTGAGCACTCCTCCACCAGCACACTCAGATTAAGGCTTTCCAGACACACCAATGGACTCCATAAACGGCCCAGGTAAGCATCCCCATAGACATCTCCGCACTTGAACCAGTTAAAGATGGAGGCATATAAGTAATCTTGCTTCATATGTCTGTATATTCATAGATTTCATATGATGCAAGAACAATGTGCAGGAGGCTCAAATATTGATTTCAGTGAACCAAAATGTGCCGAACTGAGCTCAAAGTTATCTCTTTTGAATCCTGTGAATCAAAAATAGTTTGATGAGTTTACATTGAACCTAAAGTTACTTTGCATCTTCTTGTAATAGGAACTACTTAAAAGATATAGCTGAATGCTCCTATTTCTTTTTTGAGAACTAATAAACTACTTACTTGCCAAAGAAATTCAACATGAAACATGCTGCCTTCATCTGAACAGGACCAATCATGAATCAGGCTTGACTGTGGTTCTCAGGTGGAAAAACTCATGGGCCACACAGGAACAATGGAGGAGAGGAGCCAAAGTACACAGAGAGTTGTAGCTGAAAAACATAGGTCTGGTATTCTGCTTTGTCCCAAGTGTTCGTTGTTTTTGTTATTTCCACTTTAATTCCTAAGGGGTTTGAGAGGCTTGAGTAAGACCAGACTGTGACAGTGACCTGGATGTCTAAGGTAAAATTTTTATCACTGGCTGTCCTGTTAGATCAGGAATCCTGACCCAGTTAGAGGGCATCTTTTTTAAAATATTCTCCAATTCTGTGCTTCTAGGCTGTTTCTGTTAACAGAAGGAATAGGACAAACTGTACTTCTGGACTCTGTCAAAGGAACAACAGGGATTGTGACTTGACCAATTTGAAGATTGATTCTGTCATTAGAAATTTCTTATCATATTATGTTAGATGTTATTTTTCATATGCTCAAAGAAAGAGCTGCACTCAAGAAATAGTGATCCATTACTTCTCAGAAAAACACCCTTGCTCCCCTACCTACCTAAAACAGTACACCATATGCCTCAATGGCTCTATTCATGCCAAGTCTCTACTTCTGACATATTGAAACTGCAGTTTCCCAAGTACTCACATGTGAATAGAGCATTGCTTTGTTCCCAGGCACCTGTGATTTTGGTCTTTATAATTCTTTGTAGCCTCATTCTTCAATGGAGAGTTTCGTCTTACCTTGTAAGAATTCCTACCTCCCAAATTCCAGCTTCCTGTATTTTCAATAAATTTCTCTCAGACTAATTTTTCAGAGACATAGATGATTTTCAAAGAGATAAATGGATGCAGTAATTTAATAGGATGGTAGAAGAAGAATTCGTGCCTTGGAGTTGTAGTGCTGGAGAAGATTACTACTTGAATGGCCCAACAGACAAGACAATATATCTTGAAAAAGGTGCAGACAGGCTGCTCCTTAGAGGTAAATAGGGTTAAGTTTCATCTTTCATGCTTTGATACTTTGCCTCCATACTTTCATATTAATTATGTGAAGTAATTCCATGGAAAGGGACACCATGCTTGGGAAATGGATGATCTGAGAAGAGATAGATCCCCAACAAGATGGATTGACATGGTTACTCACTTCATCAATGGACTTAATTATAATGAGGATGGCACAGGTAGGACAGGGTTAGGGTTGGCTATTCACAGGTTCACAATGAGTTGTACTGAATTCAATAGCATCTAACAATAACAAGAACATACCATCTTATAACTGGTCATTTTAAATGATAATTGTCTTGCTTATTTCCTTTAGTTTTTCGTTGTTCATGTAGAGCAATCCACTTGTTTTCTTAGGCTGATATTATAACCTGCCTCTTTGCTGAATCGGTCATCTACATCTAATAATGACTGTTGGAGTCTTTGGAGTTTTTCTGCATACAGTATCCTATCATTTGCATCTAAAGATAGTTTTACCTCCTCTTTTCCAACTTGGATGTCTTTTATAGTCTTTTCTTGTCAAGTTGCTCTAGCTAGAACTTCCAAGTTCTTAGTGAATATGAGTAGTGATAAGGGGCTTCCTTGCCTGATTGCTGTTTCCAAGGGAAACAATGGAAATGAGGAAAAATTTCCAGTTTAAGTGTCTCTCCTTTGAGAATGCTTTGACTCTTGGTTTTATGTGTATATTTTTAGTAGCATTGACGACATTCTCCACAATTCCTGTCTTGTTGAATGTTTTAAAAAGGAAGGTGTATTCTCCATGAACTGATTCAAGCATGTTGTTCTTTTCCTTTCCTTTTGTTGTGATGAATTACATTTATTTCTTTTCTTAGATCATCCTTGCATGCCCATTATAATAATCTCACTTGACAATGATAATTTTTTTTATATTCTTGGATTCTATTGGCAAGAATTATGTCAAAGAATTTTATTACTGAAGTGAGGGATATTGATCTGTATTTCACGTTTTTGTGTGTTTTGTCTGTCTTTGCCTGATTTAGTATTAGGGTTATGCTTCCTCTGTAGACTAACACTGGGAGCTTTCCTTCTTTTTCTGTATTTAAAATAACTTAAGTAAGATCATTGAGATTTTATCTCCAAATGATTTGTAGAATTCAACAGGAAAGCTGTCTGGGCTGAGGCTTTTGCTGTTGGGAGATTTTTGATGACTTGCTGAAATTCTTACTTTATGTTCTGTTTGACTGTTCTACTTCTGTATATGTCAATATGAGTCAATTGTGGGCTTCTGTGAATTTGTCTATTTCCTCTAGGTTGTAAAATTTGTTGGAGCATAGCTTTTCATAACAGGCTGTCATTACCACTTTACTTTAAGATTATTCTACTTTGTGTTAAAAGAAAACTTAATGACCGGGAAGAATCATTTGGCAATACCATCTCTTAGAAGAGTCTCATAACTCATAAATTTTGTAGAACACTTCTGGGTCTCCACAAGAAAAAGACTGATAAATCAATTACAAAATGGGAAAAAGACATGGAAAGAATTTTCACAGTGGTAGATATTCAAATGGTCAAAGGACACCTGAAAAAAATGCTCCAAATCACTGGCAATAAGGGAGATGCCAACCAACAGCACAGTGAGATACCATCTCACTCCAGTAGTCTTGACAACATTCAACAGGACAGCAAGTAATAAATGCTGGAGAGGATGTGGCAACATAGGAACCCTTATACATTGTTGTTGGGACTGTAAAATGGTACAGCCACTCTGGAAGGCAATTTGATGTTCATTCAAAGAACTGAACATAAAAATTAGAAATTCCATATGACCCATCTATTCCATTGCTTGGAAATACAGCAAGAAAATGAGAACTGAGGCTCAAATGGAGACTTGTACTCCAATATTCATCAAAACATAAAAAAAGCCCAGATGTCCAACCACAAAATAATGGACTGAGAAGTTGTCATGCATTCATTCAGTGGAGTACTACACAGCATGCAGGGTCAATGGTTTTGTAAATTACTACCTAACTTGGGAAAGACAGGAGAATATTATGCTGAGTGTGACCTAAAAACAGTCTCACAAGGAAAAATACTATATAAAGTCATTATTTTAGAATGATTATGAGTATGCAAGGCAGGGAGGGTAGAAGCAGAGGGGTTAAAATTGGCAGGGGAGAGGTGGGTGATAGTCACAGCATTACACAATTGACGGGTGGGTGGTTAAGGATATGAGAGTGATCTTGTGTGACAGACAATGTTTTCACACTTTGTTAATAAATCAGTATAAAATAATTTTTTTAATTATGGAAAGTAAAAAAGATTGTTCTGTTTTGATAGCAGAACTTTAAATTTTTATTCATTTCATTTGTTCTCTTTCTTTCTTCTAAGTTTTCCAGGGATTTGTCCCTTTATTGACCCTTTGGAAGAATCAGCTCTTGATCATGTTCGCTATTTCACTTGTTTTCCTGTATTCTATTCCATTGAGTCTGGCTTTTATCTTTATCATTCTCTTTCTTCTAGAGCTTGTGGGATTAGCTGGTTGTTCTTTATGAATTAGCTGCAGGTATTTGCTAAATTTTTTTTTTTACTCCTTTCTTCTTTCATTGTGTTTGCTGATTACTATGACCTGACCGCTGAAGAATGTCATTACTACATCCTAGAAGTTTTGGTATATAGTATTTTTATTGTGATTTCTTTCAAATAACATTTTTGTCTTACTTTGTATTTATTCTATAACTAGGGAGTGATCAAACAAAATGTTAATTAGATTTTATGTGAGCTATTTAATATATCCTTTATCCTCTTGATAATTTCTAGTTTGATCCATTGATATTGTCGATATGAATAGGCATATGAAATAAAGCAAGTTCAAGAAGAACAGCACTGATTTTGCAGATAAGTAAGAGTTCTTAGTGGATGCACTGGCCTGACTCAGGTCCTCATCATTTGTGAAGGGGAATTCAAGTGCTGTCCTTACATGGGTACCTAAGAGATCTGGACACACATGTTATTTTGGGGAACCCCTTCTTTTTTCTATATAAGACCCTCTCAGCATATGTCCATGAAAATTACAACTTGTAGTAAACAATAGAGAATGCAACCAGAATATTACTCTAACTGAAGTCAAAGATGGGCAATCTTTCTATTGCACTTTGGGCACGTTGTTAGGAGAGGAAATTCCTTGGAAAAGAACATCCTACTTGGAAAAGTTGATGGTCAGCAAGGGAGATGAAGACCCTCAACAAGATGGATTAATACAGTCCATGTGGCAATGAACTCAAATGTGTCAAGGTTGTTAAGAATAGTGGGAGATATGAGAGGTTTCATTTCTGTTATTCATAACATGAGTCATACTTAACTCAATGGCAATTGCCAAAACAGCAACAGTAGCAAAGGGGAATAGGTGGTCTTCTAAGAGCAACTCATCTTCTGAGTTCATAATGCATTAGTAAGCAAAGATCTGTTGTATCAGAGACCTGGGGCAAGTCAGAAATCTCATGGAGGATTCCAGAAGGATCCCTTCCAGCATTGGGAGAACAAGGAAGTGCTAGGGAAACCTGTCTGACTAAGCCTGCCTTGGACACGTATACTCTTTCTCCATGCTGTAAATGCACACAGGCTTTATGCTGGTTAACTCTCTCCACCAAGCTCTCCTGTAGCCACTGGTAATGAACAGAGGCCATGTTAGGAAGATCAATGGCTGGATGATGCCTGGGTCCTCATTCACCCCTCTGATCTTGCAGACCTACTGCCTTCATACGAGTGTGTGTTAATACCTTGAGCTTAGGAAAAATGTCAGCAAGGAAGAATGGCTAGAGAAAGGAGTGGGGATTAGGAGAGCACAAATATAGGGCTCCGTATTTTTCTTTACCCAAACTAGATTATTCTACCTGTCCTTCTATTAGACTTACTTGGGAGATGTGAACGAAGGGAGCTTGGAAACCCTGTAATTTTTGAATAAAACCAACTCATTGCCCTCTGGTGAGAGGCATAGGAGACGATATCCTTCATACTCCCTGGTGTCAACTGGTAGATTCCAAACTCATGCTTTTGATATGGTAACATAACTTCTTGCTACTAGAGTGATCTAGTAATAAGAAGATGCCCTGTTTTCCCAAAGGGACGTCGTTTTGAATCCACCAGCAGTTTTGTGGTAGAACCATAGGTGAAATCTTCTATGTGATTCACAAATTTCTGCACCCCAAATGGAGGATCAGCTGTGTGTAAAGTCCATCTCAACACCATTCAAGAAAAATAATGAGCTACCAGTATGAGAAAGTGATAGAAATTTCCCTTCATACTCTTATGCTTCAAGGCGTGTGCATCACTAGTATTGCTCTTAGCCTGTATTTGGGGAGGCAGTGAAGACTTAATTGAGCTGCAAAGGCCAGTGCTTAGCCATTAGAGGCCACAGGAGACTTGCTGGAGCTAGTTAGGGCTCTGGGCATACATCAGAGGGGACCCAGAGATGTTGAATACCATGTCTGGAAAGAATAACTACAAAATCATGGGATGCAGAGACCCAGGTGTTCTGCCTTGCCAGGTAGATTTCCAGGTTGTACGCCTAACCGACTTTTAGGAAGCTCAGGTAGCATAATGGTTAAGTCTTCTTTCCAATCCAAAGGTAAGTGGCTGGAATTCATTGTTCCTCTGAGGAAGAAAGAGGGGGAATTACCACCTTGCAATTACAGCTTATAAAATCCCCCTGGATGCATCATAATTTCTCAACCCATCTATTGTGGTTGACATTTTGGCTATTTCCATGTTATTGTAAAAGTGAATAATGATGATGAATATTAGTGTATAAGTCTCTTTTTGTGCCTCAGCTCTCATTTTCTCAGGGTATATTCCAAGCAGGGAAATAGCTATGTCATACAGAATTTCTATGTTCAGCTTTCTAAGGAAACACCAAACTGCCTTCCAGGGAGATTGTAACATTTTATAATCCCAAAACTAATTCATAGGAGCTCTTACCTGACCATATCCTCTCCTAGGTTTATTACTTGCTGTCCTGTTAAACTTTGTCATGGCTACTGGAGGGAGATGGTGTCTTATTGTGGTTTGGACTTCTATCTTTCTTATTGCCAGTGGTTTTGTATATTTACACAATGGGCTATTAGACAGCACACAGTGGCAATGATTTTGCAAATCATTACCTAACTTGGGAGGGACTGAAGAGCATTATGCTAAGTGAACTAACTCAGCCCTATAAGGACAAATACTATGTAATACCATTATTGGAGAACATGTATGAGGATCCCAGGGGGACAGTGTGAGGCCACAAGCATGAGGCTAGCCAGGTGTTGAATGGGGTGGGTGGTTTTTAAAACATAGAGTCACACAACTTGATGGGTGGAGGTAGCAGTGGAAAAAGGAAATGGGAAAGATCTGGTGTGAAAACAATGTAAATGGACTTTGTTGGTAAATTAGTATAAAACAAAATTGTATTTTTTTTAAATATCTCACTAGTGATTCCACTAAGAGTCACTTCTGACTGGTTCTTGAAGACTCCTGGTCTTGGAAGAGGAGAGAGGGACAGACTACTGCCTTTTCTGAGTTAAGAAGAGAAAAATGAAGCTCTAGATTGCTCCCTGGATTGGCTTAGCATGTCCCTGAGCAGATGACCAGGACGATCCAATGTGTCTGGGTGCTACATGAGAAAGCTCAGGACTTTCTTCTGTGTCCCCTAGTCTGTGGCCATGGAGCAGCTGTCCAGCACCAATAATCACTTCACTCTGGACTTGTTCCATATTTTGAATGAGAAGAATCCCACGGGGAACATCTTCTTCTCTCCCTTCAACATCTCCTGTGCAGCGGCCTTGGTCCTTGCTGGGGCCAAAGGCAACAGCGCAACACAGCTGTCCAAGGTCGGTGACACTACCCTTTAGACTGTAAATAAGTTTCATGTCTGTCTGTATGCAGATTTGTGCTCTGTAGATCCTAAAATTACTACTAAGTGTATTTGAGAACAACTATTGTTTTTCTATGACACCAAATATTAAAAGTTCAGGCCAATGATCTATGTCCTGGATTTCATTCATCTTCAAACCTTTATTCTCCACCTTCCAATTGATGGGTTTTGTCCGGGGATATCCCTGTACTCTTTGGATTTATGCTCCTCAGAAAGGTGTTTTAACAACTGTCCTATCAGTCAGCCATATTCTCCTTGGCTAGGTACTTAGGATTCCTGCTTTGCATTGGATAACACACTGACCATCAATAATATCACACTAGGTATTATTTGCTTGGAGCATGATCAGCATTATTTTTGAATCTTCTTTTGTAACTGTCCTCAGCTCCCTGCCAGGCGTGAATAGAATTTTTTTAAATATATGTGTTTTGGTGGGACATTAAACTAAATTTTTAGTCTCAGGAATACTAAGATTTGGTGACATTTTCCTTCATTTTGCTCTGCATTTCCTTAAAAGTAGATGAAATTTTGCTGTATTGAACACGTTGTTGATAACTGCAAATCATAGAGACCCAATGCACCAAAGCTTTGAACCCTCCACTATGCTGAGCCAGTCTTATTGTTCATTACAACTAGCCCTGTTATCTCAGTTACTGTATTTATTGATCTCATTGTAAGCTTCCTGTTTTAGTGCTGTTCTGTCACTCTTCCAAGCATGATGTCCTTCATCATGTACTGATCCCTGCAGACAACATGCCCAAAGTATATCAGAAGGAGGAAAATCTTTTCCTCTGAAAAGCAAATTGACTTCACCTTCTCAAGCACAGAATTACGTGTCCTTTTCGTAGCACAGACTATGCTCATTATTCTTCTCCAGCACCACTCAAGTATCTATATTTCTTTTGTCATTATTAGTAAGTTCTAACTTTTGATGTATAGCAGGTAATTACAAAAACAAAGACATTAATCAGGTGCACCTTATTCCTTAGACTGGCATAATTGCTCCTTAGTATTCTGGCGAGGTCACTAACAGAATATTTTCTCAACGTAATTTGTCTTTTGGTTTTCTGACTGTCATGGAACCAATAGCTGAATTGTTAGCAATCTTCTCTTTTATCTATCTATCATGGGGCTGCCAATGGGCTCAGTAGAATCTATCTTTGGATATGGTAGTGGTTTTGTTTTTTAGTTTTTGGGGTTTTTGTTTGTTTGGTTTTTTGTTTTGTTTTTTCCTGGTGTTGAGCTTTAGTCCCTATTGAAGGCTATGGGTCCTTTACCTTCCTTCATTAGCACTTTAGGTCTTCTCTGTTTCAGCAATCAAGGTTGTGTCATTTGTATTACGGCAGGTTATTGTAAACTCTTCCTCCGATCATCATCATGCCACATTCCACTTCATAAAGTCTAGCCTCCCAAGTACTCTATTCCACATATGGATTCAGTACTATAGAGACAGGATACATCAATCCCTGACACACTTCTTTCTTGATTTAGAACCCTGAAGTATTTTCTTGTACTGTTTTGACCACTACTTCCTGGACTGAGCACAGGTTTCACATGAGCACAATCTCATATTCTGGGATCCACATTCTTCTCAAGGTTAGCCAAAATTTGTTGTGATCTATACGGTCAAATTCCTTTGCATTGCCAATGAAACACAAACAGGCATTCCTCTGGTACTCTGTGAAATTAGTTGTGTTGTCCCTAGTGCCATGACCTGTTCTAAAATCAATTTGCACTTCTGGCAGGTCTCTGTGGATGTTCTGTTACTGTTATTTGTAGATACAGTTCAGTAGATTTTGTCTGGATGTGATGTTAAGGATATTATTCAATAATTTCTACCCTCTCTTGGATCATGATTCTTTTGGAATGGAGTAAATAGAGATCTCTTCCTGTAGTTGACCAGGTAGCTGTCCTCCAGATTTCTTGGCACAGCCTGGTAAGCACACCCAGGGTTTCTTTTGTCTGTTCAGATATGCCAATTGGTATTCATAAATTCCTGGGACATTGTTTTCTGCTAATTCCTTCAGAGCAGCTTTATCACTATTTTCTCTTGAGTATATGTTGTTTTCATAAATTCATTTCTATCAGCCAGTTCTTTTTGGTATAGTGACTCAGTGAACGCCTTCCCTCTTCTATTTATTCTTCCTATAGTATTCAAATGTTTGCCCATAGCAGTTTTTACCACTGCATTCTTAAGAGCTGTCACTTGAGGCTTGAATTTGTCTTAAATTCCTTCCTCTTAAAGAAATGCCAATGACTTCATCCCTTTTGATTCTGACTCCTCCTCTAAAGGCATTGAATAAAATGTAACATTTCAATACTTAGTATTTTTTTGTTCCAGAGTTGGTAAAAGTGCTAATTTTTGTTGTTTATATTTTACCCTCCAGAAAAATAAATGTTACAGATATTTATCTATTTCCATATATATGAATAGTTATAGGTACAATTTTTCTTTTTCTTGGAAAAAATATCTTATAAACTTTCTGTAGGTATTTCAATCATTTATTTTTTAGTTTATTTATTAGTCATTCATATTTGTGGAGGAAAATTAGAAAAGAATAGTTTTGTATCAAATAATCAGGTTTCACAGAGATTTAAATTTTGGATTCAATAATGTTTGACCCAATGAAAAATTAAGAAAATGCTCATTGAGGAATCAACTGTAACCTTCATTAAAACATATTACTTTAATTTGAGGATCACAAACAGAATCCCTTTGGAATTTCAAAATAAATGCTCATGGAAAGAATGCTTCCTTTCTTTCAGGCATTTCATCTCGATAAGGTTGAGGAAGTTCATTCCAAGTTTCAGTGTCTGAATGCTGAAGTCAACAAACGTGATGCCTCCTATATGCTGAAACTTGTTAACAGGTTCTATGGCGAGAAGACCTATCACTTCCTCCCTGTAAGTAGTGCCTGCTGTGTACTCTCAAATGCCCCGGGCCACAGCATAAAGTCAGTTCCAAACTTTCAACCAAAAACCTAAACTCATCTTAGTTATCCTTCTATTTTTACAATAATGGTGTTATGTATTAATTGTTCTTAAGAAACTAAGTTCACATACCATAATCAGTGGTGATTAATTTTATAAACACATTAGGAATGAAGGAATGTGTGAAACACAATGTATACTAATTATGCATGTGAACCAATATTTAAAAACCCACAACTACAGATAAATTCAAGTCTTTGCTGTTTAGTGTGAGTTGACTCTGTTGAAATCCTCCAGGGAGATTTAGGTCTGTACTGCCCATCTTTCTTCCCCAGGGCATATAGTGGGTTAGAACCACTTGCCTCTGTGATGGCATTACAAATCCTTACTCATTGGTCACCAATATTTAGGAGCATTCAATTCCAGTATGATTTAACTTCCTGTGTCTGTGAGATGAGACCCCACAGAAAAGTGATATAGAAAGGAAACCTGGTGCAGAGAAGGTTGTTATTGCAGGACATGATGTTATGTGCCATGCTGCCTGCAGTGGGAGGATGTGCCAGGAGTCCCTTAAACAGTCAGCCAGTATTTGTTCCTTTATGAAAATCCTTTCAGACAGTTTGATAGCAAGAATTTCTAAATTGGATAAAATACCAAAAGTAGAAGAGTTAAGATCTGCTGGTGAGAATAGAATTCCCACTCTTAGAATGACTGCTGTTACTCTTACCTATTTTACATAACAATATTTGTATGTAATAAAAACTATTAATAACATTTCCTTTTTTTGTTTGTTTGTTTTTAGGATTTCTTGGCAACAATTCAGAAATTCTATGGGGCTGACCTGGCCAGTGTGGATTTCCAGCATGCCTCTGAGGAGGTGAGGAAGGAGATAAACCAGTGGGTCAAAGATCAGACAGAAGGTATAGGATAGAATGACACATGAACCTTTACCTCAGGCCCAAGATCCTTCTCTGTGTTTCTTCCCTGCTCTCTTCCACTCCCTCAGGTCTATCCTGATGCACTCAGAGTCAGATGGTGGTAAACGTGATGTCATCTTCTCACTTCATTAAAATCTAAAGAGCTTCCAAATATAAGAAATTTACCAAAATAATAGCTTAGACACAAGTTATCTAAAGTACCTAGATTCTTCTCCATGCCCCATCCTCACTACATTTCCTAAGTGACATTTGGAAATAACAGGTAATATTACATGTAAAACCAATAGAAGAAACATGCTGAAAAAAATCCAGCCTGCCTAAATTAATTTAATAGACATATATAAAAGGAATATAGAATATATTACCAGTCATCACATATTTTTGTCTACCAATATTTTTTCAAATAAATGCTACTTGTTGGGATGATTGTTGACTTGTTCAGTCTCACACCCTATTTCACATGTCTGTCTTCTGATTTCTACAGTGTCCTTTCCCATCAGCAGATTCCCATAACTAGGACACTCCTAGTCTGTGAGAAGAGACTTAGATCAAAAGGTCTTGGTTTGAATCATTATTATGAAAGTACACTGGTTGGATTTGAAAAGGTGAATTTATATTTATCTGAAAATTAAATAGAACTTATAAGGCACACTATCAAATAAAAATAGCCTTTTACATCCCACCAACAGTGAATAATGGTTCCAGTTTCTCCACAACCTCACCAGCATTTGTTGTTTGCTGTTTTGTTGAATTTTGCTATTCTTACTGAGGTACTATGGAGGCTTTATGGCGCTTTCTCAAAAAGCTGCAAATAGAAATACCATTTGACCCAGCAATTCCACTACTGGGAATATTCCCTAAAGAAACCATAACTGCCACCCAAGCAAATATATATACATCTCAGTTTATTGTGGCTTTGTTCACAATAGCAAAGAGATGGAAACAACCCAAGTGCCCATAAATGAATGAACAGATAAACTGTGATTATATTCACACAATGGAACAATACTACACTGCACTGAAAAACAAGGAACTTATGAAATATTACACAAAATGGTAATCCTGGAGGACATTATGCGGAGTGAAATATCACAGTTAAAAAAAGACAAATACTGCATAATGGCACGATTATAAAAGAGAACTGACATAGGGTTTGCGGAGAGACTGAGGAAAAGCAGATAAATAACATGTATTGGAGTACTATATATTGCATTGAAACAGATGAGGGAGAGAACTATTTAAAAAGGATACATGATTGGGTATTATTGTTATGACAGGAGTCAAGAATGAACGCAAGATAGCGGAATGGACTTAGGTGGGAGGTATTTTATAACAATGAAATAATTTTTCTTCTAATTTTCAAAGAGAAGAGCAAATAGTGCAGGGGTGGGCAGGGAGAAAATACAACAATGAATGACTGGAAATCCAAAGTCTCTGTAAACTTTCATTATAATTAATTTTTAAAAAATGTAAGCTAAAAAAAACCCAACCAAAAAAATAGCCTTTTAGCACCCACTTACCAAGTGTTGACATTCGATATGGTTAGACGTGTTCACGTTTCTGTTTACATAGCAATTAAGTTCCTTTAAACTTTGACTTAGTGCTGGAGAAGAGTATTGACCATACCATGGACTGCCAGGAGAACAATTAGGTCTGTCTTGGAGAGAATGAAACAATGTTTCTACTTGGAGGCTAGGATTTTGAAGCTCCTTCTCATATTCTTTGGGCACGTGGCCAGGGGGGATCAGTCATGGAGAAGGACATCATGTTTGGTAGCACGGAGAGACAGAACAGGAAAGGAATACTCTGGGTAAAATGAATTGACATGATGACTGGAGCAATGCCATCAGAAGAGTCAGGGTCAGTGAGCCTGCCTCAGAATAGGGGAGGGTTCAGATCTTTGTACATAAGGTTGCAATGAGTTGTAGGAGACTCAATGGCACATAACAGGAGCAGCAAAAAAGTTTGACTTCTGGGGAGCTCTGGTGGCCTAGTGGCAAGGAGTGTAACTACAATCCCAGAGGCAAATGGTTTGAATCCACCAGATGCTCTGCCGGGGAAGGAGGGACAATCTCCTCCTGTACCAGTCAGATCTGATTTGACGGTACACTCACACAAGAATAATAAAATAAAAACAAATTTAAAAAAACAGGTAAAACTTAAAAAAAAAAGTTTAACTTCTGTAACATAGGGTCGCTATGAGTAGCCAAGCAACTCGTCGGTACATAACAACACCAACAATCAATATAAATCATACACAATTTAAACCTTGGTTGAGTTTACTGAGTTTCTAGTTAAAGGAGAATGAAGTAGAAAACTACATATTTGAACCACGTTTGAACAAGTAGTGTAACATTGGTTCAAATGAGTTTATGACAGGAATATTTTTTTACAAAAATATTTGTCTTTTCAGGGAAAATTCCAGACTTCTTACCTTCAGGTGTGGTTAATAACATGACTAAACTCGTGCTGGTGAATGCCATCTATTTCATGGGAAAGTGGAAAAAAATATTTTATAAAGAGGACACAAAGGAAGCCCAGTTCCATTTAAATGAAGTAAGGAAATGTAATGTTAAAAAATAATTTGATGGGGGAAGGGTATGAGGGCAATGGAAATAATCTGCTCTCAAAAATAATATATTCTAATTTTATAAATAAATTAGTATAATTTTTTTTAAATCCCTTCTTAGAATTATACAAGTATACAATTAACTTGACTGATATGTCTCCTTCACCTGCTCAAAAAGAAAAAAATGGGAAAATGATGTATCAGGAGGATACATTTCTATATGGCTATGTCGATGAAGTAAAGTGCCATGTGTTAGTACTGCCTCATGAAGAAAACAACCTCAGCATGGTCATCCTGCTGCCACGTGACATTGAAGATGACTCCACAGGTCTGAAGAAGGTAATACTGAGATTGCCTGATGCCTCCCTTGTATGTCAGCTGGGAGAGATGGTCTGTCACCATTTACTGACACTGACTTTCCTTCTCAGTTCTTTCTGAGTCCCTTGAAATTAGTCCACCTACATTTACGACCTAATATACTAGGTTAAAAGATTAAGGAAAGGCTTACAAATCAGAGTGATGTAATACAGTTCTAAAGAACTATTATTAAATTTAGTATTACTACTGGAAAATTATTTTAGCTCTGGTCTTGGATCAACATTACAGGAAAGTGCAGCACAGAGAACTGCTTCCTTAAAGGAGAAAAAAACGACAGAAAATGAAACTGAAAACATGATATACAGCAACAGTGGAGTTAAAAATTAAGAGAAGATCTTTGAATGTATCCTTGCATCACTCCACCAATTAGCACTCTGGTAATTAGTATCATGTTGGCCTATCACAGTGATCCATGTGTGATGGGGGCTTAGTAAATTCTGAGTGGATGAATGGAGGGGAAATGGATGATGAAAGACATATGGATGTTATGAATAATGACTTTCTTAGTTCAAAGTTCTTATCATTGGGCCTTTGATGATCTGGAACATGACTGTTATTATTATGAACAGTTGCTATCAATTTCTAAAAGGAACCAAATCCTTCCCCAAATATCTGATTTTGCACAAATGTGAAGGAAACAAATTAGACTAGTACCAATGATGGTTCTTTTGCTTTGCTTATTACATATTGATAGCAAGAGTGGCATTTACTTCCTAAACGAAATGTCTCTGGAAACTATGAACTTTGATAAATGTCAATAGTTATAGAAAGACTTCAAGTCTTTTACTCGTAGGGTTGATATGAGTCATGCTAAACTCGAAAGCGATCAATAACAATTATTTTAAACGAGATTGAGTTCATTTCTTCTTTTCTTTTATTCTCATTCCAGATTGAGGAACAGTTGGCATTAGATAAACTGAATGAGTGAATCAATTCTAATAATTTGAAGGTAAATGAAGTCAAAGTCAGCTTGTGTAGGTTCAAGCCTGAAGAGAGCTACAATCTCAAAGACCACCTGACCCGCTGGATGTGCAGGATATACTTGATCGTAGTAAGGCAGATCTGTGTGGAATATCAGGAGACAAAGATCTTTATGCATCAGAGTTTGTTCATAAATCCTTTGTGGAAGTAAATGAAGAGGGTACAGTGGCTACAGCTGCCACAGGAGTGAACTTGGTACCATACTGCAAGTTATTAGATCAAAAAAATTTCAATGCTAACCATCCATTCCTTTTCTTTATCCAACATAATACCTCAAAGTGCATCCTCTTTTTTGGCC
>NW_006399821.1:5500540-5501776 GCF_000299155.1 Elephantulus edwardii | reverse complement strand
CTCATTTGGTCTACCCTCATTGATGTTCAAGGCCTCAAACCTGTTCCTTAGATGGTTTTGAAATTTGAGTGGGATAGACTTAAGATCAAATTTTGGTTCCCGTGGACTTGATTTAATTTTCCTCAACTTCAGCTTGAATTTGCATATGAGTAGTAGGTGGTCTGTCCCACAATCAGCACCTGGCCTGGTTTTCACTGCTGATATTGAGCTTCTCCACCGAGTCTTTCCACAAATGTAATCTTTTTTATTCCTATACATGCCATCAGGTGAGAACCATGTGTATAGCCTGCGTTTATATTTCTTATAAAACGTATTTGCAATGAATAAATCATTGAACATGCAGAACTCTATCATTCTATCTCCAGCCTCATTTCTCTCACCGAGCCCGTATTTTCCAGCTACTGAACCTTCTTCTCTGTTCCCAACTTTTGCATTCCAGTCGTCTATTATTATCAATGCATCTTGATTGCATGTTTGTTGATAGCTTCATTAGTAAAGAATTTTTACTGTAATTTACTTCCTGACAATTCTCAATAAAAGCCTAAGAGATTTAGGCTTGGGGCTGCAGTTCAATCCCTCTCCCACCTCATTCTGCATGTCCTCATCTCCTTTCTTTGTTCTGGTGGACAACAAAGAGTGTTGAGTGTGGATCTGAGCAAGCTGAAATTGCTAACAACCTCAATCTCTTCTCCATCTATCATGGGTCTGGCAATTTGCCTAGTGATGAGAATCCTTGTTTTCTTGATGTTGAGCTTCAATGCATATTGAAGACTACAGTCCTTGATGACTTTCTGCAGCAAGCACTTCAGGTCCTCCTCACTTTCAGCAAGCAGAGTTGTGTCATCTGCATAACACAGATTGTTGATGAGTCTTCCTCTAATCTTGATGCCAGATTCTTCCTTCCGGAATGATGTGTTTCACATGTAGTTTTAAAAGGTATGGAGAGAAGATATATCCCTGATGTACTCCTTTTCTGATTTTGAATCATGCACTGTTTACTCGCTCAGTTCTGAGGACTGCTTACTGGTCCCAGTTTAGGTTTCTCATGAGGATTATCAAGTGTTCTGCGTTTTCCATTCTCTGCAAGTTTAGCCACAATTTGTTGTGAACCACATGGTCAAATCCCTTTGTATAGTCAATGAAATACAGATGGACATTCCTCTGGTACTCTTTGCCTTCAGCTAAGGTGAAAATGTCTCTAGTTCCATAGCCTTTTCTAAACCCATTGTGTATTTC
>NW_006399821.1:5498220-5499360 GCF_000299155.1 Elephantulus edwardii | reverse complement strand
CTTGGTTCCATGTTTGATTGCTGATTTCAAAAGTTGGTAGAAATCATCCATTTCCTCCTCTTTAGCTGTGTTATTGTCACATATATTAAGTGATAGTGATATTCACCAGACTTTCTTGTATGTGTATGGATATTATCCTGTGGCTCACAAGATTATATTTAAAGATGAATGACCTTTTTAACTATGAAAGAGATCCGATGTTTCCTCACCTTTTTCTCTCTGGCATGGTAGATCATATTATTGTCTGATTCAAAATGCCCCATGATAATCCATCTCATTTTGATAATACCTAATATGTCAAGATTTATGTCAATATTTCTTTCTTGACTATGTCTAGTTTTCCTACAGTCATGCTTACACATTTGCCATTCCAATTGGTATATGCTAACAACTATTCCTCCTCCTTTTTGTATTTATAAATTTGAAGGCTCAGCCTCAGATGCCATATCTGTTAATCCACTCTAAGTATACTCTAATGCACCTTGTGTTTTCAAAGGTCTGTTATTTTGGAAGTGGATGCCAAATCCTTTTTCCTAGTCTGTCTTAATTTGGATACTCAGCTTTAGAACAATATCTGACAGACATGCAATTTACTGAAAGGAACAGATGAAAGTATAGAGATACAAAATAAAGCAAGTAAAAAGGAGAACAGCTCTGTTTTTGCAGTTCAGGAAGAGTTCTTAGTAGGTGCTACTAGCACTGGTCTGACTCAGGGCCTCACCATTTCTCAAGGGTGATTTAAGGACTATGCTTATATTGGTAACTTAGAGGTCCAGACACACATATTCTTTTGGGGAATCCATTCTTTTCTCTTCACAAGAGTCCTTAGAGTTACTTTCATGAAAAATAGAAGTTGGAATATACATGAGAAAGTACAATCAGAATACTAATCTAGTTGAAGGCAAAGATAGTCAAGCTCCCCATCATATATATTGGAGATGTTGTTAAAAGAAACTATTACTTGGGAATAGACATCCTGCTTGGAAAAGTTGAGGGCAGCAAGGGAGATGAAGACCTTCAATAAGAAGGATTAAACAACACATGTGGCAAGGGACACATAGGTGTGGAGCATGATAAGAATAGTGTGAGATAGGATAGGTTTCAGTTCTGTTGTTAATAAAGTCATGTTAAGTCATACTT
>NW_006399821.1:5495194-5496230 GCF_000299155.1 Elephantulus edwardii | reverse complement strand
TCTCCAAAGTTCTGAAGAGCAATGGTCTCTCTGGAGACTAAGGTGTGTTTGATACAGGCCATGGTCTTTGCAATCACTTGTTATGAATCGGAGAGCTGGACAATGACTAGGGAGGATAGAAGGAGAATTGAGCTGTGGTGCTGGAGTAGAGTGTTGAGAGTACCATGGGCTCCTAGGAAAACAAACATTCATCCTGGAGAGGGTTAAACAAAGCAGCTCCTTAGAGGCAATGATTCTGAGGCTTCGTCTAACATACTTTGCACATGTAAGGAGGAATTGGTCCTCGGAGAGGGACATCATGCTTGGGAGGGTGGAGAGTCAGTGCAAGAGAGGAAAACCCTCTATGGGGTGGATTGATTAAGTGACTGGGGTAATCAGGATGGTTGTATCAGAGACAGTGCGATTGGCATAGGACAGAGCAGAGTTTAGGGCTGTTGTACATAGGGTAGGGTAGCTATGAGTCGCAAGCGACTCAATGGCACATAACAACAACATTATCAAGAATTCTGAAATTCCCATTCTTCTCAGAGTCAGCTACAGTTTGTTATGATCCGCACAGTCAAATGCCTTTGCATAATTAATGAAACACAGATAGACGTTCTCTGGTGTTCCCCCCTTTTCAGCTAAGATGCAGCTAACATTAGCTACAAGATCCCTAGTACCACAACCCATTTAATCCCAGCTTGGATTTCTGGCAGTTCTCTGCTGAAGTGCTGTTCCAGTCATCTTTGGATACTTTTCAGCAGAATTTTGCTTCCATGTTATATCATTGATATTGTTTTATAATTTCCACACTCTGTTGGGTCACCTTTCTTTAACATGGAAAAAATATAGATATCTTTCAGAAATTTGGCCAAGTTGTTGTTCTTCAGATCTTGGCACAATTTGGTGAGCACATCCAGGGAAGCATCTGTTAGTTAAAATACATCAATTAGTACACCATCTATTCCTGGGGCCTTATTTTTTGCTTATTCCTTCAAAGCAGCTTGAACTTCTTTCTTTATTACCATAGGCTCTTGCTCATATATTGTTTTAC
>NW_006399821.1:5493736-5494247 GCF_000299155.1 Elephantulus edwardii | reverse complement strand
ATACCAAAACCTGGAAATGACACCACCAAAATAGAAAACCACAGGCCAATATCTACCATGAATACAGATTAAAAGATCCTGAATAAAATACTGGCCAATAGAATCCAATGATATATCAAAGAAATAATTCACCATGATTAAGTGGGGTTCATAACAGTATGCAAGGATGTTTTAACATAAGAAAAATAATCAGTGTGATTCATCACATTAACAAAACAAAGAACAAGAACCACATGATCCTATAAATTGACAGAGAAAAAACCTTTGACAAAATCCAACACCCTTTCCTAATTAAAACACTCAACAAAATAGGATTAGAGGGGAATTTCTTCAACATAGCAAAAAGTATATATGCAAACCTGAGATCCAACGTTGTTTTTAATGGAGAGAGATTAAAGACATTCCCTTTAAGAACAGAAACTAGGCCAGGATGCCGAATATCACCTCTTTTATTCAATATTATATTGGAAGTCTTAGCAATAGCAATAAGACAAGAGAAGGAAATAAGAGG
>NW_006399821.1:5490785-5492191 GCF_000299155.1 Elephantulus edwardii | reverse complement strand
TCACACAATGGAATACTACTCTGCATTGAAAAACAAGGAACTCATGAAATATTATACAAAATGAGTAACCCTGGAGGACATTATGCTGAGTGAAATATGTCAGTCACAAAAGGACAAATACTGCATAGTGCCACTGTTGTAAAGTGGGACTGACGTCAGGGTTGGGGGGAGACTGAAATATGGGATAAATTATGTATACTACATTGAAACAGATGAGGGAGAGAACTGTTTAAAATGGATATATGATTAGGTATTATTGTTATGACAGGAGTCCAGAATGAAGGCTGCATAGCGGAGTGGACTTGGAGGGAGGAATTGTTTAACAATGAAAGAATTTTTATTTTACTTTTCAAAGAGAAGAGCAAACTGGGAATGGGGAGGCTGGGCAGGGAGAAAAGTGCAACAATGAATGAATGGAAGTCCAAAGTCTCTGTAAACTTTGATTAAAATTAATAACAAAATGAAAACCCTATACGTGGATCAGGAGGCTGTTGTGCCAACAAAGCAAGGGAACACTACATAATTTAAAATTAAGAAGGGAGGTCTAGTAAATTTGTTGTTGTCCCCCTCCTGTAAAATGGTTGAAAAGTTGTTCAGCAACTTAAGAGATATTGTGGATTTGTGCTTGTGCAAAGAAAGGAGAAAAAAAAATTCAGGAACATCATCAGGCTAACAACAGAGTGCTTTGCTGCCATTAGACATTAACTCAGACAGGAATTCAGAATCTTCTGTAAGGATAGGATATTGATGTCTGTATTTAAGGTGGTCAGTGGTATCCTGGAAGATTGGTTTTGCCCTGGTCTCTGGGGACAGAAGCTGACAACAGTAGAATGCAAATCCAGAGTGATCTGCAAATCCAAGATGCAGTTGATGACGTGCCACAGGATTTCCTTCTTGTTCTGTGATATGCTGGGCACCAGCTACTTGAATTTGGAATAATAGTTGTTCATGTTGCACAGCAGGCTTATCTGGTCGTCCACAGGGATTTTACCCCAAGAAATGCCTATGTTGTGGTCTGAAAGGCTGTTTTTCTTTATAGACCTCACTGGAGTGAAAGTTTTCATTCTACTTTGCTCAGAAATCTGGTGAACGGTTTAATAATTAGAGTGTTCTTCAGTTGTAGCAGAGATGTATACTTCTGCAAAAGAAAGTATAAATGATGTATTTACTCATGCTAAACTTTTTCTAAAAATTTAGTTGTAAGCTTAACCATTTTATAAAATAAAATTAAGAAATGAGTGTGTCAGGGTTCTATTCTCTCCCCATACTTACTCTATTCTGTATGCTGAGTAACATATTTGAGAAGCTGAACTCTATGAAGAAGAGTGTGTAATAAGAATCAGAGTGAGGCTCATCAATAACCTGCATTATGCAGATGGCATATCCTTGTTTGCTGAAAGTGAGGA
>NW_006399821.1:5474972-5489815 GCF_000299155.1 Elephantulus edwardii | reverse complement strand
TCAAGTTTAATTTTTATTATTATTTATGTGTGTACCATCAAATCGGATCTGACTGGTACAGAAGGTTCCTCCTTCTTCAGCAGAGCATCTGGTGGATTTGAACCGCTCACCTCTGGGATTGCAGAGCAGCTTCTTGCCACTAGGCCACCAGAGCTCGCCTAAAGTTTAATTTTATTACTTATGATATTTAAAATAGTTAATTGGCTCAAAATTAATGTGTACTTTTGTGCAAGTCAAACTTTCTATTAGGAATAGGGTCTAATATTAGTCATATACACTTAAATTGTAGGTATGAAAAACAATCAATTGCTTGCTTCAGTTAGATTTTTATGTTTGCTTTCTTTTCTAATTTAAAAAATAACACTTCTCTTATCAATAGGATTAGTATAATGATGGTTTTACTACATTCCAATAGTAATTGTAACAGTAATATAATTGTTGTTGTTAGCGACATTGAACTGACTGACTCATAACAGCACTGTGAACAACAGAATGAAACACTATTCGTTCCTGTGCCTTTATTACAGTCACTGCTATGCTTGAACTCATTGCTGCAGTTCCTGTGTCCATTCATCTCCTTAAGCATCTTTCTCTTTACATGTTGCTGTTGTGGTAGTGGTGTAATGTCGAGTCAGAAAGGACCCATAGCTGACTCTCCAGCAGGTTTTCAGAAGTAGTTAATCGCACAGGTGGAGGTTGTCCATCCTTTTCCCGCAGAGCTGCTGGTTAATTGGAACTGTATACCTTCAGGATTGCAATGCAGCTCCTTACCACCAAGCCACTAGAGCTCCTCTACCTTAAGCTTCTCTTTCTGTAGCACTTCCTAAATGCCTAGTACTTTATGTTGTTGTTGTTGTTGCTGTTAAGTGCCGTCGAGTCGTAGGCGACTCATAGCGACCCTATGAACGAAAGTCCTCGACACTTGCATGCTTGACTTTCATCTTTTCTCCAAGTTCATAGGGTTTCCGGAGGCAACCTATTTACTGAAGTGAATGCCACTCGTGCCTCAAAGCTTATATAAATCGGGGAGCGCCACCAAACCCTATCCACCATGGGTCACCATTATCACATTTGACACATCAGTGTCACAGTGTTCAGCTTCACAGCAACCACGAGTTACCTCTGTGCAGCAAGTGGACAGACAGGGCTACATGACCTAGAAGAATGTTTGAACAATAGCAATGAAAAACAGGCCTTAGGGCTGCAGATTGGAGTCACCCACCTTTGGCTTGGTATCATCTCTTTCGATCCACTACGCCAACTGATCTCTCTCTGTGTTAAGTGCCGAGGTGTCGTAGGCAACTCATAGCGACCCTAGGAATGAAAGTCCTCAACACTTGCCTACATGACTTTCATACTTTCTCCAGGTTCACAGGATTTCTGGAGGCAAGCTATTTATGGAAGTGGATGCTACTCGTGCTTCCAAGCTTGTTTCAACAGGGGAGTGGTATATTTACAAAATGGAACGTTATGCAGCAGTAAAAAACAAAGAACTCATGAAATATTATACAAAATGGGTAATCATGGAGGACATTATGCTGAGTGAAATATCTTAGTCACAAAAGACAAATACTGCATAATGCCACTGTTATAAAACAGAACTGACATGGGATTTCTGGAAAAATTAAGAAAAAGGGGATAAATAATGTACATGGCATTGAAACAAATGACAGAGAGAATCGTAAAAAACAGAATATATGATTAGGTATTACTGGTATGACAAGAGTTTGGAATAAGAACTGCATAGTAAAGTGGTCTGTGGGGGTGAAGGGGAGGGACTGTATAACAATGAAGGAACTTTTTGTTCCAAAGAAAAAAGTGAACTAGTGGTGGGAGTGGGTATTAGGAGAAAATGTGCAATAATGAATGAATGGAAATCCAAGTTCTTTATAAACTTATAATAACATTTCAATGGAAAAAAAGAAAAAGTCATCATGCTTGGAATTTATACAGGGTCAGTGAAAAATAAGAAGACTCTCAATGAGACGGATTGACACAATGATTTCAGCAATGCACTCAAATGTGTCAGAGATGATGAAGATGGCACAGGATAGGACACAGCACTTCACACCAAACAACACAAGTCACACTTTCATTATGTATTTCCTTTCCCATTATTTTTTAAATTTTATTTTACATACTTTTAATAGTAATTTTAACAACAGTTTACAGAAAAGTTATAATTTCATTCATCCACTGTTGTACATTATCTTCCCTAACCCCTTCAGTTCCCTTTAAAAAAATCATTAATGCATAATTTTCTCACTCCCTTTCCCATTAAACAGCTTATGTATTTATTAATATTTCCTTCATTTCTCATAACCTTCCAAAATTGAATATGTGTGTGTATGTGAAACCATCAACAGTGAAATTCCAGATGTGCATGCTGGGTTTAGAAGAGGTTATTACACTAGAGATATTATAGCCAATGTTAGATGGATCTTTGCTGAAAGCAAGGAGTATCAGAGGAATACGTATCTGTGTTTCATTGACTACGCAAAGGCATTTGACTGTGTGGATCACAACAAACTGTGGATGACTCTGAGATGAATTGGATTCCCAGAACCCCTGATTGTGTTTACATAAAACCTATACTTAACCAGGAGGCAATTATCAGAACAGAGCAAGGAAACACTGCATGGTTCAAAATCAGGAAAAGTGTACGCCAGGTATGTATCCAATCTTCATACCTTTTTAATCTATATGCATAACAGATCATCTGGGAGGCGGGGCTCTATACAGAGGAATGTTGCACCAGGATTGAATAACCTGTGTTACACAGATGACACAACCTTGCTTGCCAAAACAGAGTAAAATCTGAGGCATTTGCTGCAGAAGGTCAAGAAGAGCAGCCTTCAATAGAGAGTGAAGCTTAATATCAAGAAAACAAAGATTCTCACCACTGGTCTGATCAGCAGCATGCTAGATGGTGAAGAGGTTGAGATTGTTAACAACTTTGGTTTGTGTGGCTCCCCAATGAACTCTTGGTACCAGAGGACAGAAAATGAAAAGACAAATTGCACTGGGAAAATCTGCTGTCAGGGAACGCTCCAGAGTACTGAGAGCAACGCTGTCAGTCTGGAGACTAAGGTGCTCCTGACCTAAGAGATGATCTTTATAATCACTTGATATGAATCAGAAAGCTGGACCAGGGATGATAGAAAGAGAATTGATACCTTTGAGTTGTGGTGCTGGAGAAGATTATTGACTATATCATAAATTGCTAGGGAACAGAGAGGGTTGTTCTGCAGAGGGTGAAACCAGGCATTTTCTTGAAGGCAAGGGTTCTGAAGCTCCATCTGATATATTCTGGGTATGTTTCAAGGAAGGACTAGTCCTTGGAGAGAACACCATGCTTGGAAGGGTGGAAAGTCACCACAGGCGAAGAAGACACAAGATGAAATGGATTGACTCAGTGAATGGGGTAATGGAATAGGTGTATCAGAGACCATGAGATGATAGAGCAGGGTTCCTATCTTTTGTACATAGGGTTGCTATGTGTCACAAGCAGCTCATGGCACATAACAATAACAACAACAAAAATAGATGAAATCTTTCCCACTGCCTTGATAAATATGATCTACCGTGAGAATCCTTTGATTTCGTGGGTCCACTAATCTGACATGATCTCTACATATCAAGTAGAGTAAAGGAAAAAGAAAAAGTGACTACAACATTTTACCTGGTAATCCTTTAATCATTTGGAAAATAGGATATACATAACACATTAACGATTATTTTAAAAAGGCAAAATGGAATAATAAAAAAGATACAAAGGGAATAATTGAAATGTTCACTACTATGAAGAATGTAGCCAATGTCACTGAACAATGTGTAGAAACTACTAAATGTCAACCTTATCTGGAGTGTAAACTTTTAAAAGAAGAAAAAGAAAATATTTTTTTAACAAATAGAGAAATATAGACTTAATTCTTCTGAACAAAGAGAAAGATAAATAGGCCAAAGCTAGGCTTTCTTCAAAATGTAGGCCTTGCATTGGGGTTTTATACTTTATTTCAGTTGAATATAGATTTTTAAGCCGAACGTCAGCACACAGGATATTCCTGACTAGAGATGTCTCTGATTCAAGGTTTTATGTTTTTCTTTCCAATTTTGTTGTTGTTATGTGTCCTCAATTCAGAACCGACTCATAGACAACCTACCAGAAGATTTACAGACACAGTTTAATCTTTCAGAAGGAAATTGCACATCTTTCTCTCTCAGAGGGACTGGAATATTCAATTTGCATTCCTTTGGTATTGCAGGGAAATTTCTTACCACTAGGTTATCAGAGCTCCCATCTCTTATTTATAGATACTCAAATTCTATCCATGAAAGAAACTGTAACAGCATCAAGCCCTTCCGTGTTAGAAAAGAATCTCACTCATTCCTATTTGTTTGCTTATTGATTGATTGATTGATGTATTCAACACTGAAAAACATCCACTGAATTTTCCCACTGAAAAAGGGAAACACATAGCCCTATTCAGTAGACAAAGCTGTTCTGAGAAAACTTATTTCTGGGGAAAAAGGTTTCGTTTATACTTCTTTTTACCACTAAAAGCCCAAGTAATAAGGCTGTAGATCTGACTGCATTTCAACAGTTTCTAAGGAGAAGCAAATCGGCCAAAAAAGAGGATGCACTTTGAGGCATTGTGTTGGATAAAGAAAAGGAATGGATGGTTGGCATTGAAATGTATTGGTGGTTCTAATGAATCACAGAAAAATATTATCTTCTCTTCTGTGGCAGCTGCAGCCACTGTACCCTCTTCATTTACTTCCACAAAGGATTTATGAACAAACTCTGATACATAAAGATCTTTGGCTCCTGATATTCCAGACAGATCTGCCTTACTAGGATCAAGTATATCCTGCACATCGAGGCTGACCAGGTGGTCTTTGAGATCATAGCTCTCTTCAAGATTAAACCTAGGCAAGTAGACGAAGACATCGTTCGCCTTCAAATTATTAGAATTGATCCACTCATTCAGTTTATCCAAAGTCAACTGTTCCTCAATCTGGAATGAGAATAAAAAAAAAGAAGAAGAAATGAACTCAATCTCATTTAAAACAATTGTTGTTGTTTGCTTTCCAGTTGAGCACAACTCATAGCGACCCTATGAGTAAAAGGCTTGAAATCTTTCTATAACTATCAACATTTATCAAAGTTCATAGTTTTCAGAGGCATGTTGTTTAGGAAGATGTCACTCTTGCTACCAAAATATAATAAGCAAAGTAAAAAACCTTCATTTTGGTACTAGTCTAATTTGTTTCCTTCACATTTGTGTAAAATCAGATATTTTGGGAAGGGTTTGGTTCCTTTTGGAAATTCATAGCAACTGTTAATAACAGTCAAGTTCCAGGTCATCAAAGCCCAAAGATAATGACTTTGCACTAAAGAAGGCCATTATTAATAACCACCCATATTTGTTTCATCATCCATTTGCCATCCATTCACTCACTCAGAATTTACTAAGTCCCCATCACACATGGAGCACTGTGATAGGCCAACATGATGCTAATTTTCAGAGTGCTAATTGGTGGAGTGATATAAGGATACATTGAAACACCTTCTTCTCTTCCTATTTAAAACCATTGTTGCTGGTGAAACTCAGTAGACCTAAGGAAATAAGTACTAATAAATTTAAGTCCTGATGCCCTTGTTGGTAAGAGTTACACTGGCAATCTAAAGGCAGTTGGTGCCAATCCACAAATTCCTCCAGGGAAAAATGAAGCAATATACCTCTATAGGATTTATAGTCTCTGAAAGCTCACTGGAGGGTCAGCTAAGAGTCATTGTCAATTGATGGCAATGAGAGTGAGAAACTGAGATGAATTATAAACAGTCAGGCAGTATGTTAGGGCTAGATCTTTATGTAAAATAGAGAGAATGAAAATACTCTTAGTATTGTTGGAGCATTACATAATTTAATCTCTATAAAGCACTTGGCATTCAGGAAGTACTACATAAGAGAAAGACCCTTAGGGAGATGAACGGACACAGTGGATTCAACAATGAGTTCAAGAGCAGCAGTGATTGTGAGAACTGCACAGGAACCAAAAGTGTTTCATTCTATTGTTCACAGTGTTTCTACGAGTCACAGTCAGTTCAATGTCACCTAACAATAATAATATTATTCATATTACAGAACACTTGATCATTCTAATGTGAAACTTATACTTGGACCAGGAGGCAGTCGTCAGAACAGAGCAAGGGAACACTGCATGGTTCAAAATTGGGAAGGGCGTATGCCAGGGATGCATCCTATCACCATACCTTTTCAACCTATATGCAGAACAGATTATCCTGGAGGCGGGGCTCTATGAGGAGAAATGTGGGGTCAAGATTGGTGGATGATTTATCAACAAACTGTGTTATGGGCTTGACACAACCCTGCTTGCTGAAACTGAAGAGGACCTGAGGCGCCTGCTGCAGAGTGTCAAGGACTGCAGCCTACAATGTGGATTTTGAGGCTCAATGTCAAGAAGACAAAGATTCTCACCACTGGACCAATTGGCAGCATCAGGATGGATGGTGAAGAGATTGAGATTGTACACAGCTTTAGTTTGCTTGGCTCCATAGTCAACAGTCTTGGCACCAGCAGCCAAGAAATTAAAAGGCACATTGCCATGGGAAAGTCTGCTGTTAGGGACCTCTACAAAGTACTGAAGAGCAATGGTGTCTCTCTGGAGACTAAGGTGCGTCTGATACAGGCTATGGTCTTTGCAATCACTTGTTATGCATCAGAGAGTTGGATAATGACCAGGGAGGATAGAAGGAGAATTGATGCCTTTGAGCTGTGGTGCTGGAGAAGAGTATTGAGAATACCATGGACTGCTAGGAAAACAAACAGATTTGTCCTGGAAAGGGTTAAACCGGTTGGCTCCTTGGAGACAAAGATTCTGAGGCTCCGTCTAACATACTTTGGACATGTCGTGAGGAGGGACCAGTCCCTGGAGAGGGATATCATGCTTGGGAGGGTGGAGGGACAGCGCAGGAGAGGAAGGCCCTCTATAAGGTGGATTGATTCAGTGACTGGGATAATTGGGGTGGGAGTGTCAGAGACAGTGCGATTGGCACAGGACAGAGCGGAGTTTAGGGCTGTTGTACATAGGGTCGCTATGAGTCGCAAGTGACTCGACAGCACATAACAGCAACAAACAACTGTTATTATTACTATACAACAGTAATGAAACCATTTTTCCACTCATCCTATTCATATCAAGCTATTTATGAGAGAAGGAGTTTTTTTAAGTCACAAATAATAAATATAAAAATTGCATTAAAATAAGCATTCCATTAATTTTCATACATACAATATAAGTGCAAATAACTGATTTTAGACCTTATTCCTAATAGAAAACTAGATTGGATAAGAGTGCACACATTTTGAACCAATTAACTGTATTAATATTATAAGTAATACAATTAAACTTTTTTAAGATCACACAAACAGCATAGGAGGATCCTCGTAGAAAAATTTGGCCTAGTTCTAATCCTAAAAAGAGATAAAACAAACAAAAGAATCCACAAAATCCAAACAATTTATTAGCCAAAACCCAAACCACTCACTAGCCATTGAATCAGAACAATCTAATAGCTTAGTTTTCAGAGGCTTAAAGTCCCTAGATGGAGGTCGCCCAACTTTCTTTCTCAGAGCAAATGGTAGATGTCAGAAATCTAAATTACATGTACTTGAAAGCTTATGTAATGTTATATTAGGATGTAGGACTAAAGTTCCAATTACCCCTTCTCTTCTATCATGAAAGTTTTGCAAATATAACTTGTGATCTATATGTAGCATTGTTGTTGTTGTTGAGTCCAGTAAAGTCAGAATCGACCAATAGTTGACCCTCCAGGAGGTTAGTTGACCCTCCAGGGGGATAGATGACCCTCCAGCGGGTTATTTGAACCTCCAGTGGGTTTTCAGAGGCAGTTAATCTCCTGGGAGAAGATGATACAACCTTGCTTGCTGAAAGTGAGAAGGACCTGAAGCACTTGCTGCAGAAGGTCGAGGACTTCAGCCTTCAATGTGGGCTAAAGCTCATCATTAAGACTCTCACCACTGGGCTAATTAAAAGCATCATAATAAATGGTGAAGAGATTGAGATTGTTAACATTTTCAGTTTGCTTGGCTCTACAATCAACACTCTTGGTGTACCAACAGCCAGGAAATTAAAAGACTGTATTGAAGCAGGTTTTAATGGAAAAGTCTGCTGTCAGAGACCTCTCCAAAGTACTGAAGAGCAACAATGTCAGTCTGGAGACTAAGGTGCACCTGATACTGGCTGCCATGTCTTGGCAGTTACTTACTATGCGTCAGAGAACTGGACAATGACTAGGAATGAAAGAAGGAGTGTTGATGCCTTTGAGATGTGGTGTTGGAGAAGAATATTAAATATTCCATGGACTGCTAGGAAACAAACAAATTCATCTGAGACGGTGAAGCCTGGCTACTCATTGGAGGCAAAGATTATGAAGATTTGTCTAATATAATTTGGGCATGTTTCAAAGTGAGATCAGTCCTTGGAGAGGGACGTCATGCTCAAAAGGGAGGAGGGATGGCAAAGGAGAGGAAAACCTTCAGTGAGATGGATTTATTCAGTGACTGGGGTAATGTGGTAGGTGTGTCAGAGACAATAGGTGTGTCAGGTACATAGGGTAGCTGAGTCACAGGTGACTCGACAGCACATAACAACAACATATGTAGCATGCTAATAATGATTATAATTTCTTTGTATTTGAAGCAGCTATACATTATAATGTTTTCCATTTCATTTTCAGTCTTTTTTATCCCCCTTCAAGGAAGCCGTTCTCTGTGCTGAACTTCCCTGTAAAGTTGGTCCCAGAGCAGAATTTACATAATTTTCCAGTAATAATACTAAATTTAATGTCATTCTTTAGATGTCTGCCATCACTCTGATTTGTAAAACTTTCCTTAATCTTTTAGCCTAGGATATTGGGGTAGTAAATGTAGGTGGACTAATTTCAAGGGACTCAGAATGAACTGGGAAGGAAAGTCAGTGTCAGTAAATAGTGACAGAACATCTCCCAGCTGACATACAAGGGAGGAATCGGGCAATCTCGGCATTACCTTCTTCAGACCTGTGGAGTCATCGTCAATGTCATGTGGCAGCAGGATGACCATGCTGAGGTCGTTGTCTTCATAAGGCAGTACTAACACATGGCACTTTACTTCATCGATATAGCCGTATGGAAATGTTTCCTCCTGATACATCACGTTCACCATTTTTTTATCTTTCTGAGCAAGTGAAAGAGACATATCACTCAAGTTAACTGTAAGAAGGGGTTTTTTAAAAATTTTATACTAGTTTATTTACAAAATTTGAATAAATTATTTTCAAGAACAGATTATTTCCATTACCCTCACACCCTTCCCACATCAAGTTATTTTGTAATGTTACACTTCCTTACTTTATTCAAATGGAATTGGGCTTCCTTTGTGCAGTTTTTGTTAAATATGTTCTTCCACTTCCCCATGAAATAGATGGCATTCACCAGCACAAGTTTAGTCAAGTTGTTAACCACACCTGAAGGTAACAAGTCTGGAATTTTCCCTGAAAAGACAAAGAAAAATTTTTTTAAAAAATCTTCCTATCTTAAACCCAATTTGAACCAATGTTACACTAGCGTTCAAATGTGGTTCAAATGTATAGCTTTCTACTTCATTCTCCTTTAACTAGGAAGTCAGTTAGTAAACTCAACTAAGGTTTAAATTGCTTAAAGTTTATCTTGGTTACAGAAGTCAAACTTTGTTGTTGCTCTTGTTATGTGCCATCTAGTCTCCTGTGACTCATAGCAACCTTAGGTACAAAGATCTGAACCCTGCCCTATTCTGAGCCAGACTCACTGACTCTGACACATCTAAGGGCATTGCTCCAGTCACCATGTCAGTTCATTTTATCCAGGGGATTCCTTTCCTGCTCTGTATCCTCCATGCTTCCAAGCATGATGTCTTGTCCAAGACTGATCCCTCCTGGCCACATGCCCAAAGTATTTGTGAAGGAGCTTCAAAATCCTAGCCTTCAAGTAGAAACTTCTTTCCAAGACAGACTTAATTGTTCTCCTGGAAGTCCATGCTATGGTCAATATTCTTCTCTAGCACTAAGTCAAAGTTTAAAGGAATTTGTTATGTAAACCAGAACGTGAACACATCTAACCATACAGAATGTCAACACTTGGTAAGTGTGTCCTAAAAGGCTGTTTTTTCCAGGTTTTTTTAAGTTTTAATTTTTTAAAAAAATTAATTTTCATGAAAGTTTACAGAGACTTTGGATTTCAAGTCATTCATTATTGTACTTTTCTCCCTGCCCACCCTTCCCCCAATTTGCTCCTCTTTGAAAAGTAAAAGGAAAATTCTTTCATCGTTATAAAATCCCTCCACCGGAAGTCCATTCCACTATCCTGCCTTCATGCTCGACTCCTGTCATAACAATAATACCTAATTATATATCCCTTTTAAACAGTCCTCTCCTTCATCTGTTTCCAGTATACATTATTTATCCACTTTTCCTCAGTGTCCCCGTAAACCCTATGTCCGTTCTCTTTTATAATCATGACATTATACAGAATTTACTTTTTGTAACTGATATATTTCATTCAGCATAATGTCCTCCAGGATCATCCATTTTGTGTATTTTTCATTAGTTCCTTATTTTTCAATGTAGTATAGTATTCCATTGTGTGAATATAATCACAACTTCTCCATTCATTTACTGGTGGGCACTTAGGTTGTTTCCAACTTTGTTATTGTGAACAAAGCCTCAGTAAACATAGATGTACATATATCTGCTTGGGAAGCAGTTCTGGATTCTTTCAGGTATATTCCCCGTAGTGGAATTCCAGAGCTCAATAACGCCTCCATAGTACACCAGTAAGAATAGCAATATTCAACAAAACAACGAATAACAAATGCTGCCCAGGTTGTGAAGAAACTGGAACCCTTATTCACTGTTGGTGGGCGTGTGTAAAAGGCTATTTGTATTTGATAGTATGTTAAACAATGAACCTTATATTATTAGTTGTCTTTAATTTTCAGATAAGTATAATTTTTTTTCTTCAGTTTTAGCAAATCACCTTTTCAAATCCAACCAGTGTGCTCTCATAATAATGATTCTAACCAAGACCTTTTGATCTAAGTCTCTTTTCACAGACTAGGAGTGTCCTAGTTATAGGAATCTGCTGTTGGGAAAGGACATTGTAGAAATCAGAAGACAAACATGTGAAATACGGTGTGAGACGGAACAAGCCAACATTTATCCCAACAAGCAGGAAATATTTGAAAGGATATTGGTAGACAAAGTCTGTGATGACTGGTAATGCATTCACTATTCCTTTCCATATGTATATTAAATTACTTTAATCAGGCTGGATTTTTTTTCAGCATATTTTTCTATTGGTTTTACATGTAGTATTAGCTATGATTTCAAAATATCACTTAGCAAAGTTAGTGGGGGTTGGGCATGGAGAAGAATCTAGATACTTTGGATAACGAGTCTAAGCTATTATTTTAGTAAATTTCTTATATTTGGAAGCTCTTAAGATTTTAATGAAGTGGGGAGATGACATCACATTTACCACCATCTGACTCTGAGTGCATCTGGATAGGACTTGAGGGAGTGGAAGAGAGAAGGGAAGGAACACAGAGAAGGATCTTGGGCCTGAGGTAAAGGTTCACATGTCATTCTATCCCATACCTTCTGTCTGATCTTTGACCCATTGGTTTATCTCCTTCCTCACGTCCTCAGAGGCATGCTGGAAATCCACACTGGCCAGGTCAGCCTCATAGAATTTCTGAATTGTTGCCAAGAAATCCTATAAACAAAAAAGAGGTAGTGTTATGAGTAGTTTCTATTACATACAAAAATTGTTATGTAAAATCTGTAAGAGCAACAGCAATCATCCTAAGAGGCCAAATTCCGTTCTCACACAGCAGGTCTTAACACTTCTTCATTCAGTCCTTTATCAAATTTAAAAATTCTTCCCATCAAATTGTCTGAAAGGATTTTCATAAAAGAACAAATACTGGATGACTGTTCAAGGGGCTCCTGGCACGTTCTTCCGCTGCAGGCACCATGGCATATAACATCATGTCATGGAAAGACAACCTTCTCTGCACCACGTTAGGTTACCTTTCTGTATCACTTTTCTGTGCAGTCTAATCTCACAGACACAGGCAATCAAGTCAGACTGGAATCAAATGTTTCTAAACACTGGTGGCCTATTGGTAAGGATTTGCATTGCCATGACAAAGACAAGTGGTTCAAACCCACCATGCACTGGGGGAGAAAGATGGGCAGTACAGATTCTAAAATTTCCCTGGGGTGTTTCAATGGAGTCAACTCACACTAAAGAGCAAAAACTTGAGTTTATCTGTAGTTGTGGGTTTTTAAATATTGGTTCACATGCATAATTAGCATACATTGTGTTTCACACATTCCTTCATTCCCAATGTGTTTTATAAAATTAATCATCACTGATTATGGTGTGTGAACTAACTTAGTTTATTAAGGACAAATAATACATAACACCATTATTGTAAAAATAGAAAGATAACTAACAAGATGAGCTGAGTTTTTGAGTTGAAAGTTTGGAACTGACTTTATGCTGTGGCCAGGGGCATTTGAGAGTACACAGTGGGCACTACTTACAGGGAGGAAATGATAGGTCTTCTCGCCGTATAACCTGTTAGCAATTTTCAGCATATAGGAAGTATCGCGTTTGTTTATTTCAGCATTCAGACACTGAAACTTGGAATGAACTTCCTCAACCTTATCGAGATGAAATGCCTGAAAGAAAGGAAGCATTCTTTCCATGAGCATTTATTATTGAAGTCCCAAGGGGATTATATCTGTGATCCTTATATTAATTAAGTTTACTGATTATTTCCCAATGAGCATTTTTCTTAATTTTTTCATTGGGTCAAACATTATTGACTCCATATTTAAACCTCTGTGAAATCTGATTGTGTGATATACAAATATTTTTTTCTAATTTTCCTCCACAAATATGAATGGCTAATATATAAACTAAAAAAAATGATTGAAATACCTAAAGAATGTAAATTATTTTTCAAAAAAAAGAAAAATTATATCTGTAATTATTCATATATATGGAAATATATAAATATCTGTAACATTTATTTTCTGGAGGCTAAAATACAAACAATAAAAATTACCATTTTATCAAGTCTGGAACAAAAAATATTAATATTGAAATGTTACATTTTGTTCAATGCCTTTAGATGAGGAGTCAGAGAATCAAAAGGGATGAATTCATTGCATTTCCTAATCTGAAGGAATTTAAGACAGATATAAGCCTCAAGTGACAGCCCTTAAGAATGCAGTGGAATAAAAATGCAAAAATTGAGTAATACAGTAAGTATTAAAAGAAGATGGAAGGAGTTTATTGAGTCACTATACCAAAAAGAACTGGCTGATAGAGATGAATTTCTAGAAACGACATACACTCAAGAGAAAATGGTGATAAAGCTGCTCTGAAGGAATTAGCAGAAAACAATGTCCCAGAAATTTATGAATACCAATTGACATATTTGAACAGACAAAAGAAACCCTGGATGTGCTTACCAGGTTGTGCCAAGAAATCTGGAGGACAGCTACCTGGTGAACTACTGGAAGAGATCCATATTTACTCGATTTCAAAAGAATCATGACACAACAGAGCGTAGAAATTAGTGAACAATATCATTAACATCACATGCAGGCAAAATCTGCTGAACAGTATCTACGAATGACAGCAACAGAACATCCACAGAGACCTGCCAGAAGCGCAAATTGATTTTAGAAAAGGTCATGGCACTAGGGACATCATAACTGTGTATGCTGAACAGTGAACCGTATATTATTAGTTGTCTTTACTTTTCAGGTAAGTATAATTTTTTTTTTCAGTTTTAGCAAATCACCTTTTTAAATCCAACCAGTGTACTCTCAAACCAAGTCTAACCAAGACTTTTTGATCTAAGTCTCTTCTCGCAGATTAGGAGTGTCCTAGATATGGGAATCTGCTGTTGGGAAAGGACACTGTAGAAATTAGAAGACAGACATGTGAAATAGAATGTGAGACTGAACAAGCCAACATTGATCCCAACAAGCAGGAAATACTTGAAAGGATATTGGTAAGACCAAGTCTGTGAAGACTAGTAATGCATTCTCTATTCCTTTCCATATGTATATTAAATTACTTTAGGCAGGCTAGATTTTTTCAGCATATTTCTTCTATTGGTTTTACATGTAGTATTAACTGTTATTTCAAAATATCACTTCGCATAGATAAGTGGGGGTGGAGCATGGAGAAGAATCTAGATTCTGGATGTGGTTGAAAGCAGAGACTACCAAAGGAAAGCCTATTTGTGTTTCATTGGCAATGCAAAGGAATTAGACAGTGTGATCACAAGAAATTTTGGCTAACCTTGAAAAGAATGAGGATCCCAGAACATGGAATTGTGCTCATGTGAAACCTGTGCTCAGACGAGGAAGAAGTGGTCAAAACAGAACAAGGAAATTCTTCAAGGTTCAAGATCAAGAAAGAAGTGTGTCAGGGATTGATGTATCTTGTCTCCATAAAATGAATCCATATGTGGAATGGAGTACTTGGGAAGCTAGACTTTATGAAGAGGAATGTGGCAGGATGATGACTGGAGGAAGAGCTAATGACAACCTGCCATAATTCAAATGACACAACTTGGTTGCTTAAACAGAGAAGACCTAAAGTGTTTATGAAGGAAGGTAAAGGAACATAGTCTTCAATAGGGACTGAAGCTCAACACACACACAAAAAAAGAAAGAAGAAAGGAAGGAAGGAA
>NW_006399821.1:5464568-5474617 GCF_000299155.1 Elephantulus edwardii | reverse complement strand
GAAAAAAAACACCACCAAACCCAAAGATTAATTCATTGATTCGTTGATTCTTCGTGATAGATGGAGAAACGATTAGATTGTTTACAATTTCAGCTTTTGGCTCCATGATGGTCAGAAAATAAAAAGACAAATTGCATTGAGAAAATAGTCTGTCAGTGACCGCACCATAATACTAAAGAGCAAGGATATCAGTCTAGTGAATGTGGTGCACCTGATTCATGTCTTGGTTTTCGTAACTACCTGCTATACATCAAAAGCTAAAACTTACTAATAGTTACAAAACAAATGTAGATACTTTAGTGGTGCTGGAGAAGAGTACTGAGCATACCCTGTACTGTCAAGAGAACAAACAGCTCTGATTTTAAGAGGGTGAAGTCAAGTTGCTTTTTGGAGGCAAAGATTTTGCCCTTTTAATATAAGTTGCGCATATTGTCAGGAGAGACAAGTACGTGGAGAAGGACATTATTCTTGGAGAGTGACAGAACAGATTAACATAGGAAGCTATAGGAAGAGATCAATTGATACAGTAACTGAGACAACAGGGCTAGTTGTAGTGAACAATAAGACTGGCTCAGGATAGTGGAGGGTTCAAAGCTATGGTGCATTGGATCTCTATGATTTGCAGTTAACAACATGTTCAATATAGCACAACTTAAACTAAAGAAAATGCAGGGCAATATGAGGGAAGGTATTCAGTCATAGAAAATGTCACCAATTTTCCTCCCTCAATCTCATTATTTCTGGGACTGAAAATTTAGTTTTAGTGTCCCACCAAAACACATATATTAAAAAAATAATCTTATTCATGCCTGGCAGGAAGCTGAGGACAGTTACAAAAGAAGAAGATTCAGGAATATTGCTGATCATGCTCCAAGGAAATAATACATTGCGTGGTATTATTGATGGTCAGTGTGTTATCTGATGCAAAGCAGGAATCCTAACTTCCTAGCCAAGGAGAATATGGCTGACTGACAGGAAAGTTCTTAAAATACCTTTGTGAGGAGCATGAGTCCAAAGAGGACAGGGATATCCCTGGACAAAACCCATCAGTTGGAAGTTGTAGAGCAAAGGTTTGAAGATGAATTAAATCCAGGACACAGATCATTGGTCTGAACTTTTTATATTTGGTGGCATAGAAATACAGTAGTTGTTCTCAAATACACTTAGTAATAATTGTAGGATCTACAGAGCACAGCTTTGCATAAGACAGACATGGAGCTAATTTAGAGTGTAAAGGGTAGGGTCACTGACCTTGGACAGCTGTGCTGCGCTGTTGCCCTTGGCCCCAGCAAGGACCAAGGCTGCTGCACAGGAGATGCTGAAGGGAGAGAAGAAGATGTTTCCCGTGGGATCCTTCTCATTCAAAATATGGAACAAATCCAGAGTGAAGTGATTATTGGCTCTGGACAGCTCCTCCATGGTCACAGACTAGGGGACACAGAAGAGAGTCCTGAGCTTTCATGTAGCACCCAGACACACTGAAGAGCTCTTTCCTGGTCATCTGCTCAGTGACATGCTAAGCCAGTCCAGGGAACAACCTGGAGCTTCATTTTTCTTTTCTTAACTCAGAAAAGCCAGCAGTCTGTCCTTCTCCCCTCACCCATGACCACGAGTCTTCAACAACCCTTTAATCAATAAGTACAGTCAGAACCAACTCTTAGGGGAATCTCCAGTGAGATTTATTTTTAAAATATAATTTTACTTTATACTAATTGACAAAGTATATTTATATCGTTTTCACACCAGATCTTGCTCATTTCCTTTTTCCACTCCTATTCCCACCCATCAAGTTGTGTGACTGTGTTTTAACAACCACCCACTCATCCCACACCTGCCTAGTCTCATGCTTGTGCTCTCACCCTGTCCCCCTGGGATCCTCATACGTGTTCTCCAATAATGGTATTACATAGTATTTGTCCTTATAGGGCTCATTTAGTTCACTTAGTATAATGCTCTTCACTCCCTCCCAAGTTAGGTAATGATTTGCAAAATCATTGCTACTGCATGCTGTGTAGTAGACCATTGTTAAATATACAAAACCACTGGCAATAAGAAAGATGCAAATCAAAATGACAATGAGATACCATCTCACTGCAGTAGCCATGACAAAGTTTAACAGGACAGCAAGTAATAAACTTAGGAGAGGATATGGTCAGGTAAGAGCTCTTATGCATTGGTTTTGGGATTATAAAATGTTACAATCTCCCTGGAAGGCAGTTTGGTGTTTCCTTAGAAAGCTGAACAGAGAAATTCTGTATGACTTAGCTATTTCCCTGCTTGGAATATACCCTGAGAAAATGAGAGCTGAGGCACAAAAAGAGACTTATACACTAATATTCATCATCATTATTCACTTTTACAATAACATGGAAATAGCCAAAATGTCAACCACAATAGATGGGTTGAGAAATTATGATGCATCCAGGGGGATTTTATAAGCTGTAATTGCAAGGTGGTAATTCCCCCTCTTTCTTCCTCAGAGGAACAATGAATTCCAGCCACTTACCTTTGGATTGGAAAGAAGACTTAACCATTATGCTACCTGAGCTTCCTAAAAGTCGGTTAGGCATACAACCTGGAAATCTACCTGGTAAGGCAGACCAACACCTGGTTCTCTGCATCCCATGATTTTGTAGTTATTCTTTCCAGACATGGTATTTAACATCTCTGGGTCCCTTCTGATGTGTGCCCAGAGCCCTGACTAGCTCCAGCAAGTCTCCTGTGGCCTCTAATGGCTAAGCACTGGCCTTTGCAGCTCAATTAAGTCTTCACTGCCTCCCCAAATACAGGCTAAGAGCAATACTAGTGATGCACACGCCTTGAAGCATAAGAGTATGAAGGGAAATTTCTATCACTTTCTCATACTGGTAGCTCATTATTTTTCTTGAATGGTGTTGAGATGGACTTTACACACAGCTGATCCTCCATTTGGGGTGCAGAAATTTGTGAATCACATAGAAGATTTCACCTATGGTTCTGCCACGAAACTGCTGGTGGATTCAAACGACATCCCTTTGGGAAAACAGGGCATCTTCTTATTACTATATCACTCCAGTAGCAAGAAGTTATGTTACCATATCAAAGGAATGGGTTTGGAATCTACCAGTTGACACCAGGGAGTATGAAGGATATCGTCTCCTATGCCTCTCACCAGAAGGCAATGAGTTGGTTTTGTTCAAAAATTACAGGGTTTTCAAGACGCCTTCTTTCACATCCCCCAAATAAGTCTAATAGAAGGTCAGAGAGAATAATATAGTTCTTTACAAAGAAAAACACTGAGCCCTGTGTTTGTGCTCTCCCAATCCCCATCCTCCCTCTAGCCATTCTTCCTTGTTGACATTTCCTCAGTTCAAGGTATTAATACAAACTCATATGAAGGCAGTGGGTCTACAAGATCAGAGGGGTGAATGGGGACCCAGGCATCACCCAGCCATTGCTCTTCCTAACATGGCCTCTGTTTCTTACCAGTGGCAGCAGGACAGCTTGGTGGAGATCCTTGACCAGCATGAGGCCTGTGTGCTTTTATAGCATGGAGAAAGAGTATACGTGTCCAAGGCAGGCTTAGTCAGACAGGTTTCCCTAGCACTTCCTTGTTCTCCTAATGCTGGAAGGGATTCTTCTGGAATCCTCCCTGAGATCTGACTTGCCCCAGGTCTCTGAAACAACAGATCATTGCTTACTAATACATTATAAACTCAGAAGATGAGTTGCTCTTAGAAGACTGCTTATTCCCCTTTGCTACTGTTACTATATTTGCAATTATCATTGAGTTAAGTATGATGGATGTACTTATGATTAACAGAAATGAAACTTCTCTATTAACCACTATTCTCAACAACATCCATATACTTGAGTTCATTGTCACATGGATTGTATTAAGCCATCTCGTTGATGGTCTTCATCTTCCTTGTTGACCATCAACTTTTCCAAGCAGGAAGTTGTTTTCCAAGGAATTGGCTCTCCTAACAACATGTCCAAAGTGTGATAGGAAGATCGCCCATATTTGACTTCAGTTAGAGTAACTCTGTTTGCACTTTCTAATGTTTCTTCCAAGTTGTAGTTTTCATGGACATACACTGAGGGGGCTCTTATATAGAAAAAGAAGGGATTCCCCAAAATAACATGTGTGTCCAGATCTCTTATGTACCCATGTAAGCACAGCACTTGGATCGCCCTTCACAAATGGTGAGGACCTGAGACAGGACAGTGAACCCACTAAGAACTCTTCCTTATCTGCAAAATCAGTGCTGTTCTCCTTGAACTTGCTTTATTCCATATGCCTATTCTAATTGACAATAAATATCAGTGGATCAAACTAGAAATTATCAAGAGGATAAAGGATATATTAAATAGCTCACATAAAATCTAATTAACATTTTGTTTGATCACTCCCCAGTTATAGAAGAAATACAAAGTAAGACAAAAATGTTATTTGAAAGAAATCAGAATAAAAATACTATCTACCAAAACTTCTAGGATGTAGTAATGGTATTCTTCAGCGGTCAGATCATAGTAATCAGCAAACACAATAAAAGAAGAAAGGAATAAAAAAAAAAGTTCTAGCAAATACCTCCAACAAATTGATAAAGAACAACCAACTAACTCAACAGACTCTAGAAGGAAGACAATTATGATGATAAGAGCTAGACTTAATGGAATAGAATACAGGAAAGCAAGTGAAATAGTGAACACAACCAAGAGCTGGTTCTTCCAAAGGGACAATAAAGGGACAAATCATTGGAAAATTTAAAAGAAAGAAAAGGAACAGACGAATAAAAATTTAAACTCTGCTATCAAAACAGAGCAATCCTTTTTCTTTCATAACTTTTTAAAAAATTTTCTTTTAGACTGCTTTATTAACAGTTTGAAAACATTGTCTGTCACACAAGATCACTCTCATATCCTTCACCCTGCCCACCCATCAAATTGTGTAACCCTATGATTAGCACCTGCCTCTTCCCTGCCAATTTTAACCGCTCTGCTTCTACCCTCCCCCACCTCTCATACTCATACTCATTCTGTAATAATTATTTTATACAGTATTTGTCATTGTGGGATTGTTTTAGTTCACTCTGCATATTACTCTCCTGTCTTTCCCATGTTAGGTAGTAATTTACAAAACCCTTGCTTCTGCATGCTGTGTAGTAGTCCATTGAATGAATGCATCACAACTTCTCAGTCAATTTTTTTGTGGTAGGATATCTGGGCTGTTTCAATGTTCTTTCAATAGTCAATAGCGATGCTATGAATACTGGTGTAAAAGTCACCATTTGAGCCTCAGTTCTCATTTTCTTGCTGTATTTCCAAGCAATGGAATAGATGGGTCAAATGGATATTCTATGTTCAGTTCTTTGAGGAAGCACCAAATTTTCTTCGAGAGTGGCTGTACCATTTTACAGTCCCAACAACATTGTATAAGGGTTCCTATCTCTCCACATCCTCTCCAGCATATAATACTTGCTGTCCTGTTAAATGTTGCCATGACTACTGATGTAAGATGGTAATCTCACTGTGCTGTTGGTTGGCATCTCTCTTATTGCCAGTGATTTGGAGCATTTCTTCAGGTGTCCTTTGACCATTTGAATATCTACCACTGTGAAAATTCTTTCCATGTTTTTTTGCCCATTTTTTGATTGGTTTATCAGTCTTTTTCTTGTGGAGGCCTAGGAGTGTTCTACAGACTTTCATTATGAGACTCTTGTATGAGATGGTATTGCCAAATGTTTGTTCCCAATCATTAGGTTTTCTTTTAACCCAAAATAGAACAATCTTAAAGTTATAATGACAGCCTATTGTGAAAAGCTATGCTCTAACAAATTTTACAGCCTAGAGAAAGTAGACAAATTCATAGAATCCCACAATTGACTCATATTGACAAATACAGAAGTAGAACAAACAGACCACAAAGTAAGAATTTCAGCAGGTCATCAAAAATCTCCCAACAACAAAAGCCTCAGCCCAGACAGTTTTCCTGTTGAATTCTACCAATCACTTATGGTAGTAAAATTCTTTAACATAATTCTTGCCAATAGAATCCAACCTTATGTTAAAAAAATTTATCATTGTCAAGTGAGATTATTATGGGCATGCAAGTATGATCTAAGAAAAAAATTAATGTAATTCATCACAACAAAAGGAAAGGAAAGGAACAACGTGTTTGTATCAATTCACGGAAAATATACCTTCCTCTTTAAAGCATTAAACAAGACAGGAATTGAGGAGAATGTCCTCAATGCTGCTAAAAATATATACACAAAAACAAGAGTCAATATCACTCTCAATGGAGAGACACTAAAACTTGGAAATTTTCCCTTGTTCCCCTTGGAAACAGCGACCAGGCAAGGAAGCCCCTTATCACTACTCATATTCACTAAGACATTGGAAGTCCTAGCTAGAGCAACTTGACAAGAAAAGACTATAAAAGGCATCCAAATTAGAAAAGAGGAGGTAAAACTATCTCTAGATGCAAATGATATGATACTGTATGCAGAAAAACTCTAAAGACTCAAACAGTAATTATTAGATGAAGATGACCAATTCAGCAAAGTGGCAGGTTATAATATCAACCTATGAAAATAGTGAATTGCTTTACATTATTTCCCTGTAAAGGAAATAAGCAGGACAATTATCATTTAAAATGGGCAATTATAAGATGGCATATTCTCGTTATTGTTAGGTGCTATTGAGTTCAGTACAGCTCTGTGACCCTATGAACAGGAAACCTGAACCCTGTCCTAGCCTGTGCCATTCTTATCATCTGTGACACACTTAAGCCCATTGATGAAGTAAGTAACCATGTCAGTCCATTTCGTTGGGGATCTTTCACTTCTCAGATTGTCCATTCCCCAAGCATGGTGTCCTTTCCAAGGAATTATTTCACATAAAATATGGAGGCAAAGTATCAATGTATGAAAAATGAAACTTCTCCATATTTGTCTCCAAGGAACAGCCTGTCTGCACCTTTTCCAAGACACATCATGGGCCATCCATGTAGTAATCTCTGCTAGCACTACAACTCCAAGACATGAATTCTTCTTCTGCCATCCTATTAAATAACTGTATCCATTTATCTCTTTGAAAATCATACAAGTCTCTGAAAAATTACAGTCCGAGAGAAATTTATTGAAAATACAGGAAGCTGGAATTTGGGAGGTAGGAATTCTTACAAAGTAAGAGGAAACTCTCTACTGAAGAATGAGGCTATAAAGAATTGTAAAGACAAGAATTACAAGTGCCTGGAATCAAAGCTACACTCTTTATCCACATGGGAGTATTTGGGAAACTGCCGTTTCAACATGTCAGAAGTAGAGACTTGGCATGAATAGAGCCATTGAGGCATATGGTGCATTGTTTCAGGCAGGGGAGCAAGGGTATTTTTCTGAGAAGCGTTGGATCACTAATTCTTGAGTGCAGCTCTTGCTCTAAGCATCTAACATAACATGATAAGAAACTTCTAATGGCAGAACCACTCTTCAAAATTGGTCAAATCACAATCCCTGTTGTTCCTTTGACAGAGTCCAGAAGTACAGTTTGTCCTATTCCTTCTGTTAACAGAAACAGCCTAGAAGCACAGAATTGGAGAATATTTTAGAAAAGATGTCCTCTAATTGGGTCAGGATTCCTGATCTAACAGGACAGCCAGTGATAAAAATTTTACCTTATACATCTAGGTCCCTGTCACAGTCTGGTCTTACTCAAGCCACTCAAACCCCTTAGGAATGAAAGTGGAAATAACAAAGCAACACAAACACTGGGGACAGAGCAAAATACCAGACCTATGTTTTTCAGCCACTACTCTCTGTGTACTTTGGCTCCTCTCCTCCAGTGTTCCTGTGTGGCCCATGAGTTTTTCCACCTGAGAACCACAGTTGAGCCTGATTCATGATTGGTCCTGTTCAGCTGAAGGCAGCATGTCTCATGTTGAATTTCTTTAGCAAGTAAGTAGTTTATTAGGTCTCAATCAAGAAATAGGAGCATTCAGAGATATCTTTTAAATAGTTCCTGTTATAAGAGTATGTGAAGTAACTTTAAGTTCAATGTAAACTCATCGAAATATTTTTGATTCACAGGATTCAAAAGAGATAACCCTGAGTTCAGTTCAGCACATTTTGGTTCACTGAAATCAATATTTGAGCCTCCTGCACATTGTTCTTGCATCATATGATATTTATGAATATACAGACATATGAAGCAAGATTACTTATTATATGCCTCGATCTTTAACATTATCATGAAAGAATGTTCAAGTGCAGAGATGTCCATGGTGATTGTGATGTGGACTATTTATGGAGTCCATAGGGTCAGGGATTGCAGACTTCAATATGGATTGAGGCTCAATGTCAAGAAGACAAAGACTCTCACCACTGGACCAATTGGCAGCATCAGGATGGATGGTGAAGAGATTGAGATTGTTCACAGCTTTAGTGTGCTTGGCTCCACAATCAACACTCTTGGCACCAGTAGCCAGGAAATTAAAAGACGTATTGCGATGGGGTAGTCTGCTTTTAGGGACCTTTCTAAAGTACTCAAGAGCAACAGTGTGTCTCTGGAGACTAAGATGCGTCTGGTACAGGCCATGGTCTTTGCAATCACTTGTTATGCATCAGAGAGCTGGACAATGACCAGGGAGGATAGAAGGAGAATTGATGCTTTTGAGCTTTGGTGTTGGAGAAAAGTGCTGAAGGTGCCATGGACTGCTAAGAGAACAAATAGATTCATCTTGGAGAGGGTTAGACCGGGCTGCTCCTTGGAGGCAAGAATTCTGAGGCTTCGTCTAACATACTTTGGTCATGTTGTAAGGAGAGACCAGTCCTTGGAGAAGGACATCATGCTTCGGAGGGTGAAGGGCAGGTGCAGAAGGGGAAGGCCCTCTGGGAGATGGATTGATTTGGTGACTGAGGCAATAAAGCGGGATGAATGTGTCGGAGGCAATGGATTGGCACAGGAGAGGACAGAGTTTAGAGCTGTTGCAACTCAACGACTCAATGGCACATAACAACAACATAGGTGTGTCATAGAAAGCCTTAATCTGAGTGTGCTGGTGGAGGAGTGCTCAGGTGGGATGCTCATGGGAGTGGGTCAGGACACTGCCCTGCTACACCTCTCAAAGAAAAACTCTCTTGGTCAGTCTCACAAAGGTCCCTTTCTTACTCTTCCTTCCATGTTCAAACTTCACAGTCCGTGGAAGGAACACAGCTCCTCTAAGCAGCACTTCTCTGAGCTGACTCTTGGATTCCTGATCAGTAAGGTAAACAAAAAATCATGAAATCTGTGTGACTCTTGGAAGTCAGGTCCTTCCAAGCATACCTGTGCTTATGAGACTGATCAGAGAACATGCTTGGAATGATGGGCTTTGTAAAGTGTTTTTATAAATACTAACATGCTGAGAGAACCTTTTCAATACTGAAAACCCAGAAACCACAGGGGAATTTCCCATTCAGCAAACTTCACAAAAATTTCCAGCTTACCTGGTAAGTTCATTAACTCAGTTTTTGTGATTTTCTTTTCTTAGCTATGTTGGTTTCATTTGCGGGAAACTATCTACACATCAGTTGAACAGGACACATCACCTTCGCTCGGGAAACATTACCACTAAACTTAAGAGACTCCGGTCACAGCATAAGAAACTGCCAGCAGCTGACGTGTCTGGAATCATAAAAGCCAAGGAAGCTTCAGATATAAGCTATCATATCAAGGACTGGACAATGGAAGATATATGTTGAAGGGAGTGGGTAGAAGTGGATGGGTATCTTGATGGATGATGGACAGGGAATAGGTGGGTCAAGACATTTGTGCCAAGGGCAGGGACAACACTGAAACTAATGGTTAATTCCACAATAAGCGATGTATCTTTAACTTTTTCTATAAAATGTTTTTCTGTTGGATATTCTCTAAATCTGATCTTTCAGATTAAGACTGACTAGAAAGAAAGATTGGCCATCCACTTCAGAAATAGGAGGCCTCTGAAAACTCTATGTACACACATGTAGAATAACAGAAAGGGTAACTGAGGTGGAGCTTTCATGTATGAAAATAAAAAGGAAGAGGAA
>NW_006399821.1:5462404-5463528 GCF_000299155.1 Elephantulus edwardii | reverse complement strand
AAAAAAAAAAAGGGCCCCAGGAATCAATAGGATACTAATTGACTTATTTCAATTAACAGACACAGCCTTGGATGTGCTTGCCAGTCTAAGCCAGATAATTTGGATGACAGCTATCTTGCTAACAGTTTCGAAGAGATCCATATTTATTACCATTCCAAGGAAAGATGACCCAACTGAATGTGGAATGTATCAAACAATACCATTAATATCACATGAAAGCAAAATGCTGCTATGTTGTGATTGTTTGCCTTCCAGTCAAGCATGACTCATAGTGACACTATAAAGAAAAGGCGCCAATCCACGCTATAACTATAGATCCTGTAAAAATGACTAAAATAGTACATAGACAAGGAAATGCCTTTATTACTACAAGCACAATTTTATATGGTATTTCCTGAAATTTTTCACTGTGAAACAATTCTTTTTTGATACAGGCAATATATTTGTTCCATTACCTCCATCTTTTTCCCCCCAAGGCAAATTGTATTTTAGTGCATTATTTTACAAACCAAAATTAATTCAAAGTATTGATAATGACAAAATATAAACTATCTTAATAAAGAGAGGATCATGAACAATGCCAGTCAGGATAAGACACTTTGGAACATAAGACAAAAATGAAATCAGTAATACTGATTCTTTCTTTGAAATTCTGATATAAACAAAACTAAAACTTGGACCATGTTTGCTGAGCTCTCATTGCCTTTGATAAGATTTTACTGATAATAACTCCTTAGGGAAGAGTAGAACTACTGCATAGGCACTGTTTCCAAAGCATTAATTCTGTACTAAAGCATACTACCTCCTCTTTTTCCCATGGAAGGCTGGTAGGCTTAAATGGCTGAATGGTTAACAAATGACAGTCGATAATTATAGTGAATGTAACAACGGTTTCAAACAAAATTTTAGTTACTTTCTTGTTGACTAGTTTCTTTCCTTCTGACTGTGGCATCAACTTTAGAGGAAGACTCATTAACAACCTGCATTTTGCACGTGATACAACTTTGCTGAAAGTGAGTAGGACCTGAAATGCTTTAGGCAGAAGATCAAAGACTAAAGCCTTCAAAATTAATTACATCTTAACTAAAACAAAAACAAAACAAAAACCAACAAAGGTCTTTACC
>NW_006399821.1:5459198-5460144 GCF_000299155.1 Elephantulus edwardii | reverse complement strand
GCATTTTTATCGTTTCTTTTTTTAGACACACATATTTGTGGGGAAGGATTAGAACAAAATGTCCATAAAATGAATGATCAGATCTCACAAAGACATAAATTTGGATTTTTTTATTGTTTCACCTCAATAGGGAGTTTTGTCCTAGGTCTCATTATTCCTTGGACTGTATAACTGTCTTTAATATCCCACCTAAGCCATACATTAGAAAAACTAGATCCATGCCTAGCAGAGAGTAGAATGACAGCTACAAAGGAAGATGATACAGATAATAGAGTCATGGTCTAATGAAATATTACATAGCATGGTATTACATATCATCAGTATATAGTCATATGCAAAGCAGGAACCTGAAGAAGCCAAAGATAAGATGGCTGGATGACATGAAAGTCATTAAAACAATATTCTTTAGGGACATATGTCCAAATGGAACAGGGATTTCCCTAGGCACTCGGCACTTGGGTAGTGCAGGTTTAAAAACAATTGAAATCCAGCACACAGGCTGGATCTAGGACTTTTTCTAGTTGGTGGCATGGAAATGCAATCATATGTCTCAAAAATCCTTTGTAGGAATTGTAGGAATCTATAGGGCACAGCTCTGTACCCAGACAGGAAACTAATTTAACGATGTAAAGGGTACAGCTTGCTGTGCTGCTGTCCTTGGCCCCAGCAAGGACCATGGCCACTGCACAGAAGATGCCAAAAGGAGAGAAGATGTTTCCTATGGGATTGTTCTCACTCGGAACACAGAACAAATTCAAGGCAAAGCGATTATTGGAGGTGGACATTTGCTCCATGGTCATGGCTAGGACACGGAAGAGAGGCCTGAACTTTCAGGGACCACCCAGGCATACTGGACAGCTGTATTCTGGTCATCTGTATGCTGGTCATCTATTCAGGGACATCTGAGGTAAACCCAGGAAGCAGACTGGAGCTTGCTCGTTTTTTT
>NW_006399821.1:5442023-5457593 GCF_000299155.1 Elephantulus edwardii | reverse complement strand
AACAACATGTCCAATGTGCATGATGTGTAGCTTGACTATCTTTGCCTCCAGTTAGAGTAGTATTTTGATTGTACCTTCTCATGTACATGCCAACTTCTATTTTTAATGGAGGTAAATCTAGGGACTCTTGTAAAAAAAGAAAGAATGGATCCCCCCCTAAAAAAAAATGTGTGTCTGCATCTGTAAGTTGCCAATATAAGCATAGTTGTTGAATCAACCTTGAGAAATGATATCTTGATTTCTTCCACTGCTATGGCTTCTCGGTGCTCTAGTGCAATATTGATAGTCTCTTCTGATCCATTTTGGTATTTTCTACCTCCTCTGTCTTTGTAATGACCTCTTGCACTCTTCCTGGATGATATTATTGATAATATCTCCTAACTCATCAGTCTTTACTCATTATTGTTCAAGGCCTCAAACCTGTTTCTTAGATGGTTTTGAAATTCATGTTGGACAGACTCAAAGTCTTATTTTGGTTCCCATGGATTTGATTTCATTTTTTTTAGCTTCAGCTTGAACTTGCATATGAGTATTTGTTGGTCTGTTCCACAATCATCACCAGGCCTAGTTTTCACAGCTGTTATTATGCTTCTGTAGAGATTCTTTCCAGAGATTTAATCAGTCTGATTCCTACGCATATCATCAGGTGAAAGCCATGTGTATAATCTGCATTTATGTTTCTTATAAAATGTATTTGCAATGAATAAATCGTTGAGTGTGCAAAATTCTATCATTCTATCTCTGGCTTAATTTCTATCACCAAGTCCATGTTGTCCAACATCCTTCTTCTCTGTCCTCAACTTTTACATTCCAGTCACCCATTATTATTATTAATGCACTTTGATTGGATGTTAAATCTATCTCTGACTGCAAGAGTTAGTAGAAATCTTTTATTTCCTCTTCTTTGGCTCTGGAGGTGGTGTATATTCGAAAGATAGTGGTATTCACTGGACTTCCTTATATGCGTATGGATATTATCCTGTCACTCACAATACTGTATTTCAAGATTCATCTAGAAATGACTTTTTTTACTATGAAAGAAACCCCATTTTCCCTCACCTTTTCATCTCCAGCATAGTAGATCTTATGATCATCTGACTCAGAATGGGACTTTCTAAATATTAAATTCCTGTGTGCATAAAAAGCTTCTCAACTGGGTGTAAAGAAAACGTACAAAATGGGAACAAATATTTCACAGTACCAACTCATACAAGAGAATCATAACAAAAGTTTACAGAATACTCTTGGACCTTCACAAGAAAAAGACTAGAATTGCAATGGACAAATTACCATTACAACAAAAAGATATAAAATGGGTGAAAAACACGGAAAGTATTTTCAGAGGAAAATACTCAAATGGCCAACAGATACATAAAGAAATGCTCAAAATCACTGTCAATAAGAGAGATACAAATAAAACCACAATGAGGTAGCATCTCCCTATAAAAGCAGTGGCAAAGTTTAACAATACAGCAAGTAATAAATGTTGGAGAGGATGTGGCAGGATAGGAACTCTTAGACATTGTTGGTGGGATAGTAAAAGAGTACAACATAGAAATTCTACATGAACCAGCTATTCCATTGCTTGGAATATACATAAGAAATTAGAAATGAGACTCAAACCAGGGCTTGTATACCCATGTTCATAGCCACGTTATTCACCATCACAAGAACATGTAAAGAGCCCAGATGCATAATCACAATAGAATGGATTGAGGGACTGTGGTACATTCACATAATGGAATATTGTGGAGCATACAGAAGTAATGGTATTTTTAATTACTACCAAACTTAGGATGTGTGGAAATTAAAGAATTGGTATCACATGTAAACAAGATTCTGCTGAAGATTATGCAAATATGACTGGAACAACGCATCAACTGAGAACTGCCAAAAGTCCAGGCTGGGTTTAGAAGGAAGCAGGGTATTAGCGATATTGAAGCTAATGTTAGATGGATTTTAGCTGAAAGCAGGGAATATCAGACTAAAGTCTATCTGTATTTAATTGATTATGCAAAAGTGTTTGACTGCGTGGATCATAACAAACTGTGGCTGACTCTGAGAAGAATGAGAATCCCAGAATATTTGATCTTGCTAATGTGAAACCTATACTTGGACCAGGTGGCAGTTGTCATAACAGAGCAAGGAAACACTGAATGTTTCAACATTGGGAAGCGTGCATACCAAGGATGTGTCCTATCTCCATACCTTTTCAACCTATATGCAGAACAGATTATCCTGAAGACTGGGCTGTATGAGGAGAAGTGTGGCATCAGGATTGGTGGAAGAGTCATCAAAAATCTATGTTATACAGATGACACAACCATTCTTGCTGAAACTTAGGACCTGAAGCACTTGCTTCAGAGGGTCAAGGACTGTAGCCTTCAATATGGATTGAGAATCAGTATCAAGAAGACAATGATTCTCACCACTTGGCCAATTGGCAGCATCAGCATGAATGGTGAAGAGATTGAGATTGTTACAAGCTTAAGTTTGCTAGGCTCCACAGTCAACATTCTTGGCACCAGCATCCAGGAAATTAAGACTTATTGCAATCAGAAAATCTGCTGTTAGGGACTTCTCCAAAGTACTGAAGAACAACGGTGTCACTCTGGAGACTAATGTGTGGCTTATAGAGGCCATAGTCTTTGCAATTACTTACTATTCATCAGAGAGATGGACAATGCCTAGGGAAAATAGAATTAGAGTTGATGCCTTTGAGCTATGGTGTTGGAGGGGAATATTGTATATATCATGGACTGCTAAGAAAATGAACAGGTTCATCCTGGAGAAGGTTAAACCAGGCTGCCCCTTGGAAGCAATAATTCTGAGGCTTCATCTGGCATACTTTGGACATGTTGCAAGGAGGACCAGTCCTTGGAGAAGGACGTCATGCTTGGGAGGGTGGAGAGACAGGACAGGAGAGGAAGACACTCTATAAGGTGGATTGATTCAGTGACTCAGGTAATGCAGGTAGGAGTGAGATTGGCGTGGAAAAGAGCAGGGTTTAGGGTTGTTGTACAAAGCATTGTATGAGTCACAAGTGAGTGGACGGCATGTAACTACAACAACTTAGGATGGACTGGAGAGCGTTATGTTAAGTGAACTTACTCAGTCCCATAAGGACAAACACTATCTAAAACTATTATTGTAGAATGAGTATGAAGATCCAAGGGGTGGGGTAGAATCAAAGAAGTTAGAATGGGCAACATGCAGATGTTAATCATAGGGCATACAATTTGTTGGGGTGGGGATGTGTGAAGAAAATGAGAAAGATCTGGTGTGAAGAAGAATGCTTTTGAACTTTGTAAATTAATCAGTATAATTTTTTTTAAAGTGTTAAATCACAACAACAACATAGAGAGAGCTCTGTTGGCCAAGTGGATAGAAAGTTATGCAACCAAGCCAATTGTGTTATTTTAATCTAGGGCACTCAGCCTGGTTTTAATTGGTTTTTTGTCAAACATTCTTCTAAATGGTGTAGGACTGGTCTTTCCATTTGTTGTACAGAGGTAACTTGTGATTGTTGTGATGCTAAACACTGTGACACTGATGTGTCAAATGTGATATCAGTTACCCATGGTGTACAGTGTTTGGTGAAGCTTCACAATTAAAACAAGCTTGGAAGCAGGAGTGGCATCCACTTCCAAAATTGTTTGTCTCCAGAAACTCTATGAACTTGCAGAAAAGATGCAAGGTGTACAAGTGTTCATGTCTTTCCTTCATAGAGTCTCTCTGAGTCATCTACAACTCAATTGCACTTAACAACAACAATAACAACAAGTAAGACAACAACAAAAATAATTAAAATTTTGGAAAAGAATAATCATAATCCTTGGTACCATCAGTCAGTAAATCAGAAGATATGTGTCACTGGGAAATTCAGCTGTCAGGAACCTCTCCAAAATACTGAAGACTGACCTGATTCAGGCCACGGTCTTCTAAATTACTGTAATGCATCAGAGACTGGACAATTAATAGGATGACAAAAAAAGAATGGTAATGCTGCCTGGGCTGGAATTTTTTGTTGGGAGACTTTTGATGACCTGCTTAGTTTCTTATTTTTGGTCTGTTTAAATGTTCTACTTCTGTCTGTGTGAATACAGGTAGGTGTGAGTTTTTAGGAATCTATTTCCTCTAGATTTTCAAATATGTTGGAGTATAACTTCTTTTAAAATCCTATTGTTATAATTTTACTTGAAGTTTTATTCTGTTTTGGTGGTGCTGCTTTAGGTTTTTAGTCATGTTTTTTGCTCCCTTTCTCCTTTTAAGTTTGCCAGTGGTTTGGCCCTTTATTGACCCTTTGAAGAACTAGGTCTGGGTCAAGTTGACTGTTTTAATTGTTTTCCTGTTTTCTATTCCATTGATTTCAGCACTTATATTTACAGTTTCCTTTCTTCTATAAGCTAGGGTGTTTGCTGGTTTTTCTTTATCAATTTGTTGGAGGTTTTGGGAAGTATTTATTTTGTTCCTTTATTCTTTTATTAAGTGTTTGCTTTTTATTATGAACTGAACTCTGAGCACTGCCTTTACCACATCCCAGAAGTTTTGACATAGTGTATTTTCATTCTCATTTTATTAAAGGAATTTTTTATCCCTCTATTCATTTCTTCTATGTATAATTAGTGATGAAGGAAAGTGTTAATTACTTTCTACGTGAATGGTTTTTATCCTTTATCCTCGTGAAAATGTCCATTGATTCATTGATACGTATTTAATTGTTGTTACATGTCATTGAGTCATCTGAGACTCATAGCAACTCTATGTACAACAGTTCTGAAACCCACACTACCCTGAGCTAGTCATTGAGGTAGACACACCTACCCTTATAATCTCGGCTACTATCTCAATCCATTTCATCCAGAGTCTTCCTATACTGGCCTGTCCCTCCACCCTTCCAAGCATGATGTCCTTCTCCAAGGACTGGTCCCTTCTGGCACATGCCCGAAGTATGTGAGATGGAGCTTCAAAATCTTTGCCTTCAATGAGAAACTTCGTTTCATCCTCTCTAAGACAAACCTGTTTGTTTTCTTGCCAACAAAGCCTAGAAGACTTAGGTTAGGGGCTGCAGTCTTTGAGCTGTTCACCCCCTGCTTCTATCTCTCTTTCCCTCATTCTCAGTGTTCCCATCTCCCTTCTTTGTTTTAGTTAAGAGGAAAGAATGTGGATTGTGGGTTTGAGGTAAACAAATTGCTAACAACCTCAAACTCTGCTCCATCTATCATGGTGCTGGCAATTGGCCTAATGATGAGAATCCTTGTCTTCTTGATGCTGAACTTCAATCCATATTAAAGACTACAGTCCCTGATGACTTTCTGCAACAAGCACTTCAAGTCCTTTCTGTCTCAGCAAGCAAAGTTGGATATCTCCATAATGCAGGTTGTTGATGAGTCTTCCTCTAATCCTGATGCCAGATTCTTCATGATAAAATAAAGCCTCCTGGGTGATGTGTTTCACATACAGTTCAAAAGGGATGGAGCCAAGATACATCCTTGATGTACTTTTTCCTGATTTTGAACCATATGCTGTTTCCTTGCTTATTTCTGACAACTGCTTACTGGTCCGAGTATAGGTTTCTCATGAGCATAAGCAAGTGTTTTGGGATTTCCATTCTCTGTAAGGTTAGCCACAATTTGTTGTGAACCACATTGTCAAATGTTTTTGAATAGTCAATGAAATACAGATAGACATTCCTTTGTTATTCTTTGCCTCCAGCCAAGATCTACTCAACATTGGTGATAAGGTCTCTAGTTCCATAACCTCTTCTAAAACCATCGTGTATTTCTAGCAGTTTTCTGTTGATGTATTTGTTAAATAGATTTTGGATAATACTCAGTAGGATTTTGCTTGCATGTCATATTAATGATATGGTTTGATAATTTCCACAATTTTGGGTCACCTTTTTTTAGAATGGAAATATATATGGATCTCTTCCAGTCAGTTGGCCAGGTAGTTGTCTTTCAGATTTCTTGGCACAACGCAGTGAGCATGTCTAGCATGTTTGTTGAAATATGTCAGTTGGTATTCTATCAATTCCTGGGACCTTTTTTTTCCAATTTCTTCAGAGCATCCTGAACTTTCTCCTACATCACTGCTGCCTCTTAATCATATGTCTTGAAATCCATCTGTGTCAGCCATTTCTTTTAAGTACAAGGACTATGTATAATCTTTTCATCTTCTTTTAATGCTTCTTGGATCATTCAATATTTTGCTCAGAGCAACTTTTAAGTATTGCATCTTGAGGCCTCTAATTGATATTCAGTTCTTTCAGCTTAAGAAATGCCGAGCCAGCTTGTTTCTTTCGATTCTCTGACTCTAGCTCTTTGCATATTTCATTATAATACTTTGCTTTGTCTTCCAGAGGTGATCTTTGAAATCTTCTATTCAGCTCTTTTTTCCCTTTCTTCCCATTGTTTTCACTTCTGAATGTTCTAGTGCAATATTTAGTCTCTTCTGAATCTACCTTTTTAATGACCTTTTCCACTCTTTGTGGATGATATTCTTGATATCCTCCCATAACAAACTGATCTTGGTGGGTTCATATTCAAGGCCTCAAATCTGTGCATGAAATGGTTTTTAAATTCAAATAGAATAGACTCAAGGTCAAATTTTGGTACCTATAGATTTGCTTTCATCTTTTTAGCTTTAGTTTAAACTTACATATGAGTGTTGATAGTGTGTTCCTCAATCTGCACCTGGCCTAGGTTTCACAGCTGATAGATATTGAGCTTCTCCAATGTTTCTTTCAAAAGGTGTAATCATTCTGGTGCCTGTGTACATCATCAGGTGAAATCCATATGTATAGTCAACATTTATGCTTTTTATAAAATATATTTGCAATGAATAATACATCATTGCCTGTGCAGAATTCTACCATACTATCCCCAGCCTCATTTCTGTCACTAAGTCCATGTTTTCCAACTATTGATCCTTTTTTCCCTATTTCAGACTTTTGCATTCCAGTCACCCATTATTATTAAAGCATCGCGGTTCCATGTTCAAATGGTTTCTGATTGCAAAAGCTGGTACAAATTATCTACTTCCTCTTCTTTAGCTCTGTTGTTGGAACATATATTTAAAGGTTGTGGTATGCACCAGACTTTCTTAGATGTGTATACATATTTTCCTGTGGCTCACAAGATTATATTTAAAGATGGCTCTAAAAATGAAATTTTTAACTATGAAAGAGATCTCATGTTTTCTCACCATTTTGTCTCTGGCACAGTAGATCATATTACAGTCTGATTAAAATTGTCCTATGACAGTCCATCTCATTTTGATAATACCTAACATGTCAATATTTATGTATTCTATTTCCTTCTTGATAATGTCCAGCTTTCCTACATTTATGCTTTCACATTCCACATTCAAATAAATAGTGTATGCTAACAACAGTTCTTCCTCCTTTGTGTTTCAAACTTGAAGGCTCAGCTTCAGGTGCCATATCTGCTTATCCATTCTAATCGTGCTTTATTTTACATTGTATTTTCAAATGTCTGTTATTTCGAAAGTGATGGCAAGTCCTTTTTCCTGCACTCTGAATTTGGATGCTCAGCTTTAGAACAGTGTCTGGAAGACATGCAATTTACTGAAAGGAACAGATAAAAGAATAGAGATATAAAATAAAGCAAGTTGAAGGAGAACAGCTCTGTTTATTATGGTTCAGAAAGAGTTCTCAGTGGGTGCTACTTGCACTGATCTGACTCAGGACCTCACCATTTCACAAGGTTGATTCAGGAACTATGCTTATATTGGCAACTTACAGATACAGACACACTTTTTGGGGGGGTGGGGGGAATCCGTTCTTTCTTTTTTTACAAGAGTCCCTAGATTTACCTCCATTAAAAATAGAAGTTGGAATGTACATGAGAAGGTACAATCAAAATACTACTCTAACTGGAGGCAAAGATAGTCAAGCTACACATCATGCACATTGGACATGTTGTTAGAAGACACTATTCCTGGGGAATGGACACCCTGCATGGAAAAGCTGAGTGAGCAAAAGTTGAGTCAGCAAAAGAAAGAAGCCCATCAATGAAATGGATTAAACAATACCTAGGTCAATGGACACACATGTGAGAAGAATGGTAAGAATAAAGTGAGAAAGGACACGTTTCAGTTCCGTTGTTCATAAGGTCACAATGAGTCATACTTAACTCTATGGCACTTAAAACAATAGTAACAAGGTCAAAGGAGAATAGGTGGTCTTGTAAGAGTGACTCATCTCTTTCTGAGACCATTATGCATTCCTAAGGAAGACAGTTTTGGATTAGAGACCTGGGGCAGGCCAGAAGGCTTTTGGAGGATTGCAGAGATATCCTTTCCAGATTAGAACAAGGAAGTGGTAGGGAAGATTGGTCTGAATAGACCTGTCTTGAGAGCCTATACTCTTTCTCATAGTTTTAAAGCACACAGAGTTCCTGTCTGGCCAATTGTCTCCATCAAACTATCCTGCTGCCATGGTAATGGGCAGAAGACCATGTTAAGAAGGGTGCTGGCTGGGTAGGTTCCTGGGCCCCCATGCCTCCCTGAAACTTTGCAGACCTGCTGCCTACAGGAGCCTAAGCCATTACAGTAGGCTGAGCAAGAGTGCCAGCAAAGCTGGCTAGAGAAAGGAGTGGGGATCAGGAGAGCATAAACCTAAGGTTCAGTGTTTTTATTTCTTAGAATCTAAGTTAGGCTCCTTGGCTTTCTAGTTGCCTGGCTTGAAGAATGTGAAAGGAGGAGATTAGGAAACTGAAATTACTGAACAAATTAACAAACTTATTGCCCGCTAGTCAGAAGCATGGGAGGAGAGTACCCACTGTTCTCCCTAGTATCCACTGGAATATTCCCTTCTCACACTTTGGACATGACAGAGCAACTTCTTGCCCACTAGGGTGGCCTACTAACAAGATGCTGCCCTGTTTTCCCAAAAGCATATAGTGTCAATCCACCAGTAATTTTGTGAGAGGATTGTTGGTGATATCCGCAAAGTGATTCACTAACACTGACACCCCCGCCAGAGGATCAGCTATGTGTAGGTTACATCTCAACAGCATTCAGTAACAGAAACAGGCCTCCAATGCAAAAGAGTGATAGACATTCCACTTCTTACTCTTTTTCTTTGAGGCCTTTGCAGAATTAGTGTTGTTCATAGTCTGTGTATGGGCAGGCAGTGAACAACTAATTGAACTGCAAAGGCCAGTGCTGAGCCATTAGAGGCCACAGGAGACCAGCAGGGGCTGGTAGGTTCAGGGCACACACATCATCAGGGGCTTGGAGATGCTGAACACCACCTATGGGTGGAAAATCTACAAAACCATGGGCTACAGAGACCCAGGAAACCTGCATTACCAAGTAGAGTGCAGCCTTTGTGAGAGATATAGAAGCAAAATGGGTAAGATTTCTGTCTAGTACAAAGGTAAGTGGCTGGCATTCACAGCTCCTCAGAGGGAGAAAGCAGGGCAATGGGGTTTTTTGCATGTATAGCCTATAATACCCCCCTGAGTTTCACCTAGCTATTGGTTGTGACTGAACTGCATTAAATGAATGGATTCCTGGAGTCTCCTTGGCCAGTCTGGGGACAGGGGAGAAGGATAGACTGAATGCCTTGCTGAGTAAAGAAAAAAACGAGCAAGCTCCAGTCTGCTTCCTGGGTTTACCTCAGATGTCCCTGAATAGATGACCAGCATACAGATGACCAGAATACAGCTGTCCAGTATGCCTGCGTGGTCCCTGAAAGTTCAGGCAGCTATCCTAGCCCGTGACCATGGAGCAGATGTCCATCTCCAATATTTGCTTCTCCTTGGACTTTTTCTGTGTTCTGAGTGAGAACAATCCCATGGGAAACATCTCTCCTTTCAGCATCTTCTGTGCAGTGACTGTGATCCTTGCTGGGGTCAAGGCTAGCAGTTCCCGCAAGCTGTCCAAAGTAAGTGACACTACCCTTTACACTGTAAATTAGTTTCATGTCTGGATACAGAGTTATGCCCTATAGATTTCTACAATTCCTACAAAGGATTCTGAGAAAAAAAGATTGCATTTCTATGTTACCAACTAGAAAAAATCCTAGGTCCAGGCTCTGTGTGCTGGATTTCAATTGTTTTCAAATCTTTACTATCCAAGTGCCAAGTGCCTAGGGAAATTCCTGTCCCATTTGAACTTATGTCCCTAAGGAATATTGTTTTAATGACTTTCATGTCAGCCATTCATCTTATCTTTGGCTAGGAGCTTCAGGTTCCTGCTTTGCATATGACTGTATACTGATGATATGTAATACCATGCTATGTAATATTTCCTTAGACCATGACCATAATATCTGTATCTTCTTCCTTTGTAGCTGACATTCTACTCTCTGCCAGGCATGGATCTAGTTTTTCAAATGTATGGGTTAGGTGGGATATTAAAGACAGTTATATAGTCCAAGGAATAATGAGAGTTAGGACAAAACTCTCTATCGAGTTGAAACAATAAAAAAATCCAAATTTATATCCTTTTGAGATCTGATGATTGGTTTTATGGACATTTTGTTCTCTTTTTTTTTTTTAAATTTTTTTTTATTTTTGTGTGAGTGTACCGTCAAATCAGATCTGACTGGTACAGGAGGAGCCTGTCCCTCCTTTTCCCGGCAGAGCATCTGGTGGATTTGAACCGTGTGCCTCTGGGATTGTAGTTGCAGCTCCTTGCCACTAGGCCACCAGAGCTCCCGGACATTTTGTTCTAATCCTTCTCCACAAATATGTATGACTAAACTGAAAAGGAAACGATAAAAATGCCTATAAGAATTTATAGTTGGAAATTGATGACATTTTCTTTGACTGGATACTTTCCATCTTTCACTCTCCATTTCCCCTAAAGTAGATGAAGTATTGTTGACTTGAGCATGTTGCTTTTGTCAACTGTGACTCATAGCTAACCTATGCACCAAATTTTGAACAAAGCACTATCCTCAGCAAGTCTCACTGTCTCTGACACACCGACCCCTATTATCTCAATTACTGTGTCAATCCATCTTTTTCTGAGTGTTTCTATCTTATGCTGTTTTGGCCTTTTTCCAAGCATGATGCCCTTCTCCAAGGGATGGTTCCACATGGCTGTACATAGGGTTGCTATACATTGCAGGCAACTCAATGACACATAACAACAATAAAATACTATGACAGGTTTGGAATCAGGAGTGGCATCCACTTCCTAAGTGATATGCCTCTGGAAGCTTTATGAACTTTGATAAATGTTGATGGTTACAGAGGGGCTTCAGACCTTTTGTTCATAGGATTGCTATGAGCTGTGCTCGACTGGAAGGCAATCAACAATAACAATATTCCAAGTAGTAGAATTGCTGGGTAATATGGAATTTATCTTATGAGCTTTTCAAACAAGTGCCAAACTGTTTTACAGAGTGGTTTTACCATTGTGCAATCCAACCCACCACTGGATTCTCAATTTTGCTCCATTGTTCTTTGTGTCTGTCATTGTCCCAGTACCATGCTGTTTTAGTTACTACTGTTGTGTAGTAAGTTTTGAGGTCAGGGAGTGCTATGCCTCCCAATAAACTTTTGTTTCTCAGAATTTTTTTTGCTTATTTGGGGTCTTTTGCCTCTCCAAATAAACTTGACAATTTCCCTTTCCATCTTCTTGAAAAGTGAATTTGGTAGCTGGATTGGGATTGCATAGAACATGTAGTTTGCTTTCGGTGGGATTGTAATTTTCACAGTATTGAGTCTTCCTATCCATGAACAGAGAACATTCCCAACATCTTTAGGTCTTTTATTTTGTCTCACAGAAATGTTCTGTAGTTTTCATTGAATAGGTCTTTTGTATCTCTAATTAGGTTTAATTAGGTTTGCTCCTAAGTATCTCAATTTTTGCTTGGCAATTGTAAATGGTATTGCTTTCTTGGTTTCCTTCTCTGAGTCCTTTATGTTACTGTAGATGTATCCTACTGCTTTTTGTATATTGAGCTTATCTCCTGCCACTCTACTAAATTGGCCTACTAGCTCCACCAGTTTTTTTTCTTGTGTTTTGTGGGTTTTCTGTGTACAAGAATATAACATCTGCATATAGTGATAGTTTAACCATCTCTTTGCTGATCTGGATGCCTTTTATTTCATTCTCTTGTAACCCTAACAAGTACTTCCAATGCAATATTGAATTGAAGTGGTGACAGTGGGCATCTTTATCTGGTCCCTGTTCATGCAGAAAATGCTTTTAGTCTTTCTCCATTGAGAATGATGTTGTCTCTTAGTTTTGCATATATATTTTTCACTATGTTGAGGAAATCCCCTTCTATTCCAATTTTGTTGAATGTCTTCATCAGGAAGGGTTGTTGGATTTTGTCAAATGCATTTTTTTTTCATCAATTGCTAAGAGCATATATTTCTTGTTATTTACTTTGTTAATATGATGAATTACATTGATTATTTTTCTAATATTGTACCATCCTTGCATACCCGTTATAAATCCCATGTTCTCATGGTGAATTATTGTTGATGTGCTTTTGGAATCTATCGATTAAGATAGATTTTTTTAATTGATATTTTTAACAAAAGTTTACAGAAAACTTGAATTTCAATTCATTCATTGTTGCACATTTTCCTCCCTAACCACCATCCCCAGTTTGCTTTTCTCTTTAAAATGATTTTTTCATTATTGTACATTTTCTCCCCTCCCGCTGCCTCTCAATTCACTTTGTTATGCACTTATTATTCTGTATGGTTGTCATGCAAATAATATATAAACATATACTTCTTTTAGGTATGGCTCAGCATTACTTAAGCTGAAGGAGATGAAAAACAAATTCAAGCCATGGGTGGCAAAACTTACAGATGCTTTGAGTAGAATGTTAAATGATGTTGGGAGCATTAAAAAAGATGGAAGGAGTATACAGAGTCACTGTATCATAAGGAATTGTCTGACACAAAAGAATTTCATGAAATAACATATAAGCAAGAGTCTTTGGTGATGAAGGAGGAAGTTCAAGATGCTCTGAAAGAACTGGCAAAAAAACAAGCCTTCAGGAGGTGATGGCATACCAATTGACACATTTCAACAAATAGATGCTGCCCTGGATGTGCTCACTAAGTTGTGCCAAGAAATCTGGAGGACAGCCAGCTGGCGAATGGACTGGAAGAGATCCATTATTTCCATTCAAAAATATGTGGATCCACCTGAGTGTAGAAGAGTATTGAACCATGTCGCTAATAACACATACAAGGAAAATCCAGATGAAGATAATGCAAAAGCAATTGAACTAGTACATTATCAGAGAACTATAAGAAATGCAATGGGTTTAGAAAGGCCAGGGCACTAGGGGCATTACTGCCAAAGTCAGATGAATCTAAAGCAGAGCATACCAGAGTAATATCTATTTGTGTTTCAATGACTATGAAAGGGCATTTTACTGTCTGGATCATGACACATTGTGTTTAACCTCGAGAAGAATGGAAATCTCCGAACATCTGATTGTGCTCATACAAACTCTACACTTAAAACAGGAGGCAGTAGTAAGAAGAGCAAGGAAATACTTAATGGTTCAAAATAAGAAAAGAAGTGTGCCAGTGATGTGTCCTGTCTCAATACCTTTTAAATTTGTACGCAGAACAAATCATTTGAGAGGCTGGACTTTATGAAGAAGACTGTAGTATCAGATTTGGAGGAAAACACATCATCAACAACCTTCGTTATGCAGACGGTACAGCCTTTGCTTGCTGAAGCTAAAGAAGACCTGAAGTGGTTGCTGCAGAAGGTCAAGAACCGAAGTTTGCAGTAATGATTGAAGCTCAACCTCAAGACAGTGATGACTTTCACCACTGAACCAATTGGCAACATCATGATAAGTAGAGAAGAGATTGAGATTTTTTTTATTATTTCAGCCTTCTGGTTTTCACAATCAGTACTCTTTGCACAAGCAGTCAGAAAATCTAAAGACAAATTTCATAGGAAAATCTATTATCAGGGATCTCTCCAGAGTACTGAAGACCAAGGGTGTCAGTCTAGAGTTTAAGGTGTGTCTGACTCAGCCTAGGGTCTTCATAATTACTTGCTATGCATCAGGGAGCCTAACAATGACCAACAATGACAGAAGAAATAATGTCTTTGAGTTATGGTGCCAGAGAAGGATATTGAATACATACCATGGAGTGTCAAAGAATTAACATGCTTGTCTTGGAGGGGGTGAAACCAAATTTCTCTTTGGAGGCAAGGATCTTGAGGCTTTTTCTCATCCACTTTGGGTGTGTAAACAGGAGACCCCAGTCTTTGGAGAAGGGTACCATGCTTGGAAGGGTGGAGGAATAGCAAAGGAAAGGAAGACAACCATGAGATGGATTGACACAATAACTGGTGTAATGAGGGTAGGTGTGTCACAGTCAGTAAGATTGGGTCAGAATAAAGGAGAGTTCAGAACTGTTGTGCAGAGGGTCATTATGACTCATAGTCAACTTGACAGTATATACCAACATCAACAACAATGTAAAATTTGATGTACTGTTTTAGATGTCTCCCACCACTCTGATTATGGAAATTTTTCTTTTGTTTTTACACCTAGAACTTTGGAGTAGTAAATGAAGGTGGACTTATTTCAAAGGACTCAGAAAGAACTGGAAAGTCATTGTCAGTAAATGTTGAGAGAACATCTCTCAGCTGACACATATACAAAGCCTCAGGCCCAAACAAACAACAAACATGGGATACCACACCAAGGAAAGTATTATCTTCTTTAGACCTGTGGAGTCATCTTCAATGTCATGTGGCAGCAGGAGTATCATGTTGAGGCCCTTGTCTTGATAGAGCAGTTCTACCACATGGTACTTTCTTTCATGGATATAGCCATATGGACAACGCTCAGTCGGATGCATCATTTTCACCGGATTTTTTTGTCTTTCTGACTAGGTCAAAGAGACATATCATTCAAATTAACTGTGTTCTTTTATGGTAAAAATGTTATTTTTGAAGGTTACATAGTGTTTTATTTAAAAGGACTGGGGCTTTCATCATGTCCTCTTTCAGAAATTTTTCATCCCACTCCTCTTTGAAATACATGGCATTGACCAGCACAAGCTTAATCTGTTAATCACACCTGAAGCTAGCAGTTTTTTACTCTTCACTAAAAAGATAAGGACAGATTAATTTATTTTATTTACAAATCTGCCTGTCAGAAAATCAAATTTGAACCAATGATACGCTAGCACTTAAAGCTATTTCAAATATATATCTTTCTACTTAATTTTCTTTTAAAATGGAAGCCAGTTAATAAATTCAACCAAGGTTTAAATTGGTTAAGGTTTACATAGGTTAAATAGGTCAAAGTTTAAATAAACCAAATTCCCAAGCAGACCAATATGAGAACATATGCAACACTTTAGAAAGTCAAAGCTTTGAAAAAAGCATGTGCTAAAGACTATTTTTGTTTGACGTGTACTAAACAGTAAGCCTTATATTGTGAGTGTTCTTTGCTTTTCAGATAAAAGTAAAAATTCTTTGAGTCATTACCATATCACTTTTTAAAATCCAACCAGTGTTCTATTATGTTCTTGTTGTTATGTGCCATCGAGTCGCTTGCGACTCATAGCGACCCTATGTACAACAGCC
>NW_006399821.1:5404336-5440313 GCF_000299155.1 Elephantulus edwardii | reverse complement strand
CTCCAGTGCAATTTTCAGAGTCTCTTGTGACATCCATTTTGGTCTTTTCTTCCTCTTCTGTTTTTGCAATGACCGTATATTCCCATTTTTGTTTGTTTGTATTTTATATTCCTAGCTTTCTAGATTCAGAATCATTGCTTTCAAATTGGAACTAACTCAGAGTTGGTCCTCCAGAAGGTTGTAAGAGGTTTTCAATCTCATGGAAAGAGATTACTGCTGGTGGACTAAGTTCCTTGTGCAAAGTTCGTAAAAATCTTCAGCAATTTGTTTAAAAATGTGCTATATGATATCTATATATTTGTAATATTTTATAAAATTCTATAGTTAATTCATTAAAAAAGACAACTCTCTTCAGACTGAAGAGTTCTACGCACTAAGTTCTTTAGACTTCTATTCACTAAGCACTTTTACTGCTGGAAATAAAGCTCATTTCCGTGTTTTATTGAGGTCTACACCAATTTATTTTGAAATTATTTGAAAACATTTGATGTACAGAGCTCAGAGAACTTCTTACTTTTGAGCAAATTATAAAAATATCTAAATAGATAGGGGTGGGGTGTTCCTAGTTTACTCAAGGGAAATTTCACAAAGCTTATTTTCTTTGAAAAAAGTTTAGGACTTTCTAAATACCTGTGAAACAATACCATATAATAATGTGCTACAGTGGGGACCACAGTGGTTCTTCCATTTGATGGAGTTACAGAAAGAGAGTTAAACTTCCATGATTACATTAATTAGGAATGGAAAATATAGGAATTTTACTTCTGTGATTACAATATTCCACCACAATTTCCAAGCATGCTACAGCATTTTTCACAGTCTAGACTGGAGATATTTACAACAAATTGTTTAACTTTAGTCAAACATCCTGTAAATAAAAGACTCCATCAAGCTGAATTGGCTGTTAAACTACCAATCTGCCCTTATCCCAGGCCCTGGTGGGTGCATAAGCATCAATGGTTTTGAATAAATCAGAAACTAAATCTGGGTATAAAGTAACACACACTGGTAGCTACACCTATAATTTCACACACATGAAACATGCCTCTTTTATTTAATATAAAAGAGACTAAAATTATTATTATTATTACAAGTGTTCCAAGAGTTTTTATCAATAGAAATGCTCATTAATGTCTAACTTATGAAAAGGAACATTATAACATGCCTATAAAGACTGAATTTATTTTATGAGTTCTAGCTGGAGAATAGTATGGAGTATACTATGAACTACTAAGAGAACAAACAGGTTCATCCTAGAAAGTGTGAAACCAGGCTGCTCCTTGGAGTCAAGGATTCTGAAGCTCCATCTGACATATTTTGAGAATGTTACAAGGATGGACCAGTCCTTTGAAAGGGACATTATGCTTGGGAGGGTGGAGGGACAGCACAAGACAAGAAGATCCTCAATGAGATGGACTGACTCAGTGATTGAGTTAATGGGGCTAGGTGTGTCAGAGACAATAAGGATGGCTCAGGATAGAGTAGGGTTCAGAGGTGTTGGACATAGGGTCACTATGAGTTGCAGGTGACTTGACGGAACATAAAAACAACAACAACAACAAAGTATTCAGAAGTTTGTCTACTTATCTGGGAATCAATAGGGATTTTAAAAAAATAAAACTCTTCTAAAATGAAATTATTTTTTAATTTGGATTTTTCTACTGTTCTTCTTCTTAGCCTTAATAGTTCCTTAGGAATTATTTTCATCACTTAATTATAGATTCTATGGAATTCCTGGAGTCCTTGAGTACTGCAAACTGGTAAGGCATTTAGTTTCTAAAATAAATGTTCAAGGTTCACTCAGAGATGACTTGAAAGAAAGACCTAGGAACCTTGCAAAAATATCAGTGTTTCTTTTACCAAGAGTAAGCCAACTTGAAAGAAACTTACTATGCAATCAGCCAATTTACCTTTGTGGATATATTCAGGGTACTACGCCCAAGTAAAAGCCAATTTCTTTTCTTCTCACATGCACATACATAGTACATTCTCCAGAACTGATCATACAGTAGGACACAGAGTAAACATCAAGAAATTTTTAAAAAACCCCAACCATTGAATTAATAAGAAGTGTCTTTTCAAACCACAATGCCATAAAATTAGAATTAATTACAAGAGGTAAAGCTTATAAAACCACCCATATGGAAGCTAAATAATACCCTGCTAGAATACAATTGACTTAAAGAAGAAATTTTTTTAAAAAAATTAAAAAGTTCATTGAGACAAATGATAATAAAAATAAAACATGTCAAAAGGTTTGGGATACAGCTAAGGCAGTCTTCAGAAGATAGTTCATAGCAATAGGCAAATATATAAAAAAGAAAGACAGAAGCAAAATTAATGTTTTAACTCAAAACTTCCATCAAATAGGAAAAGTACAGCAATCTAACACTATAGCACCTAGAAGAAAGGAAACTATAAAGATAAGTGCTTTAATCAATGAGATAGAAAACGGAAAAAAAAAAACAAACCCAAATTGAAACATCAACAAGACCAAGAGCTAGGTTTTTGAAAAGGTCAAAACGTATACCATTCGCAAGCTTAACAAAAGAGAAAAAAATATATCAATGACATTAAGCAAAAAAAATTATAGAGGTGACATCACAATAGAACAAGATGTAATCAAATCAATAATATCAGAATAGTATGAAAAGCTGTATTCTGATACATTTTAAAATGTAGAGGAAATGGAAAAATTCCTTCAAACTCATAGTTTATCCAAACTAACTCGAACAGGTATAGAACACTTGAACAGACTCATCTCAAAAGAAGAAATTGGGCAGGTCATAAAAAGATTCCCTCAAAAACCAAGCTGTGGCCCAGATAGCTCCATGGATGAATTCTACCAAACAATCAGAGAGGATCTAACAGCAATTCTTAAATTATTTTTAAAAATGAAAGAATTAACAGTCTCAGAGTCATTCTATGAACCAAGACTAACCCTAATACAAAAACCATGCAAAGATATTATCAAAAAAGAAAACTACGGATCAATATCTCTCATGACTACAGATACAAAAATTCTTAATAAAATCTTAGCCAATAGACTCCAACATTACATAAAATCATAATTCGTCTATTATTAACCCATTGGAATTTGTAATAGGTATACAAGAATGGTTCAACAAAGGAAAATAATCAATGTAATTCATCATGTGAACAAAGCAAAGAATAAGAATCATATGATCTTATTACTTAATGCAGAAAAAGCTTTGACAAAATCCAACACCATTTCCTGATTAAAACATTCTGCAAAATAGGAATGAAAGGGAATTTCCTCAACATATTGAAAAGGATATACACAAAACCAAGAGCCAACACCATTTTCAATGGAGAAAGATTAGAGGCATTTCCCTTGTGACCAGGGACCAGACAAGAATGCTCACTTTAATTACTCTATCCAATACTTCATTGGAAGTACTTGGTAGGGCAATTTGAAAAGAGAAGGACATAAGAGGCATCCAGATTGACAAAGAGGTGGTAAAACTCATTATATGCAGACAATATAATAGTGTACAACGAAAAGTCCAAGGACTCAACAAAAGAACTGTTAGATTTAATTAACTAGTAGAATGGTAAGATACAAGATAAATATACAAAAATCAATGAGATTTTTCTGCAGTAACAAAGAAAACACAGATAAGAAAACTAAGAAAGTAATTTATAATACCCAATTGAGATATCTAGGAATGAACCTAGCTAGAGACACAAAAAACTTGTATAAAGAAAAATTTTTTAAAAAACCAAAACCACCCACTACTGTGAGAAACAATAAGAGACCTAAATAAACGGGGAAGGGGGTGGGGGGGGCGAGGAGAATTCTCCCTGTTAATGGATAGGAAGAATCAATATAGTGAAAATGTCACTTCTACTAAGAGTAATCTACATGTTTAAAGTCATGTTTAAAGTTATCCTAATACAGACACTAAACTCATTTTTCAAAGAGATAGAAAAGGCAAATGGCAAATTTATTTGGAAAGGAATGTTGTTGTTGCTGTTAGGTGATATATAGATGATAGACGGAGAAGACGTTGAGATTGTTAACAATTTCAGCTTGCTTGATTCCACAATCAACATTCTTGGCACCACCAGTCAGAAAATCAAAAGACAAATTTTATTAGAAAAATCTGCAATTATTAGAAAAACCTCTCTAGAGTGCTAAAGAGCAACAATGTCAGTCTAGAGACTAAGGTATTCCTATCCAGTCCATGGTCTTAGAAATTACTTGTTATGCATCAGAGAGCTGGATAATAACTAAGGATGATAGAAGAAGAATCAGTGCCTTTAAGCTGTGGTGCTGGAGAAGAGTCCTGGGCATACTGTGGACAGTATGTTGCTCCTTGAAGGGAAGGCACCAGTCCTTGTAGAAGGATATCATGTTTGAAAGAGTAGAGGGACAGTGCAAGAGTGGAAAAACCCTGAAGGAGTAACTGGGGTAATGTGGTTAAGGGTGTCCGAGACAGCAAGATTGGTTCAGTGTAGGACAAGGTTCAGAGCTATTGAGGATAGGGTTGCCATGAGTCACAGATGACTCCACAGCACATAACAAAAGCAATAACAACTTTGATGTGATATAGTCACCATGATTTAGAACTGATTCAAGGGCTACTAGTTATAGAATTAGTGAGAAACTCTCTCTGGATTATTATTTGTTGTTATTGTGTGCCATCAAGTCAGAACCAACCCTTAGCTGATCCTTCAGCAGGTTTTCAGAAGCAGCAACTCTCATGAGAGGAGAATGCTCATTCTTTTCCCACAGAGCAACAAGCAGATTTGAACTGTGTGTATTTGACATTGCAGCATAGCTGCTTTGGGGAATTCTACTGTCTTCCCCAAAGTGCTAAAGGTCAACAACATAAATTTAGACACCAAAGTGGGCAAGTCCAAGCCATGGTATTTTCAATTGCTTCTTATGCATATGAAAGTTGGGCAATAAATAAGCAAGACCATAGAAGAATTGATGACTTTGAGTAGTGGTTCCTTCCAAAGGAACAAACAAGGCTGTCTTGGATGAAGTGCAACCAAGTTTCTCCTTAAAGGGAAGGATGATGAAATTACGTCTCACTTATTTGGGGCATTTTATCAGTAGGGACCTGGAAAAACACTTGAAAAAAGTCTTTTACACTTAGACTTGTATAAAAGTTTTCTACACTTTGAAAAAGACATCATGCTGGAGAAGGTAGAGGGTCAAAGAAAGAGAGTAAGACCATCAGTGAGATGGACTGATACACTGAGTGTAAAGATGGGTTTAAGTATCAGAAATCATGAGGATGGCACAGTATAGGGCAAGGTTCAGATCTGTTCTTGGAATCACTTGAAGACACATAACAGGAACAACAGCTTAGATTGGCCACTAGAGGGCAGTGTAGACATTCACTAGTACCTTGCAAAGGCAGGCGGGCATGGAAATTATTTACAGCAAGAAATGTTCATAATATACTCCGTTGTCATTCTTTGAGTGCTAAAGCACTGCTTCTCCAGAGATTCCTTACATCCCAGCTGCTTAAGGGAAGCTCTCAGAAGCACTAATGTACAAAGATAGCAGCTTCTGAAGAACTGAGATAGCCTAATAGGTTTATTTATTTTGCATAGAGCAGAGACCCAAGCTGACAGGAACAACAGGGTAACAAATATAAGGATAGGCAGGAAGACAACACTCGTAGTGGGCTTGTACCTAAGTGTTCCTGAAGAGTCAGAGGTGACCAGTTTTGGACACTAGCAATCAAAGCATTCCTAGCTCATCTTTGCTGGGCCAGATCAGGCCTATTTCTCTGTCCAGGACTGTGGCTGATTGAACTACACACTCTCAGTCCCTGGCGAGCAGAGCAGATTCCTTTGTTTAGGAAATCGATGGATCTGATGGAAAGGTGGGAGGCACCTGAGTCCAGTTGGAAGGACCAAGAAGGTAAGATTACAGACTGGACGTCGGTAGAGACAGTTGAAAGCGTTCACCAATACGGTGCACTGTAACTCTGAAGAGTGACAAGTCACTAGCAGGTACAAACCAAAGAAGTGGTTTCTGAAATTGGTTAATAACAAAAACAAAAAGACTTCACAAAAAATGACACCACTTTTGGAGTCAACAGGAATCAGAGAAAATACAAGTTGACAGGTTCCTAAAATCTACACCAGGAAATCCAGCCAGACTATAGGATATATAGCACGTGATATTGAGCACAGCTAGGTCCTTGCTAATTTCACTCCAGGTATGCAACTTACATTTGTAGTCCTCACCATTCAACATGCATGCTGCCCCTTTCCCTCATTTTGAAGCAATTGTAGATGGAATCGTGTCTCCCCCAAAAATGTGTTTTAAGTTGTAAACTCTGACTGTGGTTATAATCCAGATGGAAATGAGCTTTCTTCCTGATACTAATAAAGCAGGGTTACTATAAAATATGTCTCAGATCAATCTCTTTTGAGATATAAAACTCAACTTAAAATCACTGCCAACTAGTCGAAACCAGCTCATACCTGATTTTCCAGTGTGTTTTCAGAGGCTATACGTAACAGGAAAGGAGACTCTCCATCTTTATCCTGTGGAGAACCTAGTGGCTTTGAGAAATAAGAAAGATAAGAAACCAAAGTAGCAGAGATAGGAGGGAAGAGATGCCAAGTCACAGAGATGCCAAGTGTCCAGGAGCAGAAGCCTGAAGAAACAAAGACTTTCTCTAAAGTCTGAAGAGCTGACAGAGAAAAAAAAAGGCTTCCTCCTTGACCCAACATCCTGAATTTAGGCCTATAAAATATTACAACCAAACAAATTAAAAAAAAAAAAAGCCTTATCGCTATTGAGTAGGAATAGACTCTTTGCTGACTCTCCACTGGGTATTTGAGGCTGTAAATCACATGCTAAGGAAATCAAACTGCCAGAGAAGCAATGTAGCTTTTGGGTGTAACTCCCTATGAACACCATTATAGCTCCAATTTAACCTCATAAACTGTAAAAAAAAATAATTTCTGTTTGTTAAAGCCACCCTTTTACGACATTTCTGTTATAGCAACTCTAGATAACTAGAGTTATCTAGAATTATCTTGGATGATGAAGAATTAGATAAAGATATTTTACAAATATTTGGAAAGAGGGTAACAATTTTGGTTCAAATAACATATATTTACTCATGTGTTTTCATTTTTTTATTAAATTTTTATTAATGATTTTTAATGCAGTGTGTGTGTGTGTGTGTGTGTGTGTATTTACAACATATACTTTCTATTTAATTTTTTCCCTCATTCATTCATTGTTGCAAATAGAAATCGAGATTCTGACAAGACAGACACAGACTGGAGGACCCGTGATGCCACAGACAGCACTGATGACTTCCCACCTAGAAGTGGCGATGATAGCTTTGGATATAAATATCATGATCGTTATGATTCAGACCAATAATACCACGATGGGTACTGAGAGTGCTGTGGTGATGGCCCCTGCCAGGATATGGATTTATTCAGGGGCCGGGATCCACACGATGACCGAGGCAGTATAGACAATGACAGAGGCTGTGACTCTAGGATAGGCAGTGGTAGAGGAGCATTGGGTGCCGAAGGGATGCTGGACTACCGAGAAGGTACAAGCCCACTATGAAGACCAATGACAGACAAGATGACTGATCATGGGGCTCCAGAGATGATAATTCTCAGAATGACTGTAGACATGATGATAGAGGTCCCCCTCAAAGACATAATAAACTCACTCAAAATCCTCGGAATGCTCCTAAGGAAAATGATTCCTCTGCTAGCACCTCCCAGTCCAGTTGAGCAGTTTCTATATTTGGAGGAGCAAAGCCTGCTGACACAGCTGCTAGAGACCCAGAAGTAGAAGAGAGGCTACAAAAGGAACAGGAGAAATTACAGCGTCAGCTCTATGAACCAAAACTAGAACAACAGCCATGGGAAAGACACCCAAGCAGGCGGAGTGAAGAAACTCAGAAACCGGACAGGAAGAGACATGGCATTCTGGGACCTCAGCCACATCTGGCAGAGGTAAACCAGACCAGGATACAAGAAGGAGAAAGAGTAAAAAAAAAAAACTGTGGGAAAATGCAACACTCAGTAAGGAAGAAGATTATCTTTTTCTTACTTATAAGCCTCCCAAAGCTGATAACCTCTACAGATAGTACCAGCCCCTCCACCAAAGGAGAATGCTTGGGTGAAGCGAAGTTCTAATTCTCCTGCTCTACCTTAGAGCTCAGACACAGAGCAACAGTCCCCTACAAGTGTTGAGGGGGAAGTAGTCCCAGGTCAACCATCTGAAGAAGGGCCAACAAGGAAAGCTGATGAAAATAAACTAGATGGAGTGAATGTTCCAAAAGGCCCAGGTGGGAATTTCAGCCATGCTCCAAGAGATGGAGGAAACAAAGACCATTGATAGAAAGTATGGTAATAAAGATCAAGACTCCAGATCTGCACCTGAGCCAGAAACTCGAAGAAAACCCAGCCTCGAATTTCTGTTCCGCAAGCAAGTATACAGCTCTGTCGGTTGATGGGGTGAAAATGAGGGAGAAGATTACATCAAATAGACTTTTACATTCTGTGTTTTCTCCTAGAATTAACTAACAGTGAAAGTTTTCATAAAATACCATATGAACAAGAGCCAATGGTGATAAAAGGTGAAGCTCAAGATTCACTGAAGGCATTGGCAAAAAATAAGGCCCCAGGAATCGAGAATACCAATTGACATGTTTCAACTAACAAACGTAGCTCTGGACATGCTCTTCAGTCTATGCCAGAAAATTGGGAGGACAGCTCTCTGGTTAACAGACCAAAAGAGGTCTATATTTGTCCCCATTCCCAAGAAAGTGACCCAACAGAATGTAGAAATTACCATACAGTATCAATACTATCTCATGCAGACTAAATATTACTGAAGATCATTAAAAAATGGCCAGAAGAGTTTATTGACAGGGAACTACCAGAAGTTTAAGCTGGTTTTAGAAGAGGCTGGGTGCCAGAGATACCATTGTTTATGCCTGATGAATCCTGGCTTAAAGCAAAGAATACCAGAAGAATGTCTATTTATATTATACTGACTATTCAAAGATGTTTGACTATGTGGATCATAACAAACAATGGCTAACACTGAGAAAAATGGGAATCCTAGAACACTTAATAGTGCTCATACAGAAGCTGTATCGAGACAAAAAAAAAGCTTTTGTTCAGACTAAGCAAGGGAACACTGGTATAAAACCAGGAATGGTGGTACCCATTCTCCATACTTATTCAATCTTTATTCTGAGTAAATTATTTGAGAAGCCAATCTCTATTAAGAAGAATATGGCATCAGGATCAGAGGAAGACTCATCAACAGCCTGTCTTATGCAAATGACACAATTTTGTTTGCTGAAAGTGGGGAGAATATGAAATGCTTGCTACAAAAGATCAAGGACTAAAGTCTTCAATATGAATTACATTTCAACATCAAGAAAACAAAGGTCTTCACCACAGGACTAACAGTCAACATTATGATAGATGGAAAAAAGATTAAAGCTGTCAGTGATTTAATCTTCCTTGGATCAACAATCAATAACCTTGGTACCAGAAGTCAAGAAATCAGAAGATGTATTACATTGGGCAAGTCTACTGTCAGATACCTCACTAAAATGCTTAGGAGCAATGAAATTTGAAGACTAAAGTGTGCTTGATTCAGGCCATGGTCTTCTCAAATACTTGCATCAGAGAATTGGGCAATGAATAAGGATGACAGAAGAAGAGTTGATGCCTTTGAGTTGTGGGCTGGAGAAGAGTACTGAATATTCCATGGACTTTCAAAAGAACAGACAGATATGTCTTGGAAAAAGTATCTCCAGAGTGCTCCTTGAAGGCAAATTGACAAAGCTTCATCTTTGTTGGACATACATGTTGGACATGTAACTAGGTAAAACTGTTCCTTAGACAAGGTGGAGGGAGGGTCAATGAAGGCAAGGAAGACCCCCAATGAGATGGATTGACATTGTGACTTTAGCAATGGGCCTTAATTGTCCAAGATGATTAGGATGGCATAAGATAGGTCAGAGTTCAGGTCGGCTGTTCACAGGGTCACTATGAATCATATTGGACTCAATGTCACCTAACAACAACAAGGACATGCTCAAATCCTCACTTTCAGCAAGCAGGTTTGTGTCATCTCCATAGTGAAGGTTATTTATGAGTCTTCCTCAAACCTACTACTGTATTATAATTCATAGAATCCAACTTCTTGAATAGTTTGTTCAGCATACGAATTGAATAGATGAGGAGAAAGGATACAACTCTGACACATATCTTTCTTAATTTTGAACCACATAATATTCCCTTTCTCTGTTCTAGTGAAAGAACACTAGAAAGAACACTTGGTTGAGGCATAGATTTTTCATGAGCCCAATTAAGTGTTCTGGGATTTTCATTCTTTCAAATATCGTCTATAATTTGTTACTATCCACACAATCCAATTCCTTTAAATAATCAATGAAGCACAAATAGACATTATTCTGGTACTCTTTGCTTTTAACCAGGATCCACCTGACATCAGTAAATATATCCCTGGTGCTAGTCTCTTCTAACTACAACTTGATCTTCTGTCACTTTTCTGAAAATGTAATGTTTTCTATTTTTTTTAATAATTATCAGCAGTATTTTGCTTGAAATTAGTTTGATATTAATGATATATAGTTTGATAATTTCCACATTCTATTGGATCAACTTTCTTGAGAATAGGAACAGATAATACATCTCAACATCAAGAAAACAAAAATTCTCACCACTGGACTGATAGGCAGTATCATGATAGATGGAGAAAAGACTGAAACCTTCAAAGACTTCATTTTCCTTGGACCCACAATCAATACAATTGGTACCAGCCTTCTGGAATTCAGGAGATATACTGCATTGGGCAAGTCAGCAGACAGCAGACAGGGACCTCTCCAAATTTTTGAGGAACAATGATGTTAGTTGAGGACTAAGGTATGCCTGATTCAGGCCACTCACTGCATTTTTAATCACTTGTTATGCATCTGAGAGCTAGACAATGAATAAGGATGACAGAAGAAAAATTGAGCCTTTTGAGTTGTGGTGTTGGAAAAAGAGAACCAAATGTCCCACAGACCGTCAAAAGAACAAACAAACTGTTGGGGTGTGGGGGCAGCTGCCGAGTCCCTGGGTGGAGCCTCCCTGTCTAGCTACTTTGAGCCTGCAGCATCGTATGGGATGATGAGAGACTACAAAGCAGCGCTGATCACAGGTTCTCCTTGGCTTTTCTGTGGACTTGCACAATAGATTGCTGTCGGACAATTAGTGTGTTCTTTTAAGTTGTAAACATTATGATGCTGCTGGCAGATCCTCAAGTGCAGGGAGTGATGGTTACACTCTGTAAACCTCAGTATGTTCTCCTGGTCTATGCTTGATCTCCTCAGAAACTAAGAGAGAGACAGAATCCAAGGATGACAATTTGCCAATCAAACTGAAAGCATGGGAATGTAGCAAGTCTTTTACAACACATAAGCACCTATGGGCTTCCAGTTGGAGGAATTCAGTGACATTCACAAACCAATAACATAAGAAGACCAAGAAACATTAGTGTAAAGTTCTCTTGGAGTGTATTCCACAACATGAGGATGAACTAGAGCTGAAAGTAGGAAGTTATTATTGGTATTAATGAAGAGGTAGAAGAAAGCTGTTGAAATGGAACCGTGAACAATAATCTGAACTGTTTCCCTCAGATTCTGTGAAAGTATTGGAAAAAAAACACAGATGATGGTGAAATTCATGAAGCTCATGAGGACACAGAAACAGTTTTGACAGGGCCTACCTCACCCTTACCCTCTCAGGATAATGGGAGCGAAATTGCAACTGGATCAATTGCACAGCCAAAGAAAATTCGGGCAATTGGACTTGGAGATATTTTTAAGGAAGGCTCGGTGAAACTAAGGATAAAAACATCAAGTTATGAAATAGAAGGGAAAGAAATTGAAAAATCCTTACTCTTGCAGTCAATGGGCTCCAAAACTCAGAGTGCAGAGTTAACAAAAACCAACACTGAGGTTAAGGAATACTACAGAACATTATGTGCTTATGATGGTAATAATGAAGATGAACTTACTTTGAAAGAAGAGGAGATAATCCAAACTGGCTCGTGGAAGGGTGAACTTAATGGTAAAGAAGGAGTATTTCCAGACAATTTTGCTGTTCTGATGAATAAAGAAGATAGAAAATTTCCGACACCAAAGAAACCATCACCTTCTGCTAAGGATCCAGCTCCAAAGCCAGAGCTGATAGCCGCAAAAAAAGAGATATTTTTCAATAAAGCCTGAAGAAAGAGGTGAATCAGCTCTGGAAGAGAACCTAAACCAGCTGCTCCACAAGTTCCACCCAAGAAGCCTTCTCCAACCACCAATCCAATATTTTATTAAGATCTCCTGGAATAGTCCTTCCAAAGGGACCTGAAAAAAGCAGATCCTCCACCACCTCCTATCACCAAGGTGAATGGGGGTGGGGGGGGTGTTTCTATCATTTCATCAAAATTTGAAATGGAGCCAGTATGAAAAACAAAGCTAGATTCTGCTCAACTACCACTTAGGCCAAAATCAGTAGAACTAACCTCCTTTGTAGCAAGAAGTGTGAAAGAAACAAATTTTGTTTCCTATCCCATTTGCCATGTTTCCCTTTTTATGTGTCCGGAGATTATCCCACTTTTCTCCAATTTGTTCTTGTAAATTTTGATGATATAACATTCTCAGAAAACTTACTTCATATCGTTGCAAATAGACCTAAGACACCTGGGAGGAAGTTGTCTGACCGCTACAATGGGGGACTTTCTCCAACTCAAAGTCCACGAAAAATCTTGAAAATACCAAAAAAAGGAAGAAGATAGTGTCAACTTAAAGCAGTCTGAAATTAAAAAAAGGATACATGCTGCCCTCTAAAGCTATCTCAGCCATCTGTGTCCCTTGTTATACCTGTAAACACTGTTTCTAAGCCAAATACAACTGCTTTCCTAACTCCATTAGATATCAAAGCTAAAATAACAGGGTGAGAAGAAAAATCCCGTGAATGAATGTAAAGCACAGATAAATGAACTGCTCTACCTTATTGTTGTTGTTGTTATGTGCTGTCGAGCTGCTTGCAACTAACAGTGACCCTAGGTACAACAGCCCTAAACTCTGCTCTGTCCTGTGCCAATCACACTGTCTCTGACACTCTCATCCCGATTATCCCAGTCACTGAATCAATCCACCTCATAGAGGGCCTTCCCCTCCTGCGCCGTCCCTCCACCCTCCCAAGCATGATGTCCCTCTCCAAGGACCGGTCTTTCCTCACAACATGTTCAAAGTATGTTAGACAGAACCTCAGAATCCTTGCCTCCAAGGAGCCACCCGGTTTAACACTTTCCAGGATGAATCTGTTTGTTTTCCTAGCAGCTCGTGGTACTCTTAATACTCTTCTCCAGCACCACAGCTCAAAGGCATCAATTCTCCTTCTATCCTCCTTGGTCATTGTCCAACTCTCTGATGCATAACAAGTGATTGCGAAGACCATGGCCTGTACCAGATCCACATTAGTCTCCAGAGAGACACCATTGCTCTTCAGTACTTTGGAGAGGTCCTTAACAGCAGACTTTCCCGTGGCAATACGTCTTTTAATTTCCAGGCTACTGGTGCCAAGAGTGTTGACTGTGGAGCCAAGCAAACAAAAGCTGTGTACAATCTCAATCTCTTCACCATCCATCCTGATGCTGCCAATTGGTCCAGTGGTGAGAATCTTTGTCTTCTTGACATTGCACCTCAATCTTTATTGGAGGCTGCAGTCCTTGACCCTCTGCAGCAGGTGCTTCAGGTCCTCCTCAGTTTCAGCAAGCAGTGTTGTGTCATCTGCATCATGCAGATTGTTGATAGATCGTCCACCAATCTTGACCCCACATTTCTCCTCATAGACCCCAGCCTCCCGGATAATCTGTTCTGCATCCAGGAAGAGTGCAAAACAGTCATTGCAAAGACAGAAGAGGAAGCGAGACCAAAACGAATGTCAGAACAGACTCTGAAAATTGCACTGGAGCGCAGAGAAGCCAGAGCACAAGGAAGAATTTAAGATACTAAAGGGTTGAATAGAAGATTTCAAAAGGCAGCACGGGATGACAAAGCAAAATATTACAATGAAATGTGCAAGGAGTTGGAGTCAAAAAATCCAAAGGGTCGAACTCGCTCAGCATTTCTTAAGCTCAAGGAACTGAAGAACAAATTCAAACCTCGAGTTGCTATAATCAAGGATGCTTTCGGCAGAATGTTAAATGATCCAGGAAGTATTAAAAGTATTAAAAGAAGATGGAAAGAATATACTGAATCACTGTATCGAAAGGAATTGGCAGACACAGAAGAATTTCATGAAACAACATATGAGCAACAGCTCATATGATGAAAGAAGAAGTTCAGGCTGCTTTGAAGGAAATGGAAAAAAATAAGGCTACAGGAATAGATGGTATACCAATTGACATATTTCAGCTAACAGATGCTGCCCTGGACGTGCTCACCAAGTTGTGCGAAATCTGGAGAACAACCACTTGGCCAACTGACAGGAAGAGATCTATATTTGTTCCCATTCCAAAGAAGGGCGATCCAACAGAGTGTGGAAACTAGAACAATCTCATTGATTTCACATGCAAGCAAGATTCTACTGAAGATTATCCAAAAACGACTGGAACAGCACATCAGCAGAGAATTGCCGCAAGTCCAGGCTGGGTTTAGGAGGGGTTGTGGTACTAGGGATATTGTAGCTGATGTTAGATGGATCTTAGCTGAAAGCAGAGACTACCAGAGGAATGTCTATCTGTGTTTCATTGACTATGCAAAGGCATTTGACTGTGTAGATCATAACAAACTGTGGCTGACTCTGAGAAGAATGGGAATCCCAGAACACTTGATCGTTCTAATGCGAAACCTATACTTATACCAGGAGGCAGTCGTCAGAACAGAGCAAAGGAACACTGCATGGTTCAAAATTGGGAAGGGCGTTCGCCAGGGATGCATCCTATCTCCATACCTTTTCAACTTGCTCTACCTTATAGAAGCCCTAAAAAAGGATCATGGTATTTTTTTTTAGGAAAGAACCAGAAAAAAGTACGAAAAGATTTGGGAGAAGAGAAGGCAATGTAAAGTAATCTACAAGTGGAAATAGAAAAGCTGAAAAAAGCAGTCTTGTCTATTTGATGTGGCATGAATCCAGTGTTTGTCTCATTGCAGAAATTTAGAAGCAACACTATTAACCACAACAGACTTGTTACTCGAAAATACATATGTTGATGTTGTGATAAAGGAAACTGAACCTATAATATCTGTAGGAAAATGGGGGCAGGTAATTTTGTATATTTTTTTTTATTTGCCAGTGTAAAAAAAAAAAAGTTTGTTTCCCATCCCTTTACTTAAATACTCTTTTGCAGCATGAAGCAGCCAGAATCTGTGCCTCTATTCCTAAATGGGGAACTCACAAATAAAATATACAATCTCTTTGTAAAGAAGCTCTACTTCCCCAAGTATCAACCCAGAACACTTGTCTTAGAAGACTGATGAAAGAAGAAGTGGGGAAATGAAGGGTTGATATTAATAAATTTAAAATTATTGGGAAAAAAAAGAACAAATAAAGTTGATAGTTTCGTTGGGCATGTTGTTAGAGACATCACGCTTTGGAAGGTTGAGGGATGGTAAGATGGAGGAAGACAATCAGGTGAATTGACACAATGACTACAGCAAGGTACTCTAGTGTGCCAGTCATTGTGAGGATGGCACAGGATAGGGCAGGGTTCAAATCTATAGTTCCATAGAATTGTTATGAGTCATACTCGACTTGACAGCACCTAACAACAATAACATGCCCAAAGCATTTGAGACAAAACTTCACCATCCTTGGCTCTAAGGAAGACTCTAACTGCACCTTCTCCAATTCATATCTGCTTGTTATTTGGCAGTCTGTGGGACATTCAGAATTCTTTCTAATACCATAGCACAAAGGGATAAATTCTTCTATCATATTTAGTCATTGTCTATCTCTCAGATGCATAGCAAGTGATTGAAAAGACCATGGTCTGCAGTAAGACCCCTTAGTCTTCAAACTGACACACTTGCTTTTTATATTTTTAAAAGGTCCTTGACAAACAATATGTCTTTTGACTTTCTGACTGCTGCTTTCAGCAAGCAACTAGGCTTTCACATTTGGTGGAGTATTGTTGTTATGTCAAGTTGCTTGCCACTCATAGCAACCCTATGTACAAGAGCCCTAAATCCTGCTCCATCCTATGCCAACCTCACCATCTCTGACACACTCACTCCCACCACCGCAATCACAGATCCATCTCACCAAGGGCCCTCCTCTCCTGCGCTGTCTCTCCCTCTCCCAAACATGATATCCCTCTCCAAGGACCAAAGTATGTCAGACGAAGCTTCAGAATCCTTGACTCCAAGGAACATTCCAGCTTCACTCTCTCCAGGACAAACCTGGTTGTTCTTCTAGCAGTCCATTATATACTCAACACTCTTCTCCAGCACCACAGCTCAAAGGCATCAATTCCCTTTCTACCATCCCTAGTCACTGTCTAGCTCTCTGATAGCTTTTTATAGTATCCAGTTATCATAATTTTAATTTCATCTGGTTCTGTTTTGATGGCACTGCTTTAGTTTATTATTCATGTTATTTGCCCTTTTTCTTTAAGTTTGTCAGTGATTTGTCTATTGACCCTTTTGAAGAACAAAGAACGAGTTCCTCGTCATGTTGGTTGTTTCAATTGTTTTTCTGTTTTCTATTCCATTTATTTCAACCCTTATCTTTATAATTCTCTTTTTTTCTAGTGGTTGCGGAGTTAGCTTATTGTTCTTTACCTATTTTTGGAGATATTGAGTTAAGTTTTACTCCTTTCTTCTTTCATGTGTTTGCTTATTTCTGTGAACTGACCTCTGAGGACTTCCTTTTGCTATATCCCAGAAGTTTTCCTATATTGTATTTTGATTCTCATTTGTTTCAAGGAACTTTTGAATTTCATTTTTATTTCTTCTAGAACCCTGTATTGATTAAGTTAGGTATTATTTCACTTCTCCCTGCATGGTTTATTATCCTTTACGCTCTTACTAATTTCTAGTTTTATGACATTGTGGTAAGAGAAGATACTGTGTGTTATTGTGACACTTTTATATTTATTGACGCTTGCTTTGTGCTCTAATATATAGTCTTGGGCTTGAGACTTGGCAGGGTCCCACCAGGAACTAGGGACAGAGACAGGCTAGAGTGGGATCCTGATGGTGTCAGGGTTCTTGATTTATGTTTCAAACCTTTATTTAACAATTACATTATATTGCCTTTCACCTTTCACTTTCTCACCAGGGCATTTTAGAGGAATCTTATAATCCCAAAAGAACTGTTTAAAAGGAATATATTATTAGGTATCATTTGCATGACAACAGTCCAGAATAAGAGCTGCATAACAAAGTGGATTGGGGGTAGGGGAAGGAAATTTAAAAAAAAAAAAAAAAGGTAGTCACCTTATTTTCTAGAACTACATTATAGTTCTATAATGTCATAGTGTTATACAGATGATACAATTGTGCTTGCTAAAAGTGAAAAAGTCTTGAAACATTTGGTGTAGAAGATCAAATACTATAGCCTTCAATATGGATTATATCTCAATATCACAAAAACAAAAATCTCCACTAGTGAACCAATAGGTAATTTTGTGATAGATGGAGAAGAGACTGAGATTGTCAAAACTTAATCTTGCTTAGATCCACAATCAACATCCTTGGTACCAGCAGTCAATAAGTCAAAAAAAGACATATTGGGAAAAATCTGCTGTCAGCAACCTTTCTAAATTGCTAAGAAGCAGTGATTTTGAGGACTAAGGTGCACCTGATTCAAGCCATTGTCTTTTCAATTACTTGCTATATATTTGACAGTTGGACTGACTATGAATAGGATGACAGAAGAATTTAAAACAATAACATCCACATAGAAAGAGAGATCAGCTGGCCCAGTAGACAGAAAGCAATGCTACCAAGCCAAATGTGGATTACTTTTAATCCACGGCCCTCGGGCCTGTCTTTCATTGTTTTTGTTCAGACATTCCTCTAGGTCACATAGCCCTGGTGTACAAGTTGCCGTACAGCAGTCACTTGTGGTTGCTGTGAGGCTGAACACTGTGACATTGATGTGTCAAATGCGTTAATGGTTGGTTACCCAATGCGGACAGAGAGTGGGGTGGAGCTCCCCGATTAAAACAAGCTTGGAAGGAGGAATGGCATCCACTTCCATAATAGCTTGCCTCCGGAAACCCTATGAACCTGGAGAGAGGATGAGAGACACCCAAGCATCGAGCACTCTCCTTCACAGGGTCACTATGAGTCACCTGCGACTTCATGGCACTTAACAACAACAACAACATCCCTTGGACTTCCAGAAACAAAAACGTCTTGGTGAAAGTGCAACCAGGGATTTCCTTAAATACAAAGATGGTAAAAATTTACCTCATATACTTTGAACATGCTGTTGGGGGCGGAGGGGTCAGTCCTTGGAAAAGGACATCATTCTTGGAAATGTGGAGGGTCAGTGTTAAGAGAAGACTGGCAACAAGAAGAATTAGCAAAATAGCTGTATCAAAAGGCACAAGTATGATGAGATTGTCACAGAATAGGACCAGGTGTAGATCTATTGTTCATAGGGCCATGATGCATCCTAGTCAACTTAATGACACTTAACAACAACAACTTTCTTTTTTTTTTTTAAATGAAAAAATTTATTAAGGCACATTTGATCTGTGAGTTTAAACCAAACTTTCTAGGGTAATGACAGACTGATTTTACTCTTGTCTCCCAAAATCCACCAGAATTGTCAAAGAACACTTAATATTTAGTAAAACAGTAAGGAATGTGAACATAAAGGGTGAGAGAGAGGCATTGTTTTCTAAAGGAGATCTTTGGAGATCAGTTTACTGCAAACTAAACCTAAGAAGCAGTGAACCACTCTCCTGATATACATAAATACTAATAACTAACAGTGACCAAGACAGGCAGAGGGCTACACAGTGGACAGTAAATAAATTAACGGTATTCAGGAAGAAATGATAAACCACATAGTAACTGAAGGATGAAATAACCATTCCCACAAACATCACCCAGACAGGATGGAGGGTGATATGGCAACACCAGACACATCTCCCCCTAGTGTTTACACCAGGGTGTTCTTCTGTTGGTTTTTTAAGCTTACATACATTAGATTTATTACAATAACTCTTTGTAATTCTAAGTACTAATATTTTACCCTTTAAAGATAAGTCAGGAAGAGAAGAAAATGCCAAAATCTTATTGAAATATAACACCAGGTCCTTTGAAGTCAAATAAATGATGGCTTTCCTTGCTCCCTTGCTTTCAAAACAGTATGACCACAAACAGCAAAATTGTGGGGAAATGATTGACTCGCAAAGTCCTCCTAGAACATGTCAACACAGCTAGTATCCTATTCCCATGGTTACAATTGAACATGAAATGGCTTTTAAAAAAATAAAAATCATTGTAAAAAGACAAAAGGTAGAAACTGTGTAATGTTAGCAGTCACACCAGAATGTTGACCAGAGTTACAGATCTGTTACAATAATACTTTGCAGGAATGTTCATGTTTTCTGCCATGAGACTTTAGCAAAGGGTCTGAGAAGGAACTAATATAAAAAGGTTGTTCATTATTTCAATTATGACATTTCAAGTCATAATTAAGCAGGTCTGCTACATAATGTTCAGCAAGATGTATTCAAAGGCAAATAATTTGATTTTTGTTCAAAAAGCTCTATCTTAAAGGAGTCTTTTTAAGAAAATAATTTGTAAAATATATCCTTGTGTGGACTTCAAAAACAGGTCATACAAAAAAATTTCTGAAAAATAAATTAGATAATTAAAAATGTCTTGTTCCAGCAGAGCTGGATACTAGGCGGTCCTCACAGAGCCATTATTATTGCTGTTTTTACTGTAACTCGGAATGTTTTTCTCTAGCCACATTTCAGCCAGCTGTTGTGTGGACCCATAGGTAGAGGCTTTGGATCCCAAGCACATTTTGTACTGCTTGGGATCAAGATTAGGATCACAAAAGACAGGGTGGTAGACATGAACCACTCCCACTTCTTGGCTCCGGAATGTCTTCAATCCTGCCTGGACCACTTTGTTAAAAAGGTCCACGTCCTCAAGCCCCCAACCCTGGATGGAAACATCAAAGCCGCCCACTTGGACAAGGTCACCTTTATAAATACAGGTAATGCCAAACCCATAGTTTCTCCAGAAGCCAGTTTTCTGAGTAAAGGCAAAATGGTTGTCACTTGGAATTTTCCCACTATAAACAATCTTTGGATCATACTGGCTAAAGATGATTGGGAAGTATATTTGTTGGCCCAACACTGTATTTGCTCGACATCGCTGAAGGAATTCTGTCGTAAACACGAGGTCAACATCACAGAAGAAGAGCAAAGACTCATTGTTAAACTGAGAGGAGCCTACCTCCAGGGCCAGGGCTCTGGAAAATTCTCCAGACACAGGCAGAATCTGCATGTCAGCCTTCGGATACTTAACTCGATAATCTCTCATCAGCTCAACCTGCTTAGCCTTGTCAGGGTTGGAGTCAGAATTGAAAAGCAGGACCACAAGCTTGACATTCTGATTTGGGATGAGACATGTCTTCTCAAAGTTCCCCATGAACCTCACAAACATATCAAAGCGTCCAGACAAAGGAATGAGAATGTTTATCTTCTTATCTCGGGGTTCTTTGGGTTCAGTTTTTGAGCCAGGCAGCTGAAATGGAACAAGCTTCTTTAGGGAATTGGAGAGAAAGGATAAAGACCCGGATTCCTGGTTAATTCTGTTGGTCAGCTCTGTTGCGTCCAGCTGCTCGTGCTCTACACACTGGATCTTGCTGAATGTCTGCTGTAAGTAAGCATGCCGCCTCACAGAGACGGTCATCTTTTTCCCTTTGTGCTTCTTATACAGAAGCAGCAAGTCCAGCCCCGTACATGGGGTTCACTCGGCGGTAGCTATACTCTCTCCTTGAAGTCTATGACGCGGCCCCTGGTCTTGGCATTGGCGTTGATCATCTCCATGACCTGCATGACAATGTTGTCCAAAGCTTCTCTCTGTGCAGAGTCCATTCCTCTTAGAGGTGGCTGGTTCTCTGTAGCTGAGTACAAGTATTGCCCAGTAAGAAACTCCCATTCCAAAATCTTTTCCCGCTGGCGGGGCTGGAACCTCAAGAATGAGGGCTGGATCCCCAGCTGAAGGTCCTCCTTGTGAGCTTCAGTGTCGCTGTACTTGCTTATCAGCACTATCTCTCGGTGGAGCTGAATTGTGCGGTGCCGAAGCTCAGCTATCTTGCGACTGAGCATATAGCTGTGAAGTCTGTACTGGTAGGGTGGATTTTTGTTGGGGTGAATTTTATTGTTGTGGAGATCTCTGATGTAACCCTTTTTGTTCTGTTCATAATTCTCATAAAAAAGCTGCTGCATCCGTACGCCGCCAGGGTGCGCGCGTGCAAGTACTTCTGCGCTGTCATAACTGCCACGAAGAAAAAGTTGCTGTTGCGTGGGTCGCCCTCCGAGGCCCGGCCGTGAGACCACCGCAGCGCCCCGCGCACATCCCGCGCCTCGCTGGCCTGCCCAGCCATCATCCAGCGCGGCCGGCAACCCTCCAGGCCGACGCGGTGCTCCAGGCCCGCTTCAGCTCCGAGGCACGGGACAGCACGAGCCGAGCCACAAGGCCAGCACGAAGCCCAGCATAAGCGCCAGGCGCACCGGCCACGCACTGCGATGCCGCGCCGCTCTGTCCAGGGCCGCCGCCCTCAGCTGCTGTCCCTCCTGCGGGGCCAGCCCGCCCTATAGCGCAGCCAATCCCGGCCCGGGCAGCGGGGCAGCGTCGCGGCCGTGGCGGGCTCGCTGCACCCATAGCGGCCCTGGAGCTTCCTGCAGGCCCCACGCAGGCGTTTTGTTCCTCACGCCCGCCCACAGCCTGCGCCTTTAAGAGCCGATCAGGCCCTGCGCGCGCCAGCGTAACAACAACTTTCTATGTGGAATGGTATGATTACCAAGTATGGTAGAAAATGAAAAGCCCAAGGTTTGACTTTTTTGTTTTTAGCAAAACAAGCCAAAAAGGTTTATTAAGGTAATGCAACAGAGGCATGGTTAGTGAAAGATTGAGATGTGAAAGAGTTAAAGAAAAAAGGAAAGGGGAAAAAAAGGTCGAGAGACATCCCTGGAAAGTCAGAGGTGGGCCAAACCTTTTGACCCATTGCTAACAGGAAAAGAAATTTGATCGTCTTGACTTTCAGGATTGAACAAGCTTCAATTTACTTATTATTGCTTCCAATGAATGTTAGTTTCTTTAATAAACTATAAAACACTGTTATTAGGTGCTGTCAGGGCGAGTATGATTCATAGTTTTCCCAAGAACATCAGATCTGAACCCTGCCCATTCCTGTGCCTCCTTCATCTCTGCCTTGTAAAATCCATTATTGCAGTCACTGTGTCAACCCATCTCGTTTGGGGTCTTGCCTTCCTTCACTGACCATCCACTTTCCTAAGCATGCTGTCTTATCCAAGGACTAGCTGCTCCTGATAACACGCCCAAAATATGAGAGACAAGGTTTCACCATCCTTCCCTCAAAGGAGCATCCTGACTGCACTCCCCAAGACATACTTGTTCTCTTAGCAGTCCATGGAATTTTTCATGACTTTCTCCAGCATCAGAACTCAAAGCATCGATTCTTTTTCCTGTCATCTTTATTCACCATCCAACTCTCAGATACATAGCATGGCTTGAATCAGGTTCACTTTAGCCTTTAAACTAAAAACTAATATTCATGCTCTTCAGCACTGTGGAAAGGTCTCTCTCAGCAGACTTTCCCAAGACAATGTGTCTTTTAATTAGATGGTTGCTGGTAACCAAGGTTATTGACTGTGGATCCAAATTAAGGAGAAATCATTGACAGTTTCAGTATTAGTTGAAAAAAGGTTTTTGAAAGTTTTTTATTAATATTTTTCAGCTGTGGACATTGTTTTTACTACTGCTCTTCACCCCTTTTAAGCAAGTTCTCAGAGTTATAAAAGTGTACAAAACCCATTCACCCTCTTTGGTTCATGCTAATAAAACAGTAGTGACTTTCTGTTCTTTTTAGGCGTTGAGGCTTACAGGAAAGCATGATAAATGCTGCTGCAATTATATGGTTTAACATTTAAAGAGAACTACAACAACAAAAAAGAGCCCCAAAATAATAATAATGATTGCCATTCAGCCCTAATCACTTATTTTTTGCACTATGGGGGGGAAAATAGCCTAAATTTTGGAATGAAAGTGAAGGATTGCTTTTTTTAAAAGTTACATAAAGCAATATGTGTTATAATTTATGCCCAGAAAGAAGGCAGGATAATTATATATTTAAATTTCAACTGAACTCATTGTCAGTTGAGGCTGAAAATCACCGAGATTACTTCTGAGGAGCCACCAGTGGATTCAAAGCACATGCATTTGGGTTGGCAGCTGGCATAAAGCATACAAAACTCACAAAATGGAAAAAAGTGGAAACATCAAAGTCCATTTGTAATGCAAAATTCCCCAATGATCTGGTGCAAAACACTATGTACAGAACAAACACCATATAATTAAAATTATGAATCCTAATGATTTAATACAGACAAGTTGCAGAGCTGAAAATATTTCTATTGAAAATAGGTCTATTGATAAATGCTTATTCTTCAGGAAAAACAACAACAACAGGTATACAAAAACAGGGAGAACTGCAGTATTTTTGCATTCCAGCAAGAGCTCTTGGTAGGTGGTGCTTGTGCTGGCCCACCTGAGGCCCTCCCCACTTGTGAAGGGCGCGTTAACCTAGGTGCCTAAGAGTTCCAGACATACTATTTTGGGGAACCCATTCTTTTCTTTGTAAAAGAGTTTCCAGATTTACTTCCAGGAAAACTAGAATTTAGCATATAGATGAGGCTCAAAGTCGTCCTTCTAAGAGTGACTCATCAGCCTCTGATTCCTTTACATATTAGTAAGCCATTCTCAACATCAGAGACCTGGGGCAAGGCAAACAGCTCTGGGAGGAGGGACAGCTCGGAAGTCGTGGGCGAAACTCCTCCCTCTAGACACGCCTAGGCCGCTCTCACTCCCTCTCTGCATTATAAAGCGCCCTTACTTCCTTCTTGGTGCAGTTCCTCCACACAGCTGTGCTCTGCTCCCGGTAAGAGCCTGGGTGGGCGAGTGGGCGGGTTCCCGGGTCTCGGTTCCGGTTTACTGTACCCTGCAAGGACCCTGCAGACCCGCCACTGCTGCCGGGGGTTGTGCCTGCACCCGGGATGGAGCTCAAGTGCCGTACTGGCCAGGAGAGGGGGCCTATGGAGTGCACACTTTGGGTGTTTTGTTACTCAGGACGCAGGTTAGGCTCCCTGGTACTCTGGCAGGCTGGCCTTGGGCACATAAAAGGAATCTGGGGAAATCTAGCAACTAATGAGCAAAATAACACACTCATTGCCCAACCCTTAGCTGACCCTCCTGGTTTTCAGAGGCATGGGAGGAGATAACCCTTTTCCCCACGTATGAGCTGGTGAATTCGAACCTCTTGCCTTTGAGATAGCCCAGAGTAGGTCTGGTAGCCTAAGTGGTGAAGAAGCTGAGCTGCAGTCCAGAGGCATATGGTTCGAATCCATCAGCTACTCCACAGGAGGATGGGCAGTATTCTCCAAGTGATTTAGTTTCTCTGTAAGCCTGCTTGAGGATCAGCTGTGAGTCTGCGTTGACTGAAAAAGCAAACAACAGCAGGCCACCAGTGCAAAAAAAAGTGGTAGGGATTCCACTTACTGCTCTCATGCTACAAGGTCTGTGCGTTACTAGTGTTTCTCCTTCCCTGTGTTTGAGGAGGCAGTAGATACCCAGCTGAGCTATTAGAGGCCACAGAAATCCAGGAGCTGGTTAGACTCTGGCCACGCACCAGCAGGATGCCCATGATGCTGGATGCATCACCACTAGAAGGAACAACTACCAGACCAGGAGTTGCAGAGACCTGGGGGGCGGGGTGGGGAGGGGCATGCCAGACTGTACGCCAAGTACCCTCCTAGCAGCCTTTCAGGAAGCTCTGGTAACCTAATGGGTCATTTGTACGGCCGACCCCAAGCAAGTGGTTGGAATCGACCAGCTGCTCCAAGGAAGAAAGATGGGCAGTGTCCTCACCTACAATTCACAGCTTCTGAAAACCCCAGTTCTGATTGGACCTCAGTGGATGAGTGGGTTCCTGAATACCCCCCAGCCTGCTTGGGGAGCAGGGAAAGGGAGAGAGAGTACTGCCTTTCCTGAGAAGAGAGAATAGCTCCAGGCCTTTCCCTGAATGCATAGGCCTAGGATGACTGAGGAGATGACCAGGATACAGTTGCCCTATGTGGTCCTGGGTGGCCCCTGGAAGCTCATGCTTCTCTTCTGTGTCTAGCCAGTCACCATGGAGCAGCTGACTACTGCCATTACCCAGTTCTCCCTGGACCTATTCAGTGATCTGAGTAAGGAGAATCCCACGGGAAACATCTTCTTCTCTCCCTTCAGCATCTCCTGTGGGCTGGCCATGGTCCTTGCCGGGGCCAAGGGCAGCAGCGCAACACAGTTGTCTCAGGTCAGTGATACTAAACCTACCTCTTATGCTGTAAACTAGTTTCATATCTGTGTGCAGAGCTGTTTCTTATAGCTTATAAATTTCCTACAAAGCATTTTCCAGATAAACCATTGCATTTCTGTGCCAATGAAGAGTGTGTACCTGATTTCATTCATCTTCAAATCTTTATACACCAAGTGCCAGGTGCTGGTTTTGGCCCATGGAAATTCCTGTCCACTTGGGGCTTATATTCCTGTGAAAGTTTTTTTAACAACATTCGTTTCAGCTCAGGCATCTTCTCCTTGGCTAGGAGCCTAAGATTCCTGCTTTGCAACTGATAACATACAGACAGTAAATAATACCTTACTATGTAGTGTTTCTTTGGAGCATGATACTATCTACATCTTCTTCCTTTGTGGCTGTCACTCAGCTACCTTCCAGGCATCAAATTAATTTTATGAAAATGTGTGTTGAGGTGGGGCATTTAAAAGAACTTTCTAGTCCCAGGAGTAATGAGACGTAGGACAAACACTGTGGCAGAAAATTGGTGACTTTGTCTTTGAGAAGATACTGTCCCTTGCCCCACCCCTAATTTCCTTTATGGCAGAGTAAATATTGCTGGATTGAGCATAGTAATTATTCAAACATTCCATATCTCTGTAAAGAATATGGACTCTGTACTGCTGTATAGTTTTGTTCACTGTCCAGCCCTCATAAAATTATAAAGAAACTCCTGATTCATAACTGTTATTTGGGAAATGAAACTTCTGCTAAAAAGCTCAGTGTTAATGATATTTTAAAATAAGTAAATTAAGTATGCAGGCTAGCTTTAGAAGTGGCCATGGTACTAGGGATATTATAGCTAATGTCAGATGGATCTTGGCTGAAAGCAGAGAGTACCAGAGGAATGTCTATCTGTGTTTTATTTACTATGCAAAGGCATTTGACCATGTAGATCATAACAAGCTATGGCTGACTCTCAGAAAAATGGGAATCCCAGAACACTTGATTGTGCTTATGTGAAACCTATACTTGGACCAGGAGGTGGTCGTCGTCAGAACAGAGTAAGGAAACACTGCATGTTTCAGAATTGGAAAGGGGCTATGCCAGGGATGTGTCCTATCTCCATATCTTTTCAATCTATATGCAGAACAGATTATCCAGAAGAATGAGCTCTAGGAGAAAAAATGTGACATCAGAACTGGCGGAAGACTCACCAGTCTCCATTATGCAGATGACACAACCCTGTTTGCTGAAACTGAGGAGGACCTGAAGCACTTGGCTGTAGAAGGTCAAGGACTGCAGCCTTCAATATGGATTGAAGTTCACAATCAAGAAAACAAAGATTCTTACCACTGGGTGGGTTGGCAGCATCATGATAGATAGTGAAAAGATTGAGATTGTTAACAGCTTTAGTTTGCTTTGCTCTATAGTCAACGCTCTTGGTACAAACAGCTAGGAAATTAAAATACGAGTTGCATTGGGAAAGTCTGCTGTCAGAGACCTCTCCAAAGTATTAAAAAGCAATGATGTCAGTTTGGAGAGTAAAGTGTGCCTGATACAGGACATGGTCTTTGCAGTTACTTGCTATGCATCAGAAAGCTGGACAATGAATAGGGATGATAGAAGGAGAATTGATGCCTTTGAGATTTGGTGCTGGAGAAGAGTATTGAATATACCATGGAGTGCTAAGAGAACAAACAAGTTTGTCCTGGAGAGGGTGAAGCCAGGTTATTCCTAGGGGTCAAGGATTCTGAAGCTTTGTCTGACATACTTTGGACTTGTTACAAGGCTGAATCAGTCCTTGGAGAGGGACATCATACTTGGAAGGGTGAAGGGACAGCACAAGAGAGGAAGACCCTTGATGAAATGGATCGATTCAGTGACTGGAAAAATGGGAATAGGTGTGTCGGAGACAATAAGATTGGCACAGGATAGAGCAGGGTTTAGGGTTGTGTATGTAGGGTCGCTATGAGTCTCAGATGACTCGATGGCACATAACAACAACAGGAAGTTAACTTATAAAATCATTAAAAATAAAAACCCAACTTAATGTGTAGTATTTTTTTGTTTCTGAATCTATATTGATGCTAATTTTAATTGTCTCATCCTATACTCAATAAAGTAAACCACAAATACATTTGTATTTATAGGTTTACAAATATATAAATATTTATGGATATAATTTTCTGTTTATTTTAATATAGTCTTATAAAAATAGGTTTTTTTAAAAAAACATAGGTCTTTTTTATTTGTTTATTTTAATTTAGTTATTGTTATTATTGTGTATCATTGAGTTGTAACCGACCCATAGCTGACCATCCAGCAGGTTTTGAGAGACAGTAAATCATACAGGAGGAAAGGGTTCTCTCCCTGAGGAACAGTTGGTGGATTCAAACCGCATGCCTTTGGGATTACAGTGTAGTTTTTTAGCAGTAGGCCAGTAGGGCTCTCATTTAGTTATTACCCAGTCATATTTGTGGTGCATAATTAGAATAAAATTACTGAAAAGTAATACATGTCTCAGAGCTGTATGTCTTGGATTCTATATTGTTTGTTCTCCAATAAAAAGTTTATAAAATATTGAACAGAAAGTCATCACTAACTGTAAATAAAGCATTTACTTTAAATTGAGAGTCAAAACACAATGTCTTTGGAATTTTAGAATAAATGTCCATAAAAAGAATGCTTCCTTTCTTTCAGGCATTTCATTTTGATAAGGTTGAGGAGGTTCACTCCAGATTTCAGCGCCTGCATGCCGACATCAGCCAACGTGATGCCTCCTACATCCTGAAACTTGCTAACAGGTTATATGGAGAGAAGACCTATCACTTCCTCCCTGTAAGTACTGTGCACTCTGTGCTCTCAGACATCCCCTGGCCCAGGCACTGCTCCAGCACAAAAATCAGTTCCAAAATGTAGTTTAGTGGGAGTCCACTCATAGCAGACCCTCCAGGGAGTTTTCAGAGGTTGTATGTTGCACTGCAGAGGAATGCCCATATTTCTCACCAAGAGCAGCTGGTAGATTTGAACCATTTGCCTTTGTGTTGGCAATACAACCTCTTACTCATTAGGCCACAGAACTTAAAAGCATTCAATTGCAGAATGACTTTTGATTGTCTGTGGACTATGAGAAGAGGCCCTGCAGAAAAGTGATACCTGGTGCAAAGAAGGTTGCCCTTCAATGACATGGCGTTGTGTGCCATGGTGTTTGTAGTGGAAGGATGGTGCTAGTATTTACTTCTTTAAAAAAAAATACTAATCAGCTCAATACAAATAATTTCTATATTTGATAAGGCACTAAAAGTAGAAGGGTTAAGACTTACTGTGTAAGAATGGAATTTGGCCTCTCAGGATGATCTCTGTCACTCTTAAAGGTTTTAGAGAACCATTTCTTTTTTTCTTTTTTTTTAGAGAACCATTTCTATACAGAGTAAGAGCTACTAATAACACTTCCTTTTTTCTTTATAGGATTTCTTGGCATCAACTCAGAAAAACTACGGGGCTAACTTGGCCAGTGTTGATTTCCAGCATGCCTCCGAGGAGGCAAGGAAGGAGATAAACCAATGGGTTAAAGAACAGACAGAAGGTACAGAACAGAGTGACACATGAACCTTTACCTTAGTCCTCTGTCCCCCACCTGCATTTCTTCTGTGCTCTCTTCCACATCCCTCAACACCCCCTCCATTCCTGTCCAGACACACTCACAGTCTAATGGTGGTGGAAGGTGATGCCATCTCTCAACTTCAAATGTTAAAAGTTCACCCAAGTAGAGCAAAGTTAGTTAAAGTAGCTAGATTCTTCTCACCACCTACCACCAACACTTAGTTTTCCTAAGGGCATTTGAAGTTACAGCTTATACTACATGTAAAACCAATGGAAGAAACGTTTTTAGAAAGTTCACCCTACTTGAATTTCAATAATAAACATATGGAAAGGAGTATGGCACAGGAAACAAGACTTCATTGCCAACATCTTGTCAGATAAATCATGCTTGTTGGGGTGAGAATTGGCTTATTTAGATTTGGATATCCTATTTTCACGCATCTGTTTTCTGATGTCCACATTGTATGAGTCAATGCACTTTCCCAACACCTAACTCCCATAATTAAGACACTCCCAGTCTGTGGGCAGACCTTTAGTTCAAGGGATCTTGGTTGGACTCTTTATTGTGAGAATACATTTGAAGAGATGATTTACTAGTTACTAAATGCAATGTTTTTCTTCATCTGAAAAACAAAGGCCACTCACAATATAAGGCTCATTGTCAAACAAAATATCCTTTTAGCAAATACTTTTTTCAATCTGTTGACTTTTTCATGGGCTGGTTGTGTTCTCATACTGGTCTGCCTTACAATTTAGTTTATTTAAACTCTATTCAATTTTATTTTTTGTCAATTTTTTTAAAAATTTTATACTGATTTATTTACAAAGTTTGAATACATTGTTTTTCACACAAGATTCTTCCCATTTCTTTCACCACCCCATCAAACTGTGCAACCCTATGATTAACACCCCACCTCACCCCACCCTTTCCATCCTCACCCCTCTGCTTTCACCCTCCCCCCCCCTTGAATCTTCATACTGTTTCTACAATAATGGTTTTATATAGTATTTGTCTTCATGGGACTGAGTTAGTTCACTTAGTATAATGCTCTCCATTCCCTCTCAAGTTAAGTAGTAATTTATAAAATTCTTGCTCCTGTTTGCTATGTAGTATTCCATTGTATGAATATACCACAACTTCTCAATCCATTAGTTTGTGGTTTGACATCTGGGCTGTTTATACCAACCTTATACAATTTAAACTTTGGTTAAGTTTACTAACTGAATTCCCTGTTAATGGAGAATTAAGTAGAACACATACATTTCAACCATATTTCAGTGTTAGAGTAACATTGATTTTGGGATTTTGACAGGCACATTTAAAATAAAAAAAAAAATATTTCCTTATCTTTTCAGGGAAAATTCCAGAACTCTTGGTTTCAGGTGTGGTTAACAGTATGACTAAGCTTGTGCTAGTGAATGCCATCTATTTCAAGGGGAACTGGGAGGAAAAATTTCAGAAAGAGGCCACAATCGATGCCCCATTCAGGCTGAATAAGGTAAGGAAATGTCACTTTCAAAGATGAAGTCTTACTTTAAAAGTACACAGTTATTTGAGTGATATGTCTCTTGAACCTGTGCAGAAAGACACAAAAATGGTGAAAATGATGTATCAGAAAAGGAAGTTTCCATATTGCTATATCCAGGAACTGAAGTGCCGTGTATTAGAAATGCCCTACCAAGGCAATAACCTCAGCATGGTCATCCTGCTGCCAGATGATATTGAAGATGACTCCACAGGTCTGAAAAAGGTAATTCCCTCCTGGGTGTGGTGGCTCAGGCTGGGTTTTGCCTGATGTCTCCTGTGTGTGTCAGGTGGGAGGTATTCATCATTTCCTGATACTAACTTTCCTTCCCAGTTCTCTCTGAGTCCTTTGAAATTAGTCCACCTACATTTACTACTACAAAGTCTTAGGTTTAAAAATTAAAGAAAGTTTCCATTATCATAGCCATGGCCGACATCTACAGATGTCTATAGAACTATATTAAATGTAACATTATTACTGGAAAATTATAGGAATCCTACACTGGAATCAACAGTAGGGAAAAGTGCAACAAGATAAATGCTGCTTCTCTGAGTGAGAAAAAGGAAAGGAGAACTTATGGTATATAGCTGCTTCATCAAGTACTATAAAACTCAATTACACTACTTATTTTTACTATGCTTCAGTTTGTTGTTGCTTGCCATTGAGTCATTACTGACCCACCATTAACCCTCCCTCCAGCAGGTTTTCAAAAACAGTAAATCAAATGAGAGGAAACTGCCCATATTTCTTCTGTGGAACAACTGGTGGATTCAAACCACCTGCCTTTAGGATTGCAGCACAGCTTCTTACATCTAGGCCACCAAACTCCCCATGCTTCATTTAGGTCATGAATTAACTTGCAAACTCTGCATGATATAAAAGGACCAGTGTTAGCTTAAATATTAGGCCTACTTCCTAATGTAAGAGGAGGAAAGATGGGAAATCTCCTCCGAGGCTATCTACAGCCTCTGAAAGCTCACTGAAGGGTCAGCCGTAAGTTGTTTCTGACTCAGTGCCAAGCAACTTGATTTTTTTTTCTTACTTGTTAGAGCTAGAATTAGCCCAAATTGTGATGATTATACTTTTTCTACAGTGTCCCTAATATACTTTGTGTGGTTTTTAATTTTATTTTTAGGATATTTAATAAAGTTAAGTGGTTCAGAATATGTGTGTGTGTGTGTGTTTGCATTTAGTGTATGTAGTAAATAGCCAATTCATTTTAATCGGATTTTCATGTTTATGTTTGATCTGATTTTTACCAACTATTGCCAGAAAGAAATAAAATCCTCCCCAGACAATCTTATTTGGCACAAATGTGAAGGAAAAAAATTAACAATAGTTATGTGTCCTTTTATCTAAATATTACTATGAATGATGATTTATTACTTAGTATATTCTATTATACTGATTTTATTTCCTCTTTTTCTTTATTATAATTCCAGATCGAGGAACAGTTGACTTCGGAAAAATTGAATGAGTGGATCAAACCTGAGAATATGGATGTCATAGAAGTTAACCTCAGCTTGCCTAGGTTCAAGCTTGAAGAGAGCTACAACCTCAATTCTCACCTGGCCCACCTGGGTGTGCAGGATATCTTTAATAGTAGTAAGGCTGATCTCTCTGGCATATCAGGAAATAGAGATCTTATTATATCAAAAATTATTCATAAATCTTTTGTAGAAGTGAATGAGGAGGGTACAGAGGCTGCAGCTGCCACGACAGCTATTGCAACCTTCTGCATGCTAATGCCAGAGGAAACTTTCAATGCCAACCATCCATTCCTTTTCTTTATTCGACACAAGCCCTCAGGGAACATCCTGTTTTTTGGCCGAGTTACTTCTCCTTAAAGATTGTGGAAATACAAGATCAGGCCCGGAGCCTTATTACCTGATCTTTTAATGGTAACAAGTATTTTTATCAATAAAATTACTCCCCAGAAACATATTTTTATAAGTGCAACTCTTATACTGAATACTGCAATGTGTTTCCCTTTTCACAAGGAAAAATCAGTGATTTTTATGGTTGAATTCATTCAGTCAAAAATGAATAGAAATGAGTCAGATTCTTTTTGGACAGCTATGAGAGATCATGATGGTGTGATAGTTTCTTCTATGGACAGAATGTAGAGAAATTCCCTGACCATTGGTGGTAGGCTTAAAAAGAGATACTCATTTGAAATGTAGAAAAGCACTCCAATGGAAGGCCTATATTATGAAGAAAATCTTACTTTGGCCAGTGTTTCTTTTACTTTGTTCTGCAGAATTAATATTCTCCTATATTTCTCTCTTTTTAAAAAAATATAATATTTTGTTGTGTTTTTGGTGACAGCTTTTATAGTTCTTTAAGTTCTCATTCAGAAGGTTCTAGATGTTTTGTGACATTGGCTATATTCTTTATAATATGTGAGCATTTCCATTTTCACATTATGTCCTGATGATGTTCCATTTTCATTAGTCTACTTTCTCACTTTTTAAAAATCAGTGGGTTTTAAAAACATTTTAATTGTTATTTAATTAAAGTTTAAAGAAAGGATGTGTTTTCATTCTTTCATTGACACATACTTTTCTCTCCCCCCTCCCACAATTCACTTTGTCATGCATATCTTACTTAGTCCAGATTGTTAATTGTCATTTGTCATACATATAATGTCTAATCATACATTCTTTTCAGATAGGCCTTCCTTTCTCCTATTCCAGTGTAGTGTTTCTCATCTATCCATTCTTTTCCTGCTCTCCCCTCCAGTGCCCATCCTATTTTTCTAACAGTGGTATTATACAATATTGGTCCTTTTGTGACTAAGATATTTCACTAAGCATAATGTCTTCCAGACTCATCCATGTTCAGTAGTGTTCTGAAAACTTACTGTTTTTCAGTGCTGCATAATCCATTTTGTGGGTGTACCACTATTTCTATCCATTTGTATGTGGATGTAAATGTAATTATTGATTGGTTATATCCCACTGTTTTCTAAACTATTCAATTAAAGGGCTACCTGGTAAAAAGTTGTGATCTCTTGTTCTTTTTCTTTATTTACTCTACCTGATATATAGAGTTATTGTGGGATCAAGTGGAGTCAAGTAGTCATGGTCATTTCATGGAATCACTATTAAGAGAAGCTAAGGAGAGGTTTTACACAGAGAGGTAATTCATTTTGTAGGGTAGCAGGCATGAGAAAAGAGGAAGAGAAGAAAATAGATGAATTGTGTAAAGAATAAGGCAGTACACAACAAGGGCTTGATTAAACAGTAATTATGCTAATACATTTTGACTAATGTTTAATTATGCCTACTATACTAATAATGGTGATGAAAACAAAATGAATAATTGCATGAAAAACCAATATGTAAATCTTCATTAAAATAAAATAAGAGACACAAAAAGTTCATGTCTTAGCTGTTATGAAGCAGGGCTGACATGGGGGTTGGGAGAATAGGAAAAGAGTAAATAGTTAATGAGTGTATCATTGCAACAGATAAGGGAGAAAATTGTTTAAAATGAATATGTAATTGGGCATTATATGTAATACAAAGGTCCAGAATAAGAGATACATTGCAAAGAGGAGAGGGAGGAGAAATGGGAGAGGGATGGAATTATGCAACAATGTATGACTATTTTTTTTAAAAGAAAGTGAACTGGGGGAGGGGAAAGGAAGGAGGGGAGAGAAAATGTGCAATAATCAATGAATGAAAATCCAACTTTTCTGTACGCCTTTGTTAAAATCACAATTTTTTTTAAAAAAATAGATAATTGAAAAAGCTCAAGAAGAGAAAAATAGGGGAGACTGCTAAGCAAACAGAATGATCTCACTGTTATAGCAGTTTCTTTTGTAGTCTCTGATAGAAACTCTTAGGATGGACCTGTTCAATACTATGCTGGTATAAAGGAGGTCTCTTTAATTCACATAAACTTTGGTCAGACTTAACTCCTTGTGATAGGTTTGAAATGCTGCATTTGTTGTGCTCCTACAAGCGTTATGTGTTAACTAAGCCTCCTAAATTCTATAAACTGATTTAAATCTTATTCTTTCTCCTGAGTTCACATAACCGAAGCCTGCAAAAGTGGACTCTTGACTTGTGATGCTGATACACAAATATTGTATAAAATCACTACTCTAAAAAGCTAAGAAAAGGTTTACATACAGAAAGAATCACTCTTGGATGGCTACCCTGGATGAGAATGGAGTTAGAGAGAAGTAAGAGAAAATTGATAATGTTTTTATGTGCCATGAGTCATTACCAACTGATGCTCCAGTGGGTTCTGAAATGGTAATTTCATGGGAGTAGATTCCTCTCCTCTCTTACATGGAGCAGTAGGTGGATTTGAGCTATGTGCCTTTGGGTTGGCAGTGCAACCCCATACTCACTAGGCCACCAGATCTCCAGATAGATAATATTGTTGTTAGGTGCCATCTAACCTGTTGTTTGTTCAGACAAGCAAATCTGAACCTTGCCATAATTAATAATAGGCACACATTAAGATCTATGAAGGGAAGAACAATAGTCAATAAGGAAAGAAACAGAGCACTATCACTAAAGAATGGGAAGACACAGGTACAGAACAAACAGTTAACAACATTTGTATTGGTGGAAGGCCAGGGAAAGAGGTGGATAGGTGAAAATGACAATTCCCATGAATGTATATAGATGTCAGATGATATTTCCACATTCATATTAGCATGTGCTATAAATGCACTTATTTATAAATGCAGAACCAGTAAGTGACAATCCTTTGCAAGCTTCTTAATCATTCCCAATTACTTTGCCTTCAGGGATTGAACTGCTGTTTCTGGGGCCTTGGTATTACAGTCTTGGGGGACATCAAGGCCAATTAACATAACACAGTCCACAAAGACAAAGTTGTACATCCTGTTTTGGTTAACAAAGACTGGAGTCTTAAAGCTTTCCTGCAGCCATCTAAAGTCTTTCCTTGTCCAGCACAAAAAAAGAAGGGAGAAAGCAGATCTATAGAAAAAATTAGTCCAAATGACTAGTGGACCACAAAGACCTCAACATTCAGAACCTTTTTCCTAATACAGGGTACTTTCTCCCTACTCACAAGAATGAGAAAGGGAAAATCCAAACTTTATATGTTGTTGTTATGTGTCGTTGAGTTGTTTCCGACTCATAGCGACCCTATGCACAACAGCCCTAAACCCTGCTCTATCCTGCGCCAATCGCACCGCCTCTGACACACCCATCCTGATTACCCCAGTCACCAAATCAATCCATCTCATAGAG
>NW_006399821.1:5383217-5400366 GCF_000299155.1 Elephantulus edwardii | reverse complement strand
CACAATGTTGCTTGCTGAAACTGAGGAGAACCTGAAGTGTTTACTACAGGAGAAGATCAAAGACTGTAGTCTTCAATATGGGTTGAAGCTTAACATCCAGAAGACAAAGATTCTCACCACTGGGCTAATTGGCAGCACCATGATAGATAGAGAAGATATTGAGGTTGTTAACAATTTCAGTTTGCTTGACTCCACAGTCAGCACTCTTGGCACCAGTTGTTGTTGTTGTTGTTATGTGCCGTCTAGTCACTTGCAGTAAAAAAAAAACCACAAAAAACAAAAGATGAATTGCTTTGGGAAAATCTGCTGTCAGAGATATTTTCAGAATACTGAGAAGCAAAGTTGTCAGTCTAGAGACTAAGTAAAGTGCACCTAATTCAGGCCATGGTCATCACAATTACTTCCTATGCATCAGAGAGCTGGAAAATTAATAAAGATGACAGAAGAAGAATTGATGCCTTTGAGTTGTGGTGCTAGGAGAAGAGTCTTAAACATACTATGGGCTGCCAAGGAAACAAATAGGTCTGTCTTGGAGAGGGTGAAACTAAGTTTCTCCTTGAAGGCTAGGATTTTGAAGCTCTGTCTCACATACTTTGGGCATATGGCCAGGAGGGACTGGTCCTTGGAAAAGGACATCATGCTCTGAATGGTTGAGGGACAGCACAGGGAAGGAAGACTTCAGATGAAATGGATTGATATAGTAAGTGGGGAAATGGGGTAGGTTCGTCAGAGTCAGTGAGACTGGCTCAGGACATGGCAGTCTTCAGAACTATTTTATATAGGGCTGCTAAGAGTTGTATGGTTGCAGGACATAACAACAACTACTCATGAAAGCATGTAAATCACTTCATGTCTTTATCTGCTCTCAGTTTAGATAAGCAATTTCTAATTTGCATATCCCTCAGGATTCTGAGGAGACAAGCATATTCCTTTCTCTAAAGAATCTTCTCTTTTGTTAAAACTTTGAGCATCTCTATCTTTACACAACGTCCAGTCCAAAGTAAATTATCAGATTTTGGAAATTTAGACTATTACACAGCATTGTGCTAGGTGTACAGGTGCAGTGGAACAAGTCCAAACTCACCAATCTCTTTGATGCTTCCTTCCCCCACTTCCATTCATCAAATGAATTCAGGTTGTTACCATAAGTGAACACCACATGATATCTACTTGCCAACTTCCTTTAATTCCAGTCCTGGAAAGTGCCTGTCAATGGTCCTTGGCTTCCTACCGTAGTGCACACAAAGACAAATCATTTGCTCCACTTTTAAATTTCTTCTCCACTTTACAGTACTATGTGAGTTTGCTGGTCCATTCAAATGCAAATTTCCTAACTCAGAGGTACTGGTTAGAATCTACATATCCATGTCCTCTACAAGGTTTACTGCTTTTCACTAGGGCAAATCTTCCCTTCCCTTTTAGCATAACCAATCAAGTACTGTTTGATCACTTTCCAGGGAATGGGGGCATATATGGATCTCTTCCCATTAATTGGTCAGATAGTGGTCCTCCAAATTTCCTAGTATAAACTAGTGAGCACGTTCAGGGCTGCATCTGTTTGAAACATGTCATTTAGTATCACATCCATTCCTCAGGCCATATTTTATGCCTATGCTTTCAGTACAGCTTGAACTTCATCCTTCATCACAATTAACTCTTGTTCATATGGTACTTTCTGAAATTTTCAGTGTCAACTAGTTCTTTTTGGCACAACAATTCTGTATTTCTTTCATCTTTTTATGCTTCCTGAATCATTCAAGATCGTGTCCATAGTATCTCTTAGTATTGCAATTGGAAGCTTAAATTTGTTTTTCAATTCTTTCAGTTTGAAAAATGATGAAAGAGTTCTATCATTTTTTAATTTTCTGACTCCAGCTATTTACCCATTTCATTAAAATATCTTGCTTTATCTTCTCGAGATGCTCTTTGAATCTTCTGTTCAGCTCTTTTACTTCAACATTTCTTCTTTTTGTTTTGGCTTCTTGACACTCTGATGGGATTTGCATAGTCTCTTCTGAAAAAACATTTTGGTGTTTTCTTTCTCCTCCTTCCTTGTAATTATCTTTTGCTTTCTTCATAGTTAATATCTTTGATGTCCTCTCAATTCCTCTCTGATCGTTGCTGTCCTTGAGAGGATTCTTAAACTAGGAATGTCTCTAGGTTGTATTTTGGTTCCTGTAGACTAGTTTTCATTTTCTTCAGCTTCAGTTTAAACTTGCACATGAATGATTGATGGTTGGTTCCACGGTTGGTACCTGGTCTAGTTTTTACTTCAAATATTGAGCTATATACATAAATATAGTCAGTCTAATTCCTGTGCAATTAATCAGGTGAAGTCTGTATAAAATGGCTAGAATAATAGATTGAGGAGAAATTACTAGAAGTTCAAGCTGGTTTTCGAAGATACCATGGCAAAATATCATTGCTGATGTCCAATAGATACTGGTGGAAAGCAGAGAATATCAGAAGAATGTCTTACCATGTTTTATTGAATAAGCAAAGGCATTTTTGACAGTGTGGATCATAACAAATTTTGGCTAACACTGAGATGAATGGGAATCCCAGAACACTTGATTGTGCTCATACAAAATCTATACCTAGACAAAGAAACTGTTGTCTGAACAGAGTAAGGAAATAATGACATGGTTTAAAATCACTAAGAGTGTGCATCAGCGTTATGTCTTTTCTCTATACCTGTTCAATCTGTATGCTCAACAAATAATTCATGAAGCCAGGCACATAAAGAAGAATATGGCATCAGGATTAGAGAAAGACTTAACAACCTACATTATGCAGATAACACAATTTTGCTTGCTGATAGTTAAAGATATGAAACACTTGCTACAGAAGATCAAAGACTAGAGCGTTCTCTATGAATTACATCTTAACATCATTAACTATCTTTCTTTAAAAGTCCTCATCATATGAAAGAATTTTTCTTTTACTTTTCAAAGAGAAGAGAGATCTGGAGGGGAGGGGTGGGCAGGGGGAAAAATGCAACAATGAATGAATGAAAATCCAAAGTCTCTGTAAACATTCATTAAAATTAATTTTTAAAAAGTCCTAACCATAGGACCAACAGTCAACTTATGAAATATGGAGAAAGAATCGTAGCTATCAATGTTTTCATCTTGCTTGGATCAACAATCAATACCCTTGGTACCAGCAGTCAGGAAATCAGGAGATTTCTTACATTGGCCAAGTTAATTGTGATGAAGGATGAAGTTCAAGCTGTACTGAAAGCATAGGCATAAAATATGGCCCGAGAAATGGATGTGATATTAAATGACATGTTTCAATGACTGTTAGGGCCTTCTTCAAAATACTGAAAAGCAATGATGTCAGGTTGGGGTTTTTACATTTTTTTTAATTTCCATTCATTCATTGTTGCACACTTTCCTCTTTGCCCATCCCTCCCCCCTAGTTTGCTTTTCTCTTTGAAAAGTAAAAAAAAAATAAATAAAAATTGTTATACAATTCCCCCTTCCCAGCCCACTCCACTATGAAGCTTTTCATTCTAGATTCTTGTCATAACAATAATACCTAATAACATATTCCTTCTGTTCCTTCTAAACAGTTCTCTCCCTCACCTGTTGCAATTCAGTATACATTATTTATCTTCTCTTAGTTTCCCCTCCAACTCCAATGTCAGTCCCGCTTTACAACAGTGGCACCATGCAGTATTGGTTCTTTTGTGACTGAGATTGTTTCACTCAGCATAGTGTCCTGCAGGGTCACCCATTTTGTATAATATTTCATGAGTTCCTTGTTTTTCAATGCAGAGTAGTATTCCATTGTGTGAATATACTGCAACTTTTCTATCCATTCATTTGTTGATGGGCACTTGAGTTGTTTCCAAGTCTTTGCTATTGTGAACAAAGCCGCAGTAAACATGGGTGTGCATATTATCTGCTTGGGTGGCAGTTATGGTTTCTTTAGGATATATTCCCAGTAGTGGAATTGCTGAGTTAAATGATATTTCTAATTCCAACTTTTTGAGAAAGTGCCATACTACCTTCCATAGTGGTTGCACCATTTTACACTCTCACCAACAGTGAATAAGGGTTCCAATTTGTCCACAGCCTTATCAGAATTTGTTGTTTGCTGTTCTGTTAAATTTTGCTATTCTTACTAGGGTGAGACAATATCTCATAGTTGTTTTGATTTACGTCAGTGATGTCAGTTTTAAGACTAAGGTGCACCTGATTCAGGCCATGGTCTTCTTAATCACCTGCTATGTATCAGAGAGCTGGACAACGAGTAAGAGTAGAATTGATACCTTTGAGTTGCAGTGCTGGAGAAGAGTACTCAATATCCCATGGTGTGTCAGAAGAACAAACAGAAATGTCTTAGAAAAAGTGCAGGCATAGTACTCCTTGGAGACAAAGATGGTAAAACTTTGTCTTTCATACTTTGGACATGTAGCTAGATGAGACTATACCTTGGGGAGTAATAATATCATGTTTGGAAAGATAGAGAGGAGAGAAAGACCCTCAACAAGATAGATTGACACGATGACTTCAGCAATGGGATCTAGTGTGTCAGATGACGAGGATGGCCCAGAATAGAGCAGAGTTCAGATTGGTTGTTCATAGGGTCTCTATGAGTTGTACTTGACTTGACAGCACCTAATAACAACAACGGCAATCAAGAATTGGCTAAAGGCAGTTACACGCTTTCTATAATCTACAATATCCAATATTTATTTCTAATATACATCTTATACCATCACATAGAAGAAACATATATCAGGTACATTCAGATATTTCAGATTCCTCTTATATAGATACATAAAAGTGTTCTTTTTAATAAACCTTTTAAACTTTTTAAAAAATCCCAGTTTCATTTTCAAGTCTCCGCCCTTAGCAATCTCCATTCATATATTAGTTTAGAAAAAGGTTTTCTCCCTTCTGTTGCATCAACAAAAGTAACCATCTTAGTTGTACTCCCCATACCCCAAGCTTACCTATAATTATAAGGTTTATTAGGGGACTAAAAGATTAAAATTGAGGTTGCAATTCTTCAGTCAGGACAGAATACAGATATAGTAGTCAGTCCTGCCACCTATGGCATCTCTTCCAGTACCCCAGTCAGCATGAATAAAATTCCTTAGCTCTGGCTCCATGGGTTGTCAGTTCCAACTGAACTCTGTCTAACATGGATCTCTGATTCTTCATTACCTCTGCTTCTGCTGCTGTTGCTGGTCTTGGTCATAGTTTGTCTCACACAAGAGTTTGGCCCAAATGGATCCATTGTACTCCTCCTTTCTTGATAAGATTCTGGTTTTATACTTTTAACTTGCTAATTTAAGCCTATGAACTGACCCAAAGCTGACCCTCAAGTGGGTTTTCAGAGGCACTAATCACATGGGAGGAGAATGCCCATCCATCTCCTTGTGAGTAGTCTCCACACTTTGGCTATTTGAAATAGTGATAATAAAAAGGAGAATCCTGTATCATGACAGCTTTTCAACACAGAGGTTTCTAGGACACCAGGCATCATTTCTATGGCAAGATTTGGTTGGAGTTGGCCATGGTTACAGGTGTTTCAAGATTTCACTGTTCTCCTGTTTCACTACCTGCTTGTCTTTCTCAGGGCCAGAACTAGATGGTGTCTGACTCAGTGTTTGATGACCACTGAAAAAGGGGTTGCAATGGACAAGCAGTCTACAGCCACTATCTCAACCCATCTTGTTATGGATCTTCCTCTCTTTGGCTAATCTGCCACCTTTCCAAAAATTATGTCCTTCTGTAAAGAGTGACTCCTGACAAATGCCTAATTTATGTAAGATAGAGTTTCACAATCCTTTCACTTTTTATCATTCTCTTTTGGTTTCCTACCTCTAGTTTATTGCTCATTTCATAACTTGTTGTGTCTTCCTGAGCTGCCTTTGGATTCCAAAATATATGGCTTCTAAAAAGGCTGTCTGCAAAAAGATCAGTATAAATGCAGAGCTTAAATCCACTCTAAATCTTGACATCTGTATGGAATTCCTGTTGAATTTTTAGAAGCTGCCTTGCCTTTCTGTGGCAGTTACATTAACCTTGATGGCTGACCTTCATATAATCCCTAAGGAAGACATTCTTTATCCCTCAGATCTAAATAGCAAAATATCTAATCTATTCCCAAATGATCTCTTTCACTTTAAAAAAAACAGATGCAAGTTATGACAGTTTGTGCCCTAAGTGTCATAAGAGTCTTATCTAAAACTTTAAAAAGAACCTCCAGGGACAGAAAAAAACTTGAAAAAAATTATCTCAAAACTCATTATAATAAAGTTGGAACTCACTCATAGTTGACCTACCAGCAGATTTTCTGAGGCTGTAAATTTAATGCAAAGTTTCTTCCCTGAAACTACTGGTGAGTTCACACCACCAAGAGGTGTCACATTTTGGATGATAACAGTGATACCCATGTGTGATACCAATCAGAGCTCCTTATTTTGGGACAATCTCCTAATAAACCGAGCGCCTGTAACTTTGCAAATCATATGAACCCACTCACGCGACATGGACTGGTTTATACCAAATTCTCACTTAGACATGTTATTGTTATGTGCCAACCCTTCAGCACATTTTCAGAGACAGTTAATCACACAGGAGATTGACCACCTTTCACCTGGGAAGCAGCTGGTGAATTCCAATGAAGTGCCTTTGGGTTGGCAGCACAGCTCCTTACCATTCAGCCACCAGAGCTCTTTCATTTCTAATCATCCGGCCTTTAATGTTCTTTTAGTTAATTATGAATTTCGAAACTTTTTGTTTCAATTCCCACAATGAAGCATTATATTCTGTTTTGTGGTTCAGTGGAGTGAGGTGACATTATGTGACACTATGTTTCACTATGTGACAATGCATGTTCCTGGGTCTAAACTGTTTCTATTCCTCCATAAAATTTGTTTTCTTTTATTCAAACTGACTTATTGATGTGACTCTAACACCACTAATATAATGCTTTTACTCTCAGCTGTGGATTCCAGTAAAGTACAATGAAATCATCAGTAAATTTACAGTCTCAAAGAAACTTGCTCTTAACAAAGCAAAACGGAATTTAGAAATGTTTGGAAATAGAAAGTAATAATATTTCAGTCAATCCTGTTCTTTTTAGTGCTGTTGAGTGGACTATGATTTACAGTGTGGTATAGAACTGGTCTGTCAATTCACTATAACTCGTGGTTGCTGTTATGCTGAACACTGTAACCCTGATGTGCCATGTGCGATATTAGTCACCCATGGCAGACAGTGTTTGGTGGAGTTCCCCGATTAAAACAAGCTTGGAAGCAGGAGTGGCATGCACTTCGGAAATAGCTTGCTTTTGGAAACTCTATGAACTTGGAGAAATGAAGAAAGTTATACAAGTGTTCAGGTCTTTCGTTCATAGGGTCATTATGAGTTGCCGACAACATTCAACAACAGCAACTCAAACTGACAGATCTGAACCTTGCCCTATTCTGTACCATCCACACAATCTCTGATATGTTTGATCCTGTTGTTACAATCACTATGTCAATTCATCTTGTTGAGGGTTTTCCTTCTTCTCTGACCCTTTACCTTCCCTACCGTGATGTCTCTCACCAAGGACTGACTTTTCCTGGAAATATGCCCAAATAAATTGAGATAAAGTTTTACCATCCTTGCCCCCGAGGAGTACTTGGTTTGGATATCTTCAAGACAGATACATGGTGCAGTCACTCTGGAAGGCAGTTTGATGCTTCCTCAAAAAGCTGAACATAGAAATTCCATATGACTCAGATATCCCACTACTTGGAATATACTCTGAGAAAATGAGAACTGAGGCACAAATGGAGACTTGTACACCAATGTTCACAGCAGCATTATTCACCACCGAAAGAACATGGAAGCAGCCCAGATGTCAAAACATAATCAAATGGTTTAAGAAATTATGGTACATTCACACAATTAAATACTACACAATGCACAGGAGCAATGATTTTGTTAATTATTACCTAACTTGGGAGGAACTGGAGCGCATTATGCTGAGTGCACTAACTCAGTCCCACAAGGACAAATATTGTATAAAACCATTATTGTAGAATGAGTATGAGGGTTCAATGGGGGGAGGTAGAAGCAAAAGGATGAGTATGTGCGGGGTGCAGGAGATTAACCACGAGGGTACAATTTGATCGATGGGGGATAAGGGAAATGGAAAGAATCTGATCTAAAACCGATGTATTCTAATGTTGTAAATAAACTAGTATATTAATTTTAAAAATTACACTGAATTTTAATTATGGGCCAGGAATTTCAATAGGTATTAGAGGAAAAGCAATAAAGGCAGTCACTGTCTCCGTCCCACCCCCTCAAAAATAAAAAGAGACAGATACATTTGTTCTTTTGTCAGTCCATGAAATTTCAATAATCTTCACCAACATCACAACTCAATGTATCTATTCTTTGGCCTTCCTTATTCATTGTATAACTTTCAGAGGCATAGAAGCAAATGAAAATATCATGACTTGGATCAGGTGCATGTTAGTTTTCGAACTGACATCGTTTCAAAGGTTAGAGAGGTCCATGATAGCATTTTCCCCACTGTAATACATCTTTTGACGTCTTCATGGCTGCTCCCATGGGTGTTGGTTCTAAATCTAGTTAAATGAGATCACTGAGACAATTTCAATCTGTTCTCCTTTTATCCTGATGTCTATTGGACCAGGGATGGAGATTTTTCTTTTCTTGATGCTGAGATGTAATTCATATAAAAAGCAATAGACTTTGATCTTCTGCAGCAAGTATTTCAAGTACTCCTCACTTTTAGCAAGTAAAGTTGTGTCATCTGGATAATGCAGGTTGTTGATCAGTCTTCCTCCAATCCTGTCACATTCTTTATCTTATAGTAAAATTTCTGAAATTATGTCCTCAATACACAGATTGAATAGGTATTAAGAGAGAATAGAACCCTGATGGATATCTTTCCTGATTTTAAATCATGCAGTGTTCCATTCTTTTGTTAAAAAACTTTTTTGTTATTAATTTTAATGAAAGTTTACAGAGACTTTGGAATTCCATTCATACATTATTGCACACTTTCCTCCCAACCCACCCCTCGCTCTAGTTATCTTTTCTCTTTGAAAAGAAAAAAAAATTCTTTCACTGTTATACGGTACCCCCTCCCCCCAGTCCCCTTTACTATGCAGCTCTTATTTCAGACCCTTGTTACGAAGATAAAACTTGATCATATATTCCTTTTAAATAATTCTCACCCTCATCTGTTTCAATGCAGTATATATTATTTATCCTCTTTTTTCTTAAGTTACCCCAAGTCCCGATGTTACTCCTGTTTTACAACAGTAGCACTATGCAGTAATTGTCCTATTGTGACTGAGATATCTCACACAGCATAGTATCCTCTAGGGTCACCCATTTTGTATAATATTTCATTAGTTCCTTGTTTTTCAATGCAAAGTAGTATTCCATTGTGTGAATATACCACAGCTTCTCTATCCACTTGTTTGTTGATGGGAACTTGGGTTGTTTCCAAATCTTTACTACTGTGAACAAAGCAACAATAAACATGGGTGAGCATATATCTGCTTGGGTGGCAGTTATGTTTTTGTAGGCTATATTCCCAGTAGTGGAATTGCTGGGTCAAATGGTATTTCTATTTCCAACTTTTTGAGAAAGCACCATACTGCCTTCCGTAGTGGTTGCACCATTCTACAATCCCATCAACAGTGAATAAGGGTTCCAGTTTCTCCACAACCTCGCCAGCATTTGTTGTTTGCTGTTCTGCTAAATTTTTATATTCTTACTGGGGTGAGATAATATCTCAAAGCTGTTTTGATTTGCATCTCTCTTAGAGCTAGGGATTTTGAACATTTCTTTATGTGTTTGTGTGCCATGTTAAAGTTTTCTTTGATGAAGTGTCTGTTCATATCCTGTGCCCATTTTGCAACTGTTGTTTACATGTATCTTGTTGTGGTGCTTGAGTATTTTATAAATTCTAGATATAAGTCCCTTATCTGACATGTCATTAGCAAATATTTTTTTCCCAGTCTGTGGCTTCCCTTTTTACCCTGATGGAGTTTTTGGATGTACATAGGGATTTGATTCTTAGAAGGTCCCATTCATCTATTTTATCCTCTCCTGGTTGTAGATTTTTCAGAATGCTCAGAAGACTGTTTATGTTGTGGATTAGGACTTCCAGAGTTCTTCCAAGCTTTTCTTTAATGGAGTTTATAGTCCTTAGTTTTAGTCCTATGTCCATCCATGATCCACTTTGAGTTGGTTTTTGTGTATGGAGTGAGGTGTGGATCTTGCCTGAGTTTTCTACAGAGAGTTTTCCAATTTTGCCAGCACCATTTGTTAAAAAGGCTGTCGTTTCCCCACTTGACTGATTTCAACCCCTTGTAAAAAAATCAGTTGGCCATAGGTATATGGGCTGATTTCTGGATTCTCAATTCTATTCCACTGATATATGTCTCTGTCATTGTACCAGTACCATGCTGTCTTGACCACCAGCAGCAGTGTAGTAGGATTTGAAATTAGGGGCTGAGATGTCTCCTACCTTTTTTCTTTTTTTTAAGGAGCGCTTTGCTTATTTTGGGCCTTTCTCCATTCCAAATGAAACTGGAGATTGCCTTTTCCAAGTCGTTGAAGAATGAGTTTGGTATTTGTATTGGGATTGCACTGAATGTGTAAATTGCCTTTGGTAGTATTGTCTTTTTCACAATATTGAGTCTTCCTATCCACCAGCAAGGGATATTCTTCCACCTCTCCAGTTCTCTTTTTGTTTCTTGTAATAATGTTTTGTAATTTTCTTTAAACAGATCCTTTGTGCTTCTGGTTAGGTTTACTCCCAAGTATTTAATTAGTGATTTAATAGTGATTAGCTATTTTGAAGGGTATTGTTTTTCTTAGCTCCAGTTCTGTAGTCTCTTTGTCACTGTAGAGAAATCCAGTTGATTTTTATATGTTGATCTTGTATCTTGCCACTTTGGCTGAAGTGGTCAACTATGTCCAGTAGTTTTCTTGCTGGATCTTTAGGGTTTTCTAAGTATACTATCATATCATCTGCATATAAAGAAAATTTGACCTTCTCTTTGCCAATTTGGATACCTCTTATTTCCTTCTCCAGTCTTATTGCTATTGCTAAGACTTCCAATACAATATTGAATAAGAGAGGTGAATTCTAAGATTCCCATTCATCTTAATGTCAACCCGAACTGTTGCAATTCATACAGTCCAATGCCTCTGTATAGTAAAAAAAAAAACCTACAAATTATCATTTTTCTAGTATTCTCTGCTTTCAGCTAAGATCCATCTGAAATCAGCAATTATAACCTTCATGCAATAGCCTCTTCTCAATAAAGTTTGAGTTTTTGGCAGCTCCCTATGTAGAGTTCCAGCCATTTTTTAAAATAATCTTCAGCAAGATATTGCTTGCATATTACATTAATGATATTGTTCAATAATTTGCACCATCTGTTGGATAACTTAAAATTTAAAAAAAAATGGGAACAAATACGGATCTCTTCCAGTCAGTTGAACAGGTAGTTCTCTTCCAAATTTCTTGGTATAGACTAGTGAGCATATCCAGGGCTGTCCACATGTTTGTGGAAACATATCACTTAGTATTCCTGAGAACTTCCCCCACCTCCTGAATTCCTTTAGTGTAGCTTGATTTTCTTCCTTCATTATTGTTGGTTCTTGATCATATACTGCTTCCAGAAATGGTTCAAAGTTGACTTATTAATTTTGTTACAGGGACTGTAGTGTTTTCCTTCAGTCTTCTTTTGATAGTGGATCATTCAAGGATTAGTCTGTAGAATCCTTCAATACTGAATCTCAAAACTTGAATTTGTTCTTAAGTTTTTTCCAGCTTGAGAAATTCAAGCTGTAAAAAGTTCAGGCTCAAGTATGTTCTTTTTTGTTTTCTAACTCCAGTTCTACACATTTGGTTATTCTTTGTTTTGTCTTCTCAAGCTGCGCTTTGAAATCTTTTGTTCATCTCTATCACTTCAACATTCCCCCCCTCCTTTTGGCCCTTCTACATTGTAATGCCATTTTCATAGTCCCTCTGATAATGATTTTGGTCTTTTCTTTCTCCAGTCTTCACAATAAACATTTTGTTGTTGTTACAAAATAATATTGTTATTATTTTGTTACTACAAAATAATATCCTTGATATCCCACAACTCATCTGTTCTGTGATCATTACTGTTTTATGTATCAATTTTATTCTTAAGACGGTTTTTAAATACAAGTGAGATAGATTCAAGGCCACAGTTTGATTCTTGTGAACTTGTTTAACTTTTCTTCTTCCAATTTGAACTTGCCAAAGAATTATTGACAGTTTGTTCCATAGGAAGTCCTTGCCCTTGTTTTCATTGTTGATATTGAGCTTCTCCATGAACTCTTTCCGCAGATGTAGTCAGTCTGATTCCTGTGTAGTTTATCAGGTGAATTTTATAGAATTATATTTTACATTTTTTTAAAAGCATATTTATAATGAATAAATTGTTGATTTTTCTAAAGTCTTTCTGTCAGCATGTTTGTTTCTCTAACTACAGGTCCTTTATGGAAGACAAGGCTCTGCCCTATCCTGTACAACTTCAATGGCACAGTCTCACAGCTGTTGTTCAAAGTTACTATGGACTGTAGCTGGCTTGATGGCACCTAAAATGACAATAACAATAATCAATTATCCTTTCTTTCCAGCTTCCACATTCCATTCAGCAGTTATCACTCATGCATCTTAACTGCATGTTTTGTCAATTTCAGACTACAAAAGTTGGTTGAAGTTTTCAATTGATCTTTGCCTTAGAGGTTGGTGAGTAAATTTGAAAGATAGTTTATGCATAATCGTATCTTGTCACTCATTGAGTGCTATTCAGTATGGATATTGAAATTGCCTTTTTGATGATGAATTCAACACCATTCTTCCTCAGTTTGTCGTTCCTGGAGTAATAGATCATATGATCATCTGATTCAATGTAGTGAGTATCAGTCCATCTCCACTCACTAATGCTTAGGTTGTTGACGTTTTGATTTTACTTTCTTTTTTAAAACTATTACTTTTCCTAGATTCATACTTCATATATTTAATATTCCAATTATTAATGAATGTTTGCAGCTATTTCTCCTCATTTTTTAAGTGTCTTTCAATTTGTTGGGTTCTACTTCCTGTATTATATCTAACAATTTTTTTGTTACTCATAGGTGGGGTTTTGTGCTGGTTTTTTATATATTAATTTTTGTAGTATAGACTTTCTTTTTATTTTCTTTTAAGTACTTTTTATACTGGTTTACTTACAAAGTTTGTATACATTGTTTTTCACACTAGATCTTTCCCCTCTCCTCACCCACCCCTATCTCCACCCATCTAATTGTGCGACCCTGTAATTAACCACTGCCCTGCACCCTGCTGATCCTCACATCTCTGCCCTCACTCTCCTCCCCTTGGAGCCTCATCCATGTTCTACAATAATGATTTTATACAGCATTTGTCCTTATGGGTCTGAGTTAATTCACTTAGCCTAATGTTCTCCAGTATCTCCCATGATAGGTAACAATTTACAAAATCATTGCTCCTTCATGCTGCGTAGCATTCCATCATGTGAATGTACCATAATGTCTCAATCCATTTGATTGTGGTTGGACATTTGGAGTGTTTTGATATTCTTGTGATGGTGAATAACACTGCTATAAACATTGGTGTACAACTCTCCATTTTGCCTCATTCTTCATTCTCTTGGCATATATTACAAGCAGTGGAATACCTGGGTCATATGGAATTTCTATGTTCAGTTTTTGAGGAAGTGCCAAACTGCCTTCCAGAGTGGTTGTACCATTGTACAATCCCACAAACAATGTAAAAGAGTTTCTATCTCGTTACACCCGCTCCAAAATTTATTATTTGCTGTCCTTATTCACAGGGTTTTTGAAGGCCTGTTATTTCAGCAATGAGGGCCAATCCTGTTTTTAACTTATCTTCCCCTGGAAATTCTACCAAAAGCTCTAGGAACTTGAAAACAACTGTCTGACCTGGAACAGCGTATCTGCCATGTCAGCAGAAGACTGGAGTTGGGATGCCCAGTAATCAGATCAGAGTTTCTCCTTGTCTGAGTGGTGATCAAAGCCTCAAGTTGTAAGCCAGGTTATGGTTAGCATTTCTTCTGATGTGTCAAAAGGTGGAGTACCCACCCTGGTGCAGAGTTTCTGCTGGCCTCAAGAAGTCCATGTCTAGGCTAATCCTCCTGGCTAGAAACAGTGTCTTTGCCAGTTCAAGGTATGGGTGCAGGCATAGCTGTTATTGTTAGGTGTGGTTGAGTCAGCTATGATTCACAGAGACTGTGAACAGTGGATATGAACCTTGCCCTGTCCTGTGCCACCCTTATAATTTCTGATAAACTAGATTCAATAATGACACTCATTGTGTCAATTCATCTTGATGAGGATCTTTCTTTCTTTCACTGACCTTTCCAAGTATAGTATCTTTTCCCAAGGACTGGTTCTTCCTAACAACATGCCCAAAGTATGTGAGACAAAGTAACTCCCTGGTTACACTTTCTCCAAAACTTATTTGCTTGATTTTTGGTCAGTTCCTGTTTTATTTAGTACTCTTTTCCAACACTATAACTCAAAGGCATCAATTCTTCTTCTGTCATCCTAATTCACCGTCCAACTTTCAGATGCATAACAAGTAATTGGAAAGATCATAGCTTGAATCAAATGCACCTTAGCAACTGACCCTGTTGCTCCTTAACGTCTTGGAAAGGTCCTTGACAGCGGATTTTCCCAATGTATCACAACTTTTAAATTCTTGACTGCTGATACCAAGAGTATTAAAAGCGGATCCAAGCAAGATGAAATCAATGACAATTTCAGTCTCTTTTTCATCTATTATAATGTTGCCTAAGGTCTTATCTGTTTTATAGTGAGATATAATCCATATTGAAGACTATAATTTTTTTATATTCTGTAACAAGTGATTCAAGTCCTCCTTGCTTTCAGTGAGCAAGTTTGTGTCATAATGCAGGTTGTTGATCAGTCTTCCTACAATTCTGATGCCACACTCTTGTTCATAGATTCCTTTCTAATGATTTTTCTCAGCCTACAGGGTGAATAGGTATGGAGAAAGGATACCTCTCTGATGCATACATTTCTTGATTTTAAATCATGCTTTTGTTCTATTTGGAAGACAGCTTCTGGTCTATGTTTAGGATGACCACAAATAAGTGTTCAGGGATTCCCATTTTTCTCAATGTTAGCCATAGCTTGATGTGATCCACACAAATACCTCTGCATAGTCATTTTAGTACCCTGATGTGAGAGGGACTGGTTGCCAAGATTGTGAAGAGCAATGCACTATCAAAGTCATATAATCAACTGCTAACTTTGAGTGGGACATCCTTCTTTCTAATTATGCTGGGTTCTGATTGTGTAATCCATATGAAGTTGCACTATCTCAAAGGTGTCACTTTTCTGGTGGTTTTAATCCACTGGTAATTCTGCAGGAGAAAGATAGGCAGTCTTCTCACATGCAATGTACAGCATTAAAAAAAATCACCGGAAGGTCAGCTATGAGCTGGTTCTGACTCTTGGGCAATGAGTGCTTTGAGGTCTAGAGCTGTGGATACTATGCATTGTGCACATCGATCTTGTTTTCTAGGAGTGAAATTAAGTCTGTAAAAAGATGTCATCCTATAAAATTTTACATTCTGCCTATGATCCCAGTTCGCCCACATTTTACACATGTAGCTCCATTCCAGTTTCCCTTCACTGGCCATTATTATGGACCTGGAATAAATGACTTAAAGTCCAGCTAGGAAGAAAAGTATCATGATCTCCTTGTGAAAAAGAAGCCACTACAAACACTGTGGAATGCAGTTCTCCTCTGACACACTGGGGCTTTTCAGACCTGAACTTGAATCTACAGCAAATTTTTCTTCCTTTTAAATATACTGATTAAATAGAGTTAAGGATTCTTAAGGCACAGAGAGTCCAGGAGCAGTAAGTTGCTCAACTACATGACAATAAAATAAAGAGTATTCATAAAGGCACAAGGCTAGGAAATTAACACTAGCGCAGTGCTGTTGGGGATTTGTAAGAAAAGAGAATGCCTTGAGAGTTTGCAGGGAGAATATCATTGGATTTTGTTGTATTTTGTTTTGTTTTCTTTTTAAATCAGACATGCAGTCACTTCTTATATTCTGCTACAGTCCATGCATAATTTTAGGTACTGAAAGAGATAGTGGTCAAAAGTAAGCTAAAAAAAATAATAATAATCTATGCCCTTAAAGCTACTGAAATGACATAAACACATTTACAGTAAAAGAGTTCACTTTTTTTCAGTCTGTATGCTGAACATATCATTTGAGACGCTAGACTTTATGAAGAAGAATATGTCACCAGGATTGAGGGACAAGATCGAAGGATGATGCATCAATAGCCCAAATTATGCAAATGACACAACCTTGGTCACTGAAAGTGAGGAGGACTTGAACTGCTTGCTGCAGAAAATCAAAGACCACAGTCTTTAATAGATTGCATCTCAACATCAAGAAAAGAAAATCCTCACCACCTGGCCAATAGGAAACATCATTATTGATGGAGAAGAGATTGAAATAATTAATGATGTAATTTCACTTGGATCCACAACCAATATCCTTGGTACTAGCAGTCAAGAAATTAAAAGATAAATTGCATTGGGAAAATCCACTTTTAGGAACCTCTCCAGGTTACTAAAGAGCAAGGATGTCAGTAAAAAGACTAAAGTTCGTGTAATCCAAGCCATGATTTTTTAAATTGTATATATGCATTTGAAGTTGGACAATGACTAAGGATGACTGTGCTGTCAAAAGTTTATGGTTTGAAATATCTTTCCTAATCATTTAAGTGTTTATTTTGTACTGAAGTATTTATTGTATAACAGTAAAGAATTAGGATGAGATAAATACAAGCCTGACTCTGTTAGAAGTTTATATAAGCTCAGGAGACCTCAATGCTACCTCCCACTTTTTTTTTCTATAATTATATTTTATTAATTTTCATAAACATTTACAGAGATTCTGGGCTTCCACTCATTCATTGCTGCACCACTCTCTCCACCCTCCTCCCAGTTTGTTCTTGTCCAAATGCCACAGTGCTTGTCAAAGCCAGTTCTGATTAATCTTCTTTGTCAGTGT
>NW_006399821.1:5380516-5382671 GCF_000299155.1 Elephantulus edwardii | reverse complement strand
ATTTGTCCTTTTGTGACTGGGATATTTCACTCAGCATAGAAGAAGATGGAACCCTCCCAGATTCATTCTATGAAGCAAACATATCTTTGATACCAAAGCCAGGAAAAGACACCACCTCCCACTTTTTGTAACACCTGCTTTCCAGCTGCACAGCAACTGACAGTTTTCAATGCTCACTAGTCTCTGCAACACCAGCCTGCATAACCTATAGCTATGTGCATCATTGTTCTGACAGGTCTGAGTATCTGTGGGACCTGCCAGCAAACCAATAAACCTAAGAGACATAAAGGAGTGGAAGAATGAATGAAGGTGGTGCTGTTGATGTCAGAAATCATGGAGTTATACAGTTGGTCCCCTTTGTGACATTACTGAAACATTTCAAACACTATTGACTTTTCACTTCTTGTAACTGGTCTGTTACTAATCTTAGTAGAACAAATTATGAATGCAATAACAGAAGAATTGATGCCTTTTAATTGTGGTGTGGGAGAAGAGTACTGAATATCTCAAGGACTGCCAAGAGAACAAACAAATCTGTCTTGGATAAAGTGCATCCAGGATGCTCCTTAAAGGCAAGGATGGCGAAATTTCATCTCACATACTTTGGGCATGTTGAAAAGATAGATCAGCCCTTGGAAGAAGACACTGGGCTTAGAATGGTCAGTGTAAGAGAGGGAGACTCAATCAGAATGTTACAGCAACAATAACAAAGAACTCAAGTGTATTGGAGAGGGTGAGGACAGCACCCAATAGGGCAAAGTTCAAAGTTATTCATAAGGACACTGTGAGTCATTGACAGCACACAACAACAATAACACTTGCCACCTGGATTAAAAAGGTGGAAGGCATGGAAGCTTGAGAAATAAAATTGTCAAAGGTGAAACTGGCCTCAACTAGGAGGCTTATGCACAGATATAAGGAGAAAGATTTTAAAAACAAAACTGCTGGAAGAAATACTTAGCAGTAAGTATGTTGTAGAGGGTCAAAGTTTTCTTCTGAATATCTAGCTATTGTGAAAATGGGCATGCTGCCACAGAGATAGAACAAACTCTGAGAGTTTCACCATGGGCATGGTGATTTCCCAAAGGAAACACTAAGTAGGCAGCTGAACTGTGTGTCTTAAACTCAAAGAGAGATCTGAGAAAAGGTTTAATTTGGTTGTAGACAGTATCAAATGTCCTCGGGAGTGGACAAGAAATCCTGCAAGAAAGCAAATCATGTGATAAGGGAAGGTCAGGCAGAGAATCCAAAGACATCTCAATATTCGGTAAGAAAGCCATAATTTAATGCTTAAAAAGAACATTTTCTACATATCATCATTAAATTCCAGACCAAGGATACCTAATATCACCAAGAGCACTAAATATTTTTCTAGTCATTTCAGACAATGCAATGAGTCAAGAAAAAGAACTGAAATATGAATATTAGAAAAAGAGAAACAAAATCTCTAGAAAAATTAAAGATTCAATGGTTAGTGTTGTTACTTGCCATTTAGTTTACCTGATTTTGGCAATTCTGTGTACAATAGAACAAAATGATGCCCAGTCCAGAGCTACTCTCATGATCACTTTGGTTCAAGCCTTAGTGGTCCATAAGGTTTTATTTGATTACTTCTTGAAGTAGTTCATTAGGCCTTTCTCTCTATTCTATCTTGGTCTGAAAGTTCTACTAAAACTTGTTCGGTATCGTAGCAACACACAAGTTTCCTTCATGGGAACAAGAATCCTACCCTTGGATTGTAATTAATAGTATAAAACAGAATGTGCATGAATGGATGAATAGAAAACCAATTTGGTGTGTAAAGTTCCATTCAAATCACAATTAAAGGAGAGAGAGAGAGAGTGGGAGAGAAACAAAGTCTGGATGCATATCACAAAGTGGACAAACCTTAAAAACATCATACTGAATGAAAAAGTCACAAAAGGATAACTGCTATAGAAAACTAAAAATTACTGTTACCAGAGGTGAGAAGAAAGGAGTAAGGAAGAATTTTTGCTTAGGACACTTTAAGTTTATGTTAATGGTGGTGAAATGCTTTGGAAAAAAGAAAATGGTTTCACAATTTGAAGAATATTATTTCACAGATTATACATGAAGAAACTGTGGAATTGCTACAGAATTCGCTATACGTATTTACTAGAGTGATATATATATA
>NW_006399821.1:5374263-5380224 GCF_000299155.1 Elephantulus edwardii | reverse complement strand
ACAACACACACTCACACAGACACTACAGACATGAGTGTGCGTAAACAACACACAAACATATGTATTTGTTGTTATCTGACATACATATTTTTTATATATATATATATGTATATATAGCTTTCTGTATTGACTCTCTTGAAAGAGTCACTTAACCAAAAAGGGCAAGGAAGAAGACTAGAAAATTAATTCGATAAACTTATTGGATAAAAGGAAGGACAATGTGGAATGAATGAATGATTAAATGTTGTGTGCATTGTAATAGATGATGTGGAACAGAATGTGCAACAGAATAGGGAATGCCAATATACTTTGCAAACTGTCATTCAAATCATTATTTTAAAAAAGAAAAACTATTAGAAGATGTTTTTGAGTGGGAAAGTACTTCTTAAGCAACACAGAAGCGCCAATAGTTAAAAAGTAGAAATTTATATATTTGATTCCATAATTTTTTTAGATCAGGAGAAAATAATTGCAACATATTTTACAAAGAAATACCATCCTTAATATACAAACTGTGAAAGGTAATCACTCTGTCCAGGCATTGGCAACAGAGGTACATGACCTACAGATGCCTTTGGAACTAGAGGTCTTGAGTCTACAATTTGGCTGCCTGACTAGAATCCAGAAAGAAAGTCCCTATTTATCAGCAGATAGAAAAGGAACACCTAATATGTGCCTCCTGTTGCTCTAGATGGTGGAGATTAAAAGAAAAGTATGACAAAGTGATTTCTTTAGAAAGTGCGTGCATGTCTATTCAGGAAGATACATTCCATAAGCAAATTGCTTTCCAAAACCCTAACAATGTGGAACAAAGCAGGGAAGAACATTTGGCAACACAAAAAGAGAAGTAACAATTTGGTCTGCGGAGTCAGTTAATCCCGGAACTGGGTGACTCATTCACATATCACCAGTCATTTTACAGTAACTTTCTGATAATGTTTTGCTTTATTATTGCAACTATCAGTTTTTCTAAATAGAGATTGCCTTTATTTTCCTTTTTTAGAACTTATCTAAAGCTCTAAGAGCATTGTTATATTTTGATAGCATTTACTAAGAATTACCGCATAATTTATCTAGTAACATCACCAACTTTATGTAGTACAGCTCAAAGATGTTTCAAAGATGGGATTCTTTTAGCATCTTTTCAGACTACCTCATTCACTTTCTCATCCTTGAATACATTTCAAGTGGCTTCTCTGTGGTCTTCTAATGACCACAAAAGAGCTTTGCTAATGTAGTGTCTTAATTTTCTTAATGTTACATTTTGAGTGTGCATTTGTGCAGAACTCAGAATAAATGTATTTTGAAGTACCAACATACCATGTGAAGAAACTGACATACTTTTGGACTGGAGATCTGTGCCTGCCTTTTACATGAATATACTTTATTAAAAATTCTCATCCTATTTCATTTTTCCTTCCCTAGCCTGCCCCTTTTGATCAGATGTTACAAAATCTTTCTAAATAAGAGTAATCCTGGCACCAGTTAAACAGGAAATCTTTCTCTTCCTGAACAGTTGGCCCACAGTTTTGTCATCACAAAGAATGAAATTCTAAAGTTTCTTTGTGGTTTTGTAAATGTATATTAAGTCAGTATTGACATGAAAAATCCTAGAGAAGAAAAGCCAAACATTTGCTGACTTTATATTGCAAAGAATCATCAATTCTGCTTTGAAGTAAACTGTGTATGTAGCATAAAAATCCCAAAGGAAAAAGAAGATTCTCATCCTTCCACCACTACCAACTCCCCCATAGCTACACCTGACTTGCTTTAACATTATTAATGATAAAATGGACAGATTGCATTATAAGTAGTAAACAATATTTCACATTTATATGATGTTTATGTGACAAGTACTACTCTAAACACTGTATTTTATACATAAGGCTTAGTGGCAAGAAGCTGTGCTATAATCCTGAAGGTACACTGTTCAAGGCCACTAGCTGCTCAATGGGAAAAGGATGGATAATCTCCTCCTGTGCTATTAACTGCCTCTGAAAATCCACTGAAGGTCAGCTATCGGTCAGTTCTGACTCTGTGGTAGACAAAAAAATCCTCTCAGTAATCTGATGATTTATTAGTTGTCAAGTTGTCTCTGGCTACTAGTGATCCTATCTATAACACAGTGAAAGCTTGCCCAATTCTGCATTACCCTCACAATCTCTTCTGTATTTAAGCCCATTGTTGTAGTTATTGTGCTAATCCATCTCATTGATGGTCTTTCTCTTTCACTGATTCTCTACTTTTCCTTTCTAATGCATAGACTCCCGGATAGTATTTCCAGTTTCTTGTCAAAATGTGAAAATCTGGCTACCCATATTCTAGGAAGCAAGTAGATTAGAGAAAGTGGGCCCACACTCTGGTATTAAGGTGTCCATGATCATTTAATCGCCCTAGTTGCGGTGGTTTGAAGTACAGGCCAAAGAGCCTCTGAATTGCTCTTCCAGAGACTAATACTCAAGACTTCTACCTAGATGTGCAATAGAGTGCCAGAAGTTTTAATTGCTTTTCTAACAAACTTTCCTAAAACTTCCGATTTGAAATCCTTCTCTGCACTCCAAGTTTCAGAGGTATCAGAGGCTGCATAATTCTTAGATTTTTAAGAATACTGTCGATTAAATTGTGTTAGTTCACAGATAACTGACAAGTTAGATGTCTCATCTCAGCTAACTTGAGTAACACTTTTCACATTTTTGCTGCTACTGTCTACTGTTCCCTTTCCTGTTCTTCCCATTCCTGTGAGTTCATTTCATTTTTTTTAAAAAAACTACTCACTGTTATTGTGTCCTTTCTCAAAATTTCTTCTCTTCTTGTTCGTCTCATTCTTGTGGATTCATGCTCTTGTAAATAGTTATTATACTTTTAGAAGTGAGTGAAAATATTATTTATGCATTTATTCTGTTATCTTAACCTATAAGATGTCTTATTCATGTTTTTAGAATGTATTTATTTTTATTGTAATAAAATATATACATAGCATAAAACTTGCCACTTTAATCATTTTAGTATGCATTTTGAAATGCATAACCATTTAAGTATGCATTTCAACATCATTAATTGTTGTCACGGTGCTATATAATGATTACCATTACTTGTTTCTGAAACGTTTTATCATCTCAAATAGAAACTTTGTGCCTCTAAGACTGTAACTCTCATTCCCCAACAAGCAACATCATGAGAGATGAGAATTTGTTAACAATTTCATTTTACTTGGATCCACAACCAACATCTGTGATAACAGCAGTCAAGAAATCAAAAGATGAGTGTATTGGGGAAACCTGCTGTCAAGAACATCTTCAAATTTTTAGAGGAAGAATGTTTGGAGATAAAAAATATGCCTGATCCAGGTCATGGGATTTAAAAAAAATTAATTTAAATGAAATTTATAGAGACTTAGGGTTTCCAGTCATTCATTGTTGCACTTTTCTCCCTACCCACCCCGGGATTTTTTAATCGCTTTCAAAGAACAGCTCAGGAAGACAAAACAAAGTAGTGTAAAGAAATGTGCAAAGAAATGGAACCAGAAAATCAAGAGGTCTTGACTTGCTCAGCATTTCTTAAGCTAAAGAAATTGAATAACAAATTTAAGACGTGAGTTACCATACTTAATGATGCTTTGGGCAGAATATTAAATGATCTAAGAAGCATTACGAGAAGATGGAGGGAGTATATAGAGTCACTGTGACAAAAGGAATTGGTTGACACAGAAGAATTTAATGAAACAACTTATGAGCAGGAGCCTGTGGTGATGAAGGAAGAGGTTCAAGTTGCTCTAAAAGAATTTGCAAAAAACAGGGATTGATGGCATACCAATTGACATATTTCAACAACAGATGCTGCCCTGGATGCACTCAACAAGTTGTGCCAAGACATCTGGAGGACAACTACCTGGCCAACTAACTGGAAGAGATCCATACTTGTTACCATTCTAAAGAAAGGTGATCCAGCAGAGTATGGAAATTATCAAACAATATCATTATTATCACATGCAAGCAAGATTCTGCTGAAGATTACCAAAAATGACTGGAACAACAGAGATCTGCCAGATGTGCAGGATAGGTTTAGAAGAGGTCGTGATACTAGGGATATTGTAGCTAACATTAGATGGATCTTGGCTGAAAGCAGAGAGAACCAAAGGAATTTCTTCCTGTGTTTCATTGGCTATGCAAAAGCATTTTACTGTGTGGCTCACAACAAACTGTAGCTGACTCTGAAAAGAATGGGAATCCCTGAACACTTGATTGTGCTTATGTGAAACCTATACTTGAACCAGGAGGCAGATGTCAGAATAAAGCAAGGAAACACTACTGCATGGTTCAAAATATGGAAGGGTGTATGCCAAGGATATGTCCTATCTCCATACCTTTTCAATCTATATGTAGAACAGATCATCCAGGAGGCTGAGGAAATGTGGCATCAGGATAGGAAGAAGCCTCATCAACAACCTGCCTTGTGCAGATGACACAACCCTTCTTGCTGAAACTGAGGAGGACCTGAAGCGCTTGCTGCAGAAGATCAAGGACTGCAGCTTTCAAAATGGATTGAAGTTCAACATTAAGAAAACAAAGAGTCTCACCACTGGGCCGATTGGCTGCATCATGATAGATGGTGACGAGATTGAGATTGTTAACAGCCTTAGTTTGTTTGGTTCCACATTTAACACCCTTGGTATCAGCATTGGAAAAGTCTGCTGTCAAGGACTTCTCCAGAGTACTGAAGAGCAACGATGTCAGTCTGCAGACTAAGGTGTGCCTAAGCCAGGCCAAAGTCTTTGCAATTGCTTGCTATGTGTCAGAGAACTAGACAATGACTAGGAATGACAGAAAGGTAATTGATGCCTTTGAGCTGTGGTGCTGAAGAAGAGTATTGAATACACCCTGGGCTGCCAGGAAATCAAACAGGTTTATCCTAGAGAAGGTGAAACTAGGTTGCTCCCTCGAGGCAAGATTTCTGAGGCTTTATCTGACGTACTTTGGGCATGTTACAAGGAGGGACCAATCCTTGGAGAGAAACATCAAGCTGAAGGGACAGAGAAAGGGTGAAGGTACAGAGAAAGAAAGGAAGACTATAGATAAGATATGAGAGGGATTGATTCAGTGACTGGGATAATGAGGATAGGTATGTCAGAGACAGTAAATTTGGCACAAGATAGAGCAGGTTTCAGAGCAATTGTACATCAGGTAGCCATGAGTCACAAGTGACTCGATGGCATATAATAACAACAATTTATGCATTTAAAAGTTGGACAATGAAAAGGATGACAGAAGAATTGAAATCTTTCAATTTTAGTGATGGGAAAAAAGTATTAAATATACCATATACTGTCAAAACAACACATAAATCTGAACTGAAGGAAATGCAACCAGAGTGCTCCTTAGAGGCAAGGATGGTGAAACTTCATTTCACTTACTTTAGGAAATCAATCCTTGAATATAGACATACTGGAAAATGTAGAGAGATGGTCAGTGAAAAAAAGAAGACCCTCAATTAGATTGACTGAGGCAATGACTAACAGTAGGCTTGAGTATATCTCAGATCATAAGGCTGATGCAGGATCGGGCAAGGTTCAGATCTATCTTTGTTCCTAGGGTAACTATGAATCATAGTCGTGTCATAAATGGCACCAGACAACACCACTACCAGCCTCCAGCAACCATTAATTACTTTAGTCTCAAGCCTATTCTTGCTATGTCATAAATGGAAAACATAATGTTGTTGTTGTTGTTGTTGTTGTGTGCCGTCGAGTCGTTTGTGACTCATAGAGACCCTATGCACAACAGTCCTAAACCCTGCTCTATCTTGCGCCAACCACAGAACACACCGATCCTGATTACCCCAGTCACCGAATCAATCCATCTCATAGAGGGTCTATCCTTCCTGAGCCATCCCTCCACCCTCCCAAGCATGATGTCCCTCTCCAAGGACCTGTCCCTCCTGGCAACATGTCCAAAGTATGTTAGA
>NW_006399821.1:5301236-5372223 GCF_000299155.1 Elephantulus edwardii | reverse complement strand
CCACTGAAAACCTTCTGCAGGGTCACCTATAGGTCAGTTCTGACTCAATGGTACAGAACAACAACAACAAGAGGTAGCTTTGGAATTTAACAATAGATGAAGGCAGGAAGATTTTATTAGGCAATGGCAAAAGTCTTGATGACCTTGAATAGACTGCTGATAGAATTGTAGATGTCAACGATAATTCTGGTGAGGGCCTATGAGGAATGAGACGTGCAGAAAGTCTTTGTCATTGCAGAGAGTATATATGTGTGTTTGTGTGTGTGTGTGTGTGTATGGTACCATCAACAGAATATTGTTAGAATTGTGTTTTCTGGCGAGGATTTAAAAGAAAATAATGAGCATGTGATTGGACAATGGAGGAAGAGTTGATTTAGTGGCAAAGTACTTGCCTGAAATATGCTCAAATGTCTGGTAGAAAGTTGAATTTATAAGCAATGAACTCTTCTGACTGCAGAGATTTCTAAGCAATTTTTGTGTGCATGTGTAACCAAATAAACATTTACTAATATTTTTATCACTCGATGTGCAGGCTGAATTTAGAAAAGGTCGTGATATTAGGGATATTATAGCTAATGTTAGATGGATCTTGGCAGAAAGCAGAGAATACCAGAAGAATGTCTATCTGTGCTTCATTGACTATGCAAAGGCTTTTGACTGTGTGGATCATAACAAACTGTGGCTGACTCTTAAGAAGAACACTTAATTGTGCTTATGTGAAATCTATACTTGGACCAAGAGGCAGTCGCCAGAACAGAGCAGGGAGATACTGGATGGTTCAAAATCAAGAAGGGTGTTTGGAAGGGATGTATTATTTCTCCATTCCTTTTTTTTTTTTTTTTTTTTTCATACCTTTTCAATCTGTGTGTAGAACAGATCATCTGAGATGCTGGGCTTTATGAGAAGGAATGTGACATCAGGATTGGTGAAAGAGTCATCAACAAGTTGCGTTATGCAGATGACAGAACCCTGCTTGCTGAAACTGAGGAGGACCTGAAGTGCTTGCTGTAGAAGGTCAAGGATCACAGTCTTCAATATGGATTGAAGCTCAACATCAAGAAAACAAAGATTCTTACCACTGGGCCAATTGGCAGCATCAGTATGGATGGTCAAGAGATTGAGATCGTTAACAGTTTTAGTTTACTTGGCTCCACAGTCAACACTCTTAGCAATAGCAGCCAGGAAATCAAGAGATGAATCACATTGGGAAAGTCAGCTGTGAGGGACCTCTCAAGAGTACTGAAGAACAATGACGTCAGGCTGGAGACTAAGGTGTGCCTGATCCAGGCTATAGTCTTCGCAATTACATGCTATGCATCAGAGAGTTGGGCAGTGACTAGGGATGATAGAAAGAGAATTGATGCCTTTGAGCTGTGGTGCTGGAGAAGAGTTGAATATACCATGGACTGCAAGGAGAACAAACAGGTTTGTCCTGGAGAGGGTGAAGTCGGAATACTCCTGGGAGTGAAAGATTCTGAAGTTTTGTCTGACATACTTTGGGCATGTTGCAAGGAGGCATTGGTCCTTGGAGAGGGACATCATGTTTGTGAGAGTGAAGGGACAGTGCAGGAGAGGAAGACCCTCGATGAGATGGATCGATTCTGTGATTGGAGTGGTGGAAATGAGTGTCAGAGACAGCGAGGTTGGCACAGGATAGAGCAGCATTTAGGGCTCTTGTACATAGGGTCACGATGAGTCGCAAGCAACTCGATGGCACATAACAACAACAACATATACATTGTACTTCATGCACGTACATTGTGTTTTATAGTTTTTCATTTTTATAATATTTTATTCATGGACTGCCAAAAGAGTAAACCAATCTGTCTTGAAAGAAGTTTAAGCAAATGGCTCTTTAGAAGCAAGTAGTAATATTTCATCTCAGAAACTTTAAACATGTCATGTATAGTCAAGTTGATTAAAACAACACTATAAACAACAATTCTGAACCTTGCAACAGATCCTGCACTATCCTCATGTTCTCCTATAAGCTCCACCACATTCATATAGTGAGTGTGTCAATCCTTCTTGTTGAGAGTCTTACTCTCTTTCTCTGACCCTCTACCCTTCCAAGCATGATATCTATTTCCAAGGACTAGGACTCTCTAGAAGCATGCTGAACTACTATTGTTGTGTTTTTAGGAAAGTTTCAGGAGACAGTTCTGGTTAAGGTTCAGGTTTTCATCTAGCCTTCATGGATCCAGAAAGTCTCAGCTCCATGAGAATTTGAAATTTTGTTTTGAATTTCTCCCTTTCAAATCCTTCCATATACTTATTAATCAAAATGTTCAACAGTTTCCATTTAGGGTCATAGCAGCATTATTCACAATAGCAATAATATGGAAACTGTCCAAATGTCCATAATCAAACAAATGGATTGAGAAATTGTGGTACATTCACATGATAGAATACTGTTCAGCAGTCAAGAGCAGAGATTTTTTTTTAAAAATACTATATAATCTGTGAGAGTCAAGAAAGCATTATGCTGAATGAACTCAGTCTCATCTCATAAGGTCAAAGACTACTACTGTAACAATAGAAGGACAGTGAGTAAGATGTGTACAAAAGTCCACAGAAGGGAGGGGCGGAAAAAGTGGGGGACAGAGGATGGGTGAAGGAGGTAAATCACTAGGTGGCAGAGTTTGTTGGGCAGAGGGAGGGGGTGAAGGAATTAGGAAAGATCCAGTGGGGACCTGAAAAAACAGGAAGATTTTGGGTGTAGATCAATGGTGATTAATTTTACAAAACACAATGTATGGTAATGATCGTATAAAACACAGTATGAATGAAAGAATGTGTGAAACACAATATATGAATGAAACACATGTATATGAATTTTGTGTGCACACCAATATAAAACAAAAATAATCTGATTCAATTATAACTTAATATCTGTTACATCTTCCATGCAAGAGCAATATAGTAAATAGATTTTAGGTAGAGAGAAAAAGAAAAATGTAGGTAGGGGTAGCAAAGCAGCATGCAGTTCTTTTAGTCTCATGTCAAAGAAGGAAATTCATTGACGTCAACTAGCCACACATTCAATTTATTCCTTGTATTCTTTATTTTCCTTTTCCCCTGGAGCTCCAGGAGAAGAAAGAATAATTATACCTTGAATGAGTTCCTGCAAACTCACAAGGATTACACAATAAACTAAGAGATAGAGCAGAAACATTAAAATGTTATCTAGCTAATTAATTAGAATATCCTATACTGTTTGCAATTCTGTTATTAAAGTTTGGGCTGACAGCTTTACCCTTGCATTATAGTCTAAGAATATTGTGGTTTTCATTTTCACATTGAGGTCTTCAATATTTTTGTTTTTGTGTAAGGTATAAAGAATAGATCTTGTTCATTTTTATAAATAGGGAGATTTCATTTTCCCAGTACTACTTATGGAAAAAATTCCTTCCCCCTTCACCTCGCCAATAGAAGAGACTTAACACTTTCCAAAATTCAATTGACCAAAGATGTGGGTTTACCTGGATTCTCAGTTGCATTGTTCTATGTGTATGTTAAACCAGTACTGGACTATGTTGGTTATCCAGATATAAAATATGTTTTAAAATTCAAAAGTATGATTTCTGCTTTGTTCTTTTTTTAAATCAGTGCTTTTGTTATTTTCAACCTCTTGCCATTCCATAGACAGTTGAGGATCGGCTTTCCCATTTCTGTAAAACTCAAAAAACCCTCTGCCTTCTGGTAAGTGGAGTCAAACAACCAAGACACTGCTTTTGGGTTAGTAGTACAATTTCACCACCAAAGTACCCTCCACATATTATTGATCCTTTTCAATGAAGACTAATTTTTTTAAGACAAGTATAATTCCCTTTGGGTAGTATTGACATGTTAACAACATTGTCTTGCTGCTTATGAACATTTTCCACTTCTTTATGTCCTCCTTTGTCTTTCTTTCTCAGCAGTGTTTTATAATATTTATTGTATTCATCTTTCATATTCCCTGGAACATTTGTTCCTTTTTAAAATAATTTTATTATTTTATCCTAGTAGTTATGAGAATATTATAGTATTTGTGGCACTGAAAGATAGATAGATGATAGATAGATAGATAGATAGATAGATAGATAGATAGATAGATGATAGATAGATAGAATATATATGTGTATGTATGTATATAGTTGTTGTTGTTGATTGCCTTCAAGTTGAGCACAACTCATAGCGACCCTATGAACAAAAGGCTTGAAGTCCCTCTACAACTATTGACATTTATCAAAGTTCTTAGAGTTTCAGGAGGCATGTTATTTAGGAAGTGGATGCCACGACTGCTTCCAAACCTGTCATAGTATGTTACTGTTTTTATATGCCACTGAGTTACTTGAGTATACTGACCCTATGGATAGCAGCTCTGAACCCTTCCCTGTCCTTAGCCAGCCTCATTAACTTCGACACACCAAGCCCCATTGCCCCAGTTACTGTATCACTCCATCTCATTCTGGGTCTCCCTCTCCTGCACTGTCCATCCACCCTTCCGAGCGTGATGTCCTTCTCCAAGGACTGATCTCTCCTGGCCACATGCCCAAAGTAAGTAAGGCAGAGCTTCAAAATCCTAGCTTCCAAGGAGAGACTTGTCTTCACCCTCTCCAAAACAGACCTATTTGTTTTCTTGGCAGTCCATGGTATGTTCAAGACTCTTTTCTAGCACCACAAGTCGAAGGCATCTATTCTTCTTCTTTCATCCTTAGTCATTGCCCAACCAACTCTCTGAAGCATAACAAGTAATTGAAAAGACCGTGGCCTGGATTAGGCGCACCTTTGTCTGCAGACTGACTTCGTTACTCTTCAGTACTCTGGAGGGTCCATGACAGCAATGTTCCCTATGCAATTCGTCTTTTGATTTCTTGACTGCTGGTGTTAAGAGTGTTGATTGTAGATCTGAGCAAGCTGTAATTGTTAACAACCTCAATCTCTTCTCCATATAATACGGTGCTGCCAATTGCCCCAGTGGTGAGAATCTTTGTCTTTTGGATGTTGAGTTTCAACCCATATTGATGACTACAGATATTGACCTGCTTTTGCAGCAAGAGCTTCAGGTCCTCCTGAGTTTCAGCTAGCAAGGTTGTGTCATCTGCATATCGTAGGTTGTTAATAAATCTTTCTCCAATCCTGATGTCACACTCCTCCTCATAAAGCCCTGCTTCCTGAATGATCTGTTCTGCATACAGATTGAAAAGGTATGGGGACAGGATGCATTCCTGATGCACTCCTTTCCTGATTTTGAACCATGAAGTGTTTCCTTGCTCTGTTCTGAGGACTGCTTCTTGGTCCAAATATAGGTTTCGTATAAGCACAGTCAAGTATTCTGAGATACCCATTTGCCTCAAGGTTAGCCACAATTTAGTGTGATCCACACAGTCAAATGCCTTTGCAGAATCCCTGAAACACAGATAGACACTCTTCTGGAACTTTCTGCTTTCTGCCAAAATCCATCTCACATTGGCAATATTGTCCCTAGGGCCACGACCTCTTCTAAACCCACCCTGCATTTCTGGTAGTTCTCTGTCAATGTACTGTTCAAGTCTTTTCCAGATAATCTTCAGCAGGATTTTGCTAGTGTGTAATATTAGTGATATTGTTTGATAATTTCCACACTCTGTCAGATCACCTTTTTTGGGGAATGGGAATAAATATGGATCTCTTTCAGTCAGTTGGCCAAGTTTGAATCCGTCAGCTGTTCCATGGGAGAAGGATGGGCAATTTCCTCTCATGCAATTAACTGCTTCTGAAAATCCACCAGAGGGTCAGCTATGGGTCAATTCTGATTCTATGGTACAAAACAAATACACACACACACACACAGTTGTATATAGAGTTATGATATATAGTTATATAGTTATAATTATACAGTTAGCTATGTAGTTATATATATATAGTTATATAGTTGTTACATAGTTATATAGTTGTTATATAGTTAGTTAGCTATATAGTTGGTTATATAGTCTGTATATATAGCTATATATAGTTATTTATACAGTTACATATATAGTTGTTAGATGTAGTTATATATATGGTGTTTTATATGTGTGATGTTTTGTACATATAGTGTTTTATATATGTGGTGTTTTTTATATATGGTATTTTAGATATAATTTTATATATATGGTTGTATATATATAGTTGTTGGTTATTATATATCTCTATCTCTATCTCATCTAGTCTGTCTATCTATCTATCTATCTATCTATCTATCTATCTATCTATCTATCTATCGTGTACAATAGAGTTGGAACCAACCCAGGCACTCCAGTGGGTTTTTAGAGGCAGTTAAACTGCATGGGAGGAGATTGCCCATCCTTCTCCCACGGAGCTGACAGAGTCAAACCCTGGGCCTTTGAGATTGCACCACAGCTTATTGCCATTAGATCACCAGAGCTCCCTATGATACTTTTATTCTTGGGTAAAAATTTGATGATATTATAAAAGGAAATATTTACTTAATTTCCCTATTGGAGTCCTGACTGCTGGTGCATAGAAGTGTAACTGACTTTATTTTTTTGAATAAAGTTTTATTTTATATTGGTTTACTTACAAAGTTTGTACACAATGTTTTTCACACTGGATCTTCCCCATTTCCTTTACCCACCTTTCTCTTTATGAATCAAATTGTGCAACCTTACGATTAATCCCCCTGCCCATCCTCAACTCTCTTTCTCCTATCCTCATACATGTTTTACTAGTTATCTGTCGATTTCTGCAGTAATGATTTTATACAGTACTTGTCCTTATGTGATTGAGTTAGTTCACTTAGTATAATGCTCTCCAGTCCCTCCCAAATTAGGTAGTGCTTTTCAAAATCATTGCTCCTGTGGTGTGTGTAATATTCCGTCATATGAATGTACTATAATTTCTCAATCCATTCGATCATGGTTGGATATTTGGTCTGTTTCCATGTTCTTATGATTATGAATAAAACTGCTATGAACATTGGTGTGCAAATCTCCACTAGCTCCTCAGTTCTAATTTCCTCAGGGTACATTACAAGCTGTGGAATAGCTGGGTCATATGGAATTTCTATGTTCAGCTTTCTGAGGAAACACCAAATTGCCTTCCAGAGTGGTTGTATCATTTCAGAATCCCACCAACAGTGTATAAGAGTTCTTATTTTGCCACATCCTCTCCAACATTTATTACTTGCTGTCCTATTAAACTTTGCCACCACTACTGGAATGAGGTGGTATCTCATTGTGATTTTGATTTGCATCTGTCTTCTTGCCAGCGATTTTGAGCATTTCCTCATCTGTCTGTTGGCCAGCTGAGTATCTTCCTCTATGAAAAGTCTTTCTACACCTTTTGCCCACTTTAGAATTGTGTTATCAGTATTTTTTCTGGCAGAGACCCTTTCAGATTCTGTAAACTTTTGATAGGAGACCATTTCCTGAAATGGTATTACCAAATGTTGTTGTCCCAGTCAGTATGTTTTCTTTTCATTCCCTTGGGAAAAGTTTTTGATGCACATAGGGATTTAATCTTTAGAAGGTCCCATTTACCAATTTTATCCTCTCCAGATTATGCATTTCTGGCTGTATTTGGCAGTCTACTTATACCACAGACTAGGCTGCCTAAGCTTGATCCCAGTTTGTCTTATATGTACTTTAGAGCTTTGGGCTTTACTCTCAGGTCTCTGATTCACCTTGAGTTGATTTTTGTATATGGTGTCAGATGGGGATCCTGTTTCAGCTTTCTGTCAGTTCAAGGGAGAAAGATGGACCATCTCCTCCTGAACAATTTACAGTCTTCAAAATCCAATGGAGATCAGATTTGACTCTATGACAATGAGAGAGAGAGTGAAGGATGAAGCAAGAGAGAAAGAAAGAGGGAAGAAGAATGGGGGGGAGAGAGAGAGAAAGAAGGAAGGAGAGAGAGGAGAAAGGAAGGTGTAGTGGAGGAGAGAAAGAGAATCTAAGGTTTTCTTTTAAAAATTAAACTATTTTTTTTTTACAGGCAGAAACCTTATAAAGATGATAATTTGGAGAATGGTATTTACTTTAAATGTTAATGGAAAAATGATAGAATAAATTGTGTATCATAATCACTGTGATATTGATCTTTTTTTCTTTTTTTCCATTGTGGTCAAGTTTCTGCTACAGGGACAGGGAGGATACATGCCTGTGACAGCAATTAGATTAGATGACTCATAAATTCCTTCCCACACCCATGATGTGATATGGAACAGCACTGATTATCTGTAAATTATCTAATCTTAGGACTAAAACATAGACTGGCACTTAGCTTCACTTAGTTACTTATATTTCAACTGAAAAAGAGAAGTAAATCAAAGAACCTCTGTTTGGCACACCTGGCTTAAAAGGCTGACAGAAAAAGCATGTCTGGACATATCCTAACACAGTAAAGCAGCCTCAGCCATCTCTGAAAATACTCAAGGCCAGAGGGAAAAAATCTTTTCTTATAGTAGAATGAGAGATTTCAAGATCTGTAACAGACTATAGCTTCAAATGCCAGAAGATATTATAAACCTATAGTTGCCATTATTTTCTCAATTTTACAAATGAATAGACTGTTTCTAAGAGTGTAGCCCCAGTGTAAAAACAAAACAAAACAAAACAACACCCAGACTTGAATCTAAAGCCCAGGACTTAACTGCTGCCCTCCCCCTCCCTTGGTACATGACTGTGGTATGCAGGCTTGGGGACAGTGACCTTGAAGAGTGGGAAGAGGAACAGATGCTAAAGGGGCAAGTAGTCAATCCAGGGGCTGCTTTTCATTGCGTCTCAAGAAAATAAAAACAAACAAACCAGAAAGATGCTTCCTTCAGACTTAAGCAGTTGTTGAAATCAAAGACTCTCTACCCACAGCTGTTGAAAACAAAGACTCTCTACCCAGACCCAATTCAAAATGATTTTCTAATAGAAAATCTAAATTTTTGAAGTACCAATAAATAAAGGTTTCCAGGAGGGAAAAAGACATCATTCTGGGAAAGATGGGGTGGAGTGGGGGGTCTGGGAAAGAGAAGACTCAACAAGATGGATTGACACAGTGCCTGTAATAATAGGTTCGAGTATATCAGAGATGGTCAGGATGGCACAGGATAGGGCAAAGCTCAGATCTTTTGTTCATAGGGTTGCTATGAGTTGTAGTCGATTTGACAGCAGACAACAACAGCAACAACAATGAATAGATGAGGGTGGGATATCTGGCTTTATCCTCAGCTGTCTCAGCACTCTCTCAGTGTACATGGCTCTGACTGTGCCAGGTATGAATTAAGTAATGAATGGTGACACTCTTTAGTAAGTTTTACCTATCTCAGCTCCCACCCACTTAATCCTTTGTATCTTCATTCCATGCTATTGAAACCCAGTTTAAACTGGATTAAATGGAAAGAAATAGGGCATTATTGGAAGTTTCAAGAACCAAGAAAACAGCAGAGGTGCTGCTGACTTTAAACCTAACTCCAGTCTCTTTCCTTCTGATTGGCTTCTCTTCCTGTGCTGGCTTTATTTCTTTATGGTGGCTTTCTTCACAAAGCAGAAGTGTATCCGCATGTCTCTACACTTTATGACCAAAGAAGAAGCAAGTAAGTGTTTTAAATATGGGATCAAATAACCCTGGGAACAACTTGGATCAAGTACTTTTTACTAAAGGAGCATCAAAATAAGCCAACTTAGCGATGGATTAGATAATTAACGTGGGCATTACAACAAGACAATATATAAAGAGAAAAGCATGAATGTCATATCTGTCTCAATTAAAAATGAATCAAAGACATAAATGTAAAACTGAAAACCATAAAACTCTGAGAAGAAATCACAGGGGCAATATTTGTGACAACTGATTTTGACATAAACACACTGAAAGCAAAACATAAAACAGGAAAGCTGATTTTATCACATTAAAATATTTTTCACAACAGCAAACAACAAATGCCTGTGAGGTTGCGGAGAGATTGGAACTCTTTTTTACTGCTGGTGGGAAAGTAAAATGGTACAATCACTATGGAAGGCAGTGTGACATTTTCTCAAAATGTTGGAAATACTGCCATTTGACGCTGCGATTCCTCTAGTGGAAATACATCCTAAAGAAGCCAGAGATTCTCAAATAAATGCATGCACAGTCAATTTTATCGCTGTGTCATTCATAATAGCAAAGAGATAGAAGCCCCTCAACTGCTTAGCAACAAATTAATGGATAGAAAAACTGTGGTACTTTCACACAATAGAATATTATGCAGCATTGAAAACAATAGTCTTAAAAGAAAAAAAAAAAGAAAAAAAAGAAAAACAATGATCTTGTAAAACACTAAACAACATCGGTGATCCTGGAAGTCATTATGCTGTGATAAATATCTCAGTCACAAAATTACAAATGCTACATTAGACCCACTGTTATAAAATAGAACTAACACGAGTGGTTGGGGGAAGAATAGGAAAAGAGTGGATAGATAATGAACACTGTATTGGAATAGATGAAAGGAAGAACTGTATGAAAGGAATGTATGATTATGCATTATATGTATGACAACAACCTGGCATATGAAGTGAGCAAAGTGGACAGGGGGAGCAAGAAGGGAGGAGCTAGGAAACCCAACATTTCTGTAAATGTTCATTAAAATAATAGTTAATAAAATTTACCAGCAAAAAAAGGAAGAAAAATATATTCACAAAAATTTTGCATATTGAAGAACTTAATTAATGAAGAGAAAATCTACAGATAGGATATAAATTTTGGGTTTCAATTGTTTAATTGTTAATATAAGGGTTTGGTTAGCAGCTCAACCAGCCACCAGAGTGCTTCATCAATATCATAAGGGTTTCATATATAGAATAAATTAAAAACTCTTACAACTTAAAACAATTTGATTATAAAGAAAAGGACACAAGGCTTTGAAAGATATTTTACCAAAGAAAAAATGCAAATGACCAAGAAATACATTAAAAACTCCTCAATATCTTCAGCTATTGCTACTGTTGTTGTCATTAGGTGAGGTTGAGTTGACTATGTCTCATTGTAACCCTGTGAACAATGGTTTGGCACCCTGCCCTTTCCTGTGACATCCTCACCAACTCCAACACACTTGACCCCATTGTTACAGTCACTGTGTCAATCCATCTTATTTAGGGGCTCCTTCTCGTATGCTGATCCTCCACCTTTCCAAGCATAGTGTCCTTCTCCTAGTATTGAACTCCCCTAACAACATGCTGAAAGTATGTGAAATGGAGTTTCACCATCTTCCTCAAGGAGTTTCATTCATTTCCCCCCAAGGAGCACCCTACTTTCACTTTCTTCAGGACTGACCTGTTTGTTTCCTTGGGAGTCCATGGGATATTCAATATTCTGCAACATCACAGGTCAAATGTATTGATGATTCTTCTGTCATTTTTAGTCATTATCTAACTTTCAGATGCATGGCAAGCAATTAAGAGGACCATGAACCAGGCACATTTTAGTGGTTAAACTTGACATCATTGCTGTTTAATACTCTGGAGAGGTCCCTGATAGTAGATCCACTAGGGCAGTAGAGACAAATAGAAGGATGATGAGGGTGAAGGAACAGACAAGATGTAACTGGGATTTGATGAGACAGAGTGATAAAATGCAATGGTCAATAGTATTTAATTATATTTTAAAAATATACATGAATGATTACATAAAACACAATGCACATGAAAAAAATATGTGCACAAAATATAGAAATTATTTGTATGCAAACCAGTAAAAAAGTAAACATAGGTAAGACAAAAAATTAACTTTGTGTGATAAAATCTAAAAAAAAATCTTAATAGGAGTGAAATGATACCTTAAAATGGTTTTGATTTGCATTTTCTACTGTCACCAGCCTAAAAAAAAGGTTGGAAAGAGATAGCAAAGAGGGATATAGAATATATTTATCAATTTTTCATTAGGGTTCAATCATTTCTGCTTGAATATTAAGCAAGCTGATAAAATACCTGCACCTTAGTCTTTAGACTGACATTATTGCTCTTTAGCACTCTAGAGAGGTTTGTGACAGCAGATTTTCCCAATACAACTTATCTTTTCATTTCCTAACTGCTAGTGTTAAGGAATTGTAGATCCCAGCAAGGTGGAATCATTAATTACTTCAGTCTTTTCTCCGTCTATCATGATGCTGCCTATGAGGCTAGTGGTGAAGATTTCTGTTTTCCTGTGGCATAGCATCAGGATTGGAGAGAGTCTCATCAACAACCTGCATTATCCAGATGATACAATATTGTTCATGGAAACTGAGAAGAATGTGAAGCGTTTTCTCCAGAAGATAAAGATCTTCAGCCTTTAAAATGGATTGAACCTCAATAGCATTAGACCTCTGAATATTACTGAATTTCCTAACAGTTTCATATATAAGCAGCCTAAAAGGAAAATTCTCTGGCTTTTACAGAATACTTGAAGTTTTACTTCATTTTCACTTACATTATCTGGAATATCAAAGGAAGATTCTAATAAAAAATCAAAAGTAGGTCTGAACAGCAATAATGAAGAGGGCGCTATAGCCATTATGATCTTCACCTTAATGCTGAGAAAAATTGAGGTGAATGAACTGACTTGCTAGAAATTAGTAAGAGCTTAGGTATTGGCTTTGCCTCAAAGCTGAGTTGTGCCAACAACCTGAAAGATATAGGATGTACATTTTAATTTAATGAGTCAACAGCAAAATGAATTAACTTTCGAGGTTTTAATGATGTGAATAGCAACTACAAAACTTAAAACGGCCCGAGCTTTTAGAGATTACTGCAATCCACTCCAAGATGCAAGAAGACTAAAGCTTAGGCTATTGACTACTTACTCTGCAATTTTAGAAGCTGGTCAAGCCTATTTTAGGATTTACCATCTTATGATGATTAACTATATTCTTTATTCTACTTATTGAAACACTATGGGGAGTAAAGAAGCATTTGCTTTGCATGAATAAAGAAAGATAATGTAAAAGGAATACAAGTACTGTTCTCAGTGCAGAAGTAAAACATTCTTGCCAAAATCTAAACTGCATTAATCATTCCTCATTATCATCCCTGAACTCTGCTGACAAATGATGAGAAATAACCTTAAATGTGACAAATCTATTGACCTGAAAAACAACAAAAAAGCAGCATTGAGACATGGGTATGTCTGCTTTGAAACATCATGATCTTCTTTAGCAAGTCAATGAAATAAGGACTTATTGAATATCTACCATAAGCCTCACATTGTAGGGCAATAACATTCTTGTTATTCTTTCATCTAGTCCAAAATACTGTGGAAGCTCATTCAGAAACGACTAGAACAGTACATAGATAGTGTATTGCCAGAAGTTCAAGTGATATTTAGAAGAGGCCATAGCATCAGCGATATCATTGCTGATGTCAGATGAATCTTGTAAAGAATACCAGAAGAACGTTTGTGTTTTATTGACTATGCAAAGGCATTTGACTGTGTGGATCATGACAAGTTGTGGCTGACATTGAAATGTATGGTAATCCCAGAGCACTTGATTGTGTTCATGAGAAATCTATACCTGGACCAGGAGCCTGTTGTGTGAACAGAGCAGGGAGCACTGCATGGTTTGGAATTGGAAAGGGAGTGTGCATCAGGGTGTATTCTATCGTGATACCTGTTCAATCTCTATGCTGAGCAAATTATCCACGATGCTGGACTCTATGAAGAGAAGTGTGGCATCAGGATTGGAGGGAGACTCATCAATAACCTGGACTATGCAGATGACACAACCTTGATTGTTGAAATGAGGATTTGAAGCACTTGTTGCAGAAGATCAAGGAACGCAGCTTTCAGTGTAGATTGTGTCTCAGTATCAAGAAAACAAAGATTCTTACCACTGATTCAATAGGCAGTGTAATTATGGATAGAGAGGAGATTGAAACTGTCAACAGCTTCATCTCGCTTGGATCCACAATTAATACCTTTGGTATGAGCAATCAGGAAATAAGGAGACACACTGCAATGGGGAAATCTGCAGTTAGGGACTTTTCCAAATTATTGAGGAGTAGTGATCTCAGTTTGAGGACTAAGGTGTGTCTGGTTCAGGCCATGGTTTTTCCGATTACTAGATATGCATCCAAGACATGGACAACGAATAAGGATGACAGGACAAGAATTGATGCCTTTTGAGCTGCAGTGTTGGAGAAATGCATTGAAAATCCCATGGAAAGCCAAGAAAACAAATAGGTATGTCCTTGGAGAGGGTACACCCAGAGTGCTCTTTGGAGGCAAAAAAGATGAGACTTTGCCTAATATACTTTGGATATATTGCTAGGAGTTGCTATTCCTTGGAGAGGATATGATGATGTTGGAAAGGGTGGAGGGTCAGCGAAGGAATGGAAGATCTTCAATCAGGTAGATTGCCAGGGTGACTGCTGCAATGGGCTCTTGTGTGACAGGAAGTGTGAGGATGGTGCAGGATGGGACTGGTTTCAGATCTTTTGTTCATAGGGTCACTATGAGTTGTACTCAAATCGATGGCACCTAGTAACAACAACAACAAGTGCCCAGAAGACAAATGGTTTACGGTAAACCTGCCAGGTGCAATGCAGGCAGAGGTGATTGTTTTGTTCTTAGATGCTATCAAGTTGATTTCTACTCATAGTAACCTAAGAGCAATAGATCTAAACTTTGTCCTATCCAGTGCCACCCACACTACGCCCGATATATTGAGTCCATTTTTACAGTTCCTTTATCAATCCATCTTGTTGAGGGTCTTCTCTTTCTAACCCTCCATCTTCTCCAGCATTATGCCTTTTTCCAAGGGCCTGTTTATTCCAATTTTATAGTGAGTGAGTGAAGACTTCACATTTTAAAAATTAATCTTGGGGGGTTGTGTTTAAAAATATGGTGAGCAGTAGAAATGTGATTCCAACTTTAACATTTTGCTGCTTCAGGAAAGAAAACGTGCTGCCCCTGGCTATGAAGCCTTCTCCAGGAAACACCAGCTTTCCATGCAGCAGTTAGTCATGTTCACAGTTAGCCTAGAACCCCTGTGAGCCAGGTGCAAGTGGACTCACATGCGGCTTCTCTAGGAAGTCAACTGATTAAATGCTTGCTGAAAACATACCATGAGTCTAACTAACATTGTAGGGTAATGTCACTATCACTATTGTTGACTTCCTGTGTCTGCATCTGAAGACCACACTTCAAACACTCATGATGCAATGTATCCTGCACCAGGTCTAAGGACATTGTTTTCATTGTAGTTGCTTTCATTAACTGTAAGGTGAAGAAACAGGGAGGCAGATAGAGCACACCAAGTCTTATACAGTAGTTGGTTTTGAAATACTCCCCTCCCCAGTGGTCTGAAGAACTTAATGGTAGGGGGAGGGAGGGCTAGCCCAGTTACAGGGATTATGCCCAGGCCTTTGGCTTCTCAAGAGTAGTTAGTATCTTTGCAGCAAAGAAGAAAATAAAGATAATGGATGCAAGCAGGGAAAGGAAAAGACAAGTATATAATACTCCCCTATGTTTAAGAGCCCTTCTGTCACTGAAGCTCTTAATCGAAGGTGGCACAGTGGCCTGTAGCCTGGTCGAGCTCTCAAGGTGTGTGCTCTACAGTTCTGCATCAACAATACAGCACCAGCATCATTTGGAAACTTATGAGAAGCACAAATATTTAGATTTTATCAGAAACTCTGGGAACAGGTTCAATAATTTTGGCTTGGTAAGTTCTCCAGAAAACTCTGATGTGCCTATAAATCATAGAGACCTTTTGGCCCAGCAGTTGAGACTATCTGACTCTTCGCTGTATGTGTCGACTAACTCTGTGATTCTAGGGAAATTACTGAACTTGCCTAAAACCTTGTAACGTGTGTGTGTGTATAATCTCAGAGTTGATCATGGTATTAGCTCAGTCACTCAGAAAACAGAGTAATATAGAAATAGAAGGATAACTAGTAAAAACATGTATGAGGGTTCAAGGGGGGACGGGGTGAGAGCAGAGGGGTGAAGATGGGTAGGGGCAAAACTGCAGGTTTGCAGAGTTTGGTGGGTGGAGAGAGGGAGTAAAGCAAATGGGAAGAACCTGGTAGGGACCTGAAAAGACAGGGTAATTATGAGCAAGGCCCAATGGTGATTAATTTAATAAAACATAATAAATGGGAATGATTGTATTAAATACAATGTATATGAACTTAGTAAACAAACCAATACAAAGTGGGGGGAAAAAAATCTAAGACACTTTGAACCCAGAACTGGCAGTATTATTGTGAATATACATACATTTATATATATATATATTCCATTTGTTCCCATTCCAAAGAAGGGTGCCCCGATGGAATGTGGAAATTATCGAACAATATCATTAATATCACATGTAAGCAAGATTCTGAAAATTACCCAAAAACAATTGGAGCAACATGTCAGCAGAGAACTGCCAGATGTACAGGTGGGGTTAGAAGAGGCCATGGTACTAGGGATATTATGGCTAATATTAAACGAATCTTGGTAGTAAGTAGAGTGTACTAGAGGAATGTCAATCTGTGTTTCATTGACTATGTAAAAGCTTTTGATTGTGTGGATCACAACAAACTGTGGTTGGTTCTGAGAAGAACGGGAATCCCAGAACATTTGATTGTGCTTACGCAAAAGTTATACTTGAACCAAGAGACAGTCGTCAGAACAGAGCAAGGAGACACTACATGGTTCAAAATCTAGAACGGGGTCTACCAGAGATGTATTTCGTCTCCATACCTTTTCAATCTGTATGCAGAACAGATCATCCGAGACGCTGGGCTATATGAGTTGGATGGAATGTGGCATCAGGATTGGAGGAAGATTCATCAACAACCTGCGTTATGCAGATGACACAACCCTGCTTGCTGAAACTGAGGAGGACCTGAAGCACTTGCTGCAGAAGGTCAAGGACTGCATGCAGCCTTCAATACAGATTGAAGCTCAACATCAAGAAAACAAAGATTCTCACCACTGGGCCAATTGGCAGCATCATTATGGATGGTGAAGAGACTGAGATTGTTAACAGTTTTAGTTTGCTTGGTTCCACAATCAACACTCTTGGTACTGGCAGACAGGAAATCAAGAGACAAATTGCATTGGGAAAGTCAGCTGTCAGGGACCTCTCCAGAGTACTGAAGAGCAATGACATCAGACTGGAGACTAAGGTGCACCTAATCCAGGCCATAATCTTCATAATTGTGTGCTATGCATTAGAAAGCTGGACAATGACTAGGGATGATAGAAAGAAAATAGATGTCTTGGAGCTGTGGTGCTGGAGAATAATGTTGAACATACCATGGACTGCTAGGAGACTAAATAGGTTCCTCCCGGAGAGGGTGAAACTGGGCTGCTTCTTAAAGGCAAGGATTCTGAAGTTATTTTGGATATCTTGCGAGGGACCAGTCCTTAGAGAAGGACATGTTTGGGAGGGTGGAGAGACAGCGGAAGAGAGGAAGACCCTTAATTAGATCTATTCAGATTGGGGTAATAGGAGTAGGTGTGTCGGAGACAGTGAGGCTGGCACAGGATAAAGCAGGGTGTAGTGACTCTCATAGGGTCACTATGAGTCGCAAGAGACTAGATGGCACATAACAACAAAAACAATATAAATTAATATATATAATAGTGTTAATGTGATGCTAGTTAAAATCAGAATCAACCACCTGTTATAAAGTTGATACAACCTTGCTTAGAGGAAGTGAAGACCTGAAGCAAAGTTTGTGATGGTGCCTTCAGACTGTCACTATCAGATGCTAACTAATCACAAAGTTAAGATACCTATTATCACTAATGTTAAAGTAAAATCCTAATTCTCATTTGTTGCTTTGCATACTATTTAGCTGGAATTGACTTGTAACTGATCCTACTACAGTGGGTTTTCAGATGCCATAAATGCATGGGAGATTCCAACCACCAGTTTTGGGGTTGTCAGTGCAACTCCTTACTCACTAGGCCACTAACGCTCTCTGTAAATCCTCATTCAGAATTGATACTGGCCAGGTTTCATGATTTGTATCTGGAAAAGGCGACTAATACCTATCTTTAATGTATCAAATAGAAATTTTCTATCAATTATCACCATACAATTGAGTTAAGTGTAACCATATGAGTATGAAGGAAACAAACAAACAAAAAATAACCTAGCCCTTAAGGATTAGGGTTATGTTGTGGTGACTGTGTTTCTCAGGTTTAGTTAACTACATGCTATACTCTTTGGCAAGGAGCTCTGGTGGCACAGTTCACGGGAAGTTGCACTACTAACCCCAAAACACACTTCTCTGGCAGTTTGAATCCACCAACAGTTCCTCAGGAGAAAGATATGCAGTCTTCTCCAGTGCCATTTATAGCCTTGGAAACTCATGAAAGAGTCAACTATGAGTCAGTTTTCTATCCAACACCATAAACCCTAAGAGAACAGGCACAATACCTGCTTTCCAAACTGTGATATCAAGGCCAAATGTCTAGTAAAACACAACCATAAGTAGTTCTAGCAATTTGCTGGTTTGCTTCAGTGTTTAAGTTATAGGCATATATTGATTATCTATGCGTTGACCACCACCTAAGTCCCACCGCCTCTCTAGAAATAGCTAACAGCAAACAATTTGAGACTATCATTTTCATTTCTTTGCCTGTTTACATCAGGAGCATAATTATTTGAAAGCTAGTGTATTGTTAAATAATCAGGATCAAGGAAAAACTGAGGTGTAAACTTCTCAACGAAATACTAATAAAGATGATATTTGCAAGCTGGATCCATTTCACTTCCTCCCAACTCTCCACCAAGAATTACAGTAAAGGAATTGTTAGAAGCTAAGAACCCAAGACTGGAAGAGTAGTGAGAATGTCAAAATTTTGGAAGCTGAAAAGGGGACAGACAACTGAAAACTGACTCAGCTGATCCCTGGGGGTGAAGCAAGTCAATCTAACCTTTGCTCTCTACTTCTCCAAAGCTCAGAAAGCAGTAAGGTAGGGAATTTGTTATTAAAGATAGTGAATTCCAGATACCTCACTCCATTCATGCCTCTATGGAACTACTCCTGCCCACCCCAGCACATGCCATCCAGGTGGAACTGACTCAGTGTTGACCTTCCATTGCAGCTGGTTTTCAGAGGCAGTAAATGGCATAAGAGATTGTCCATCTTTCGCTCATGGAGCAGCTAGTGGATTCAAACCAAGTCCCTTTGGAACAGTAACACAGCTTCTAATGACTAGGTCACCAGAGCTCATTCTTTGGAGAAGGTATATGCCAAAATGTCCAGAACATCTCACTTGGAGGGGTTCCAGAGGCAGGTGGACATGACGGGAGGCTTGAGTATCATCCATGATCATATCCAAGTACTCACACACTGATGCTTAGTGCTCTCTTTACTATGGTTGGCTCAGGGTGCAGGGAGCCAAACCCTTACTTACTAGGCAGGAAAATTTTTCTGGCAATCTGTCCAGCCCAAGAGGGAAATCCAAAAGACAATGACTTCCTGGGAACTCAACAAACTTACCCACATGCTCAGTGTCCAATCTGCTTTCTAGTTTCTCATACTTAAACCTGATTATGCCAAGGTCTACTAGACATCTGAGAAACAAATGAGGGACAGAGACCAAAACAGAAGACTGGATGCGAGCATATAGGAGAAAGAAGTGGTAATCTGTTCCCACAAAGATTACAGCTCTGAAAACCTTACATGGAAATTCTATCTAATCTGTCTTACCTGGCAAGTGAGTTGGAACTGACTCATGGCACATAGCATGTGGTGGTGTTACTCAGTTAACTTATGAACAACAGATCTGAACCCTGCCCTATACTGTGCCAACATCACCATCTCTAGTATGCTTGAGCCCACTGTTACAGTCACCATGTCAGTTCATCTTGTTGAGGGTATTTTCTCTGACCCTCCACCTTTCCAAGCATGTCTCTTCCTAAGGACTGGTCTCTCCTGATAACATGCTCAAGGTATGTGAGATGAAGTTGCATCATCCTTGCCTCTAAGGAACACCATGGATCTCCTTTCTCCAAAACAGACTTGTTCTTTTTTGCAACCCATGGGATATTCAGTACTCTTCTCCAACACTAAATGTCACTGTTTCTTCTTTCATCCTTATTCATTGTCTAACTTTCATATGCATAGGAAGTAATTGAAAATACCATTGCTAGCCTTGATATTTTTGTTGTTATGTGCCATCAAATTGTCTACAACTTACAGTGACCCTATGTACAAAAGCTCTGAACCCTGACACACTTAACCCCTTTGCCCTAGTTACTTTATTAATCCATCTCATCAGGGGTCTTCCTCTCCTGTGCTGTTCCTCCACCCCTCTGAGCATGATGTACTTTCCAAGGATCACTATTCCTGGTCACATGCCCAAAGTATGTGAGAAGGAGTGTCAAAATCTTAGCCTCCAAGAACCTCTCCAAGACAAGAATGATTTGTTTTCTTGATGGTCCATGGTATGTTCAAGACTGTTCTCCAACACCACAACTTAAAGGCTTCTGTAATCCTTAGTCACTGTCCAGCTCTCTGATGCACAGCAAGTAATTGCGAAAACCAGGGGCCGGATCAGACACACCTTAGTCTCTAGATTGACATTGTTGTTTCTCAGTACTCTGGAAAGGTCTCTGACAGTAGATTTACCTAACGCAATTTGTCTTTTGATTTCCTGACTGCTGGTGCCAAGAATTTTGATTGTGGAGCTGAGCAAGCTGTAACTTTTAACAACTTCAATCTTTTCTCCATCCATCATGGTGCTGCCAATTGGTCCTATGTTCACAATCTTTGTTTTCTTGATGTTGAGCTTCAGTCCATATTATAGACTAAAGTCCTTGACCTGCAGTAAGTGCTTCAGGTCCTCCTCAGTTTCAGGAAGCAAGGTTGTGTCATCTGATGACGTAGGTTGCAGATGAGTCTTCCTTCAATCTTGAGGCCACATGGCTCTTCACAAAACCCAACCTCCCGAATGATCTGTTCTGGATATAGATTGAAAACATGTGGAGTCAGGACGTATCCTTGACACACTCCCTTCTTGATTTTGAACCACGCAATGTTTTCCCTGCTCTGTTCTGAGGACAACGTCCTGGTCCAAGTATAGGTTTTGCATAAGAACAATCAAATGTTCTGGGATTCCCATTCTGAAGGTCAAACACAATTTGTTGTCTTTGCGTAGTCAATGAAACACAGATATCTCTCTGGTACTCTTTGCCTTCTGTCAAGAGCCATCTGACATTGGCAATAATGTCTCTAGTGCCACGGCCTCTTCTAAACCAAGCCTTCCTTAGGTATACTTTAAACTTATATCCGTATGTTTTAGCACTTTGGAGAAGTTCTCCACAGGTTTTCTGAATGAAACCTGCCTTTTGATTTCTTGACTGCTATTACCATGAACATCTTCACAGGGTCACTATGAGTTGCCTGCGACTTGACAGCACTTAACAACAACAACAACATTACCATGAATGCTAACTGTGAAGCCAAGTAAGATAAAATGTTGACTACTTCAATCTTTCCTTCATCAATCATGTTGCCTATGGGTCTAGTGGTGAAGATATTGGAAACATGTAGTGAGAATAGAAAAATGAAAATATGGAGACATCATATACATAATACATAAAGGCTTTCAAAACAAAAAAAGCAACGTAAAGAGAGAATAAAACGGAGTTCTTTGAATTTAAAGCATGTGAGCAAAAATAAAGGGATGGCAACTAAAGTTGAAGGATTTCCTAGAAAGGAGAACAAAAAGAAAAAGGATAGAACTAAGATGTCAAAGATATAAGTATATACAAGAACCATTTTAAGAGGTCTGGCCTTGACCCTAGAAGACTCAGAAAGAAGCAGAGAATGAAAGCTAAAGATATCTAGATCTTCTTTCAGGAGAAAGGCATAGTCTATGAAGCCAAGTGTGTAGCATTCAAAATGAAGACTAGCTATCCCGAGGTGGAAGGGTATTGAAGGCCAATACAACATGAATTGACAGATTACTGGATGGGTTGGTCCTTGCAAATCTAACATTCAAAAGGAAAACAAAAATACACTATTCAGAAATAAAGAGCTACAGAAAGAAGTATCTTGAAGGGAGGGATGAGCAGAAGACTGGATTCTTTTATAAGCTCTTTAAATCTATTTGAGTGCATTATTTGAAGTAAAAGTAAAGCTGAGATGAAAAAGTTTTCTGACTTCTCATTAAGCCCTCCAATCTTCTCACCTATTATGGTTCTTCTTTCATAGCATTTAGCTTCTAAAATGTGACAACCGATGGCAGTACCTACAATGCCAGGCAGGGAGAAAAAAATCTGAAGAACTGAAGAGTACTTTGAAATAGTTTTATTGGCTCATAAGACCTTTGCATATAAAAAAAATACCCAAAACACTATGCAGTATTAAATCACAATTACTTTTTTTAACAATTCAAACTACCTAGAATATACATTTTTGAAATAAATGAACAAAACCCTACAGAACTGATATTCTGAAATGGCATTATGACTTAAATACTATGACAAAATAGATAATTCCTTATAACATGAATTGCACAAAGTTGCCAGATATTTTCACAAGCAAAACCTGTGCCCAGAGTGCAAATGAGCACAATCCCAGCACCACAAGGTTAGCTGAGTAACTGTGCTGCCACCTACAGGACTCTCAAATTCTGGCACAAACTGATTCCTGAGGCTGGCACCTTCTGACTCTTCCTTCCTGGCCCTCCCACAATGAGAATCCTGAGTCAGCATCGCCGCTGCTTGAAGAAGTCAGCTCCTCGCAGTTCTTCGGGCAGGTACTCCTGGTCCACAGGCTCACTGTACATGGGGTTGTACTTGTAGCCTTTGCCATAGCCCAGATCCTTCATCAGCCTGGTGGGTGCATTTCTAAGGTGCAGTGGGACAGGAGGCAAGGGCCCCTGGTGGTTCCTCAAGCACGCTTTGACATTGTTGTAGGCGCTGTAAACCTCAATAGATTTGGGGGCTCTGGCAAAATAGACAACACACTGGGCCAGAAGCACCTATAATACAGAAAGGGCGTATTTCATTAGGAAGGTGTCATAAAGTTAGTTTTGCTTTATTCTTTATGACTGGTGGCTTAGTGGGTATAGGGTTGTAGTGCCAACCCAAAGATGAGCAGTCCATATCCAATAGCTGCTCTGCAGGAGAAAGATGGGCAATGTCTTCCCATGTGATTCACCAGCTAGAGGGTCAGCCTGAGTTGGTTGGGAATCTATGATACATGACAGCAACAACAACCACAACCCTTCCCATGACCTTTTTGCCTACAGTTTAGATAACTATCACAGAGGAAAGAAATTTCCATACAAATTGGTAATTGGAAACAAATGAGTTGTTGCCATTTTTTTCCCCAAATTGCAGAACTCTCACTAAAGACAAATTTTCTTAAAACCCCAATGATAGATAAAACAGATAAGCATGCAGCTTCTCTCTTCAGAGGTAAACTCTGAAGGACTTTCTGCTCAGCTTTCTCAACATTTTTGCTCCCAGAAGCCCTGAAGTTCTTCCTTTAGACTTCAGGACTCCTCAAGCAAGTAGAAATCATATTACCTCACCGATAACTATAGCAACCTAAAATCTGAGCAGCTGACTCAGTGGCTGATCCCTCCGTGGTCAAGGCTGACATACACCAATCCACAGAGGGCACAGGAGGAGGGGCTGATGGTAATGAATTGAGCTGATTACTTTACCTCACATTCAGGCATGCCTATAAAATGACAGCCTTGGTAGGCAGCAACTGCTTGTGTTAATGCAGACGGGTCTGCCAGACCTGCCACACACAGAGACAAAGGAAAATGTCAGTCACAGCACTCACTATCACTCTGACGGAGCCTGCACACTCAGTACGCGGGCAATCACTGCATGGACTCTGCACTGACCTCCAGCAACCTCAATTAGCATGAGGGACTGGCCTCTCTTGATCTCATTAATTTAGTCAAGAACTATGTACTGTGTGGTGGGTTACTATGCTGCAGGTAGGGTATGAAGAAAAATTGTATCAAACAGGAGAAACAAGAGACTAGATAGGCAAGCCTAAGGAGCAATAATCATTGAAGCATTCCCCTAGCTAAATATACAAAAACCAAGACTTACAAGGACCAAGAAATAGGTAAGGTTTTCTAATCTTTCACTTTAAATAGTATCCAGAATCTCCCATTCCTATCTCAGTAGCTGTTCAATAAAAATACGAACACCCTACTCTGGGGAAATTAAAAATTGTCTTGTAGTCCAATACACTTAACAGGCAGCCACTCAGGAGAGTAAAACCATGACTGAAATATGTGATTTTAGAGCAAAAACACTTAGAAGCATATACATAATAAAAAATGAAATTTCTCAGTGCATTATTTAAGAATCTCCTTAACGGTCTGTCTCATATGATATCTAAGACAGATCACAGAAAAGCAAAGATGCCTCCCCCCAGGCCCTGAAATCTCTTGCCACACTCACCTATATCCTCACTGGCAAATCTCACAAGTCTCCTCGCCACGTAGAGAGGGTCTTCTCCTCCTTCAAGCATGCGAGCCAGCCAGTAGAGAGAGGCATTTTGGTCTGAGCCACGCATGGACTTGTGAAGCGCAGATATGCAGTTATAATGCTCTTCCCCTAGATACCAAAGAACATCTTCAAGTGTCAGTTGGCAGGGAGAGAGGGTCCAAAGAGCTCTGTGTTTACTTCAACTGGCTGATTTTAAAAGCATCCTGTCACACAATAAATGCACTCTGAAACCCTGAAGGGCAGTAAGGCTTGAGAGCAGCTCTCATACAGCTCAGCAGGAAGGTACAAATCAATGTCACTCTACACAGTGCTGGCACATGGCACTGCCAGGACCTGCATGGCCAGGGAAAAGGCAGCCTTTCCCTTGTAAAAGCAGTCTTCTCAGTCCATAGTGGTGCTGCCAGGCAGAGGGTGCTAAGAGACAATCTCAGTGCTGTAGCCCATTTGTCACTCCCAGACGGGGTCATTTAAAACAAGTCCCCCATCTCCTATGGGAATTGTGTGGCAGGGTCAGGAGTGAAAATGAGCTCTCCTGTAGCACCTCTGTCCTCACCAGGGCTCAACTTCTTGTTGGACTAAAATACAAGAAGATGAGTAAAACATGTTTTAGAGGAAAAGGTTCTTTATGAGCAGACAATCATAGTGATACAATTCTTAAAAAGCAGTCAGTCTTTTCTTCCTTATGTTAAAGAGTGTACCCTGTCCAGAATGGGCAAAGGACTGACATCCTCTTTATTCTCATTAGTCCGTGGATTGGTGTTCAGCACCACGACCACGCCAACATACAAGCTAAGATGGACCTGCCTCAATACGCGGACCATGGTTGTGAGTCCTAGCTTTCAGGCTTGCTTGCTGGTCAGCTGACTTTTGTCTTGGAGTAAAAGACAACTCTCCATCAGCACTGGCCTTGCCAGAAGTTGGGGCCCTGAGCTGACTCCAGAGGCCTGAGCAGCTCAGAATTCAGAGAACCGAAGTATATCCTCTCACATGGATGGGGGCATTGTCCTCTGGCTTGGGCTTTCTCAGTTACAGTCTAACACCACTGAGAAGCGCCGGAGTGTTTGGGTGAGCACTACAGGTTGTGGGCCCACCCACCTGGAAACGCCCATTCTAGGTTACTTTCCTCTCTGAAGATGAGCATAAGGTTGGCAGCTACAGGTATACAGGAAACAGAGAAAAATACTGTTTACTGTGTCAAAATGAAACCAGTAGACAGAATGGGCTATTGCTGTCTCTGACTTTCAGCACATGCAATCTGGAATAGTGGTTAAGAGTGTAGGTTCTGGAGCCAGGCAGCCTGGGTTTGAACTCCCACCTATTTAGCTATGTGACCATGTACAAGTTCCTTCTCAATGCCTCAGGCTTTTCCTCTGGAAAAAGGGGGTAGTAAAAACACAACTCTTATACATACCTAGCACAGATTAAATACTACTTAAGAGTTAGATACTATTTTTATTCTGTGATACTACTTTTACTATACTGCTTCTGAGCTCACATTTTATATTGTCAAAACTGAACTTCAATGCATTGCAGAAAATCTGCTTTTATTTGGAAATTTTTCATTGTGAAAAACAGCTGAGATGTAGAAATAGCTGAGCTAGTTACTGGATCTCAAAAATGACTAACTACAAACTAAGCAGCATTAAAGGAAAGACTAAGAATTCAGGAGCAAGGGTCTTTTGTTTCACCGGAGTGATGAAAAGGCCCAAGAATTATAAACACCTTACTAGTGTTGAGGGCACTGAGATCATGCTCTATACCTGGACTCATGATGGTCTGGGCATCCCCATCTCATGAACACCCTGTGGGGCAGCGTCTCATGGAGTGGCAACTGTGGGGCTGCAACCCACGGAGCGATACCTCATGCAGTAGTAACCTCCATGGTCAGCTCCTCCTAGTGCAACAAGGAGTTGGGGAGTCACATATGGCTGCCCTAGAGGTAGAAAAGCAAGGACTAGACATCTCTGGTGTCCCGTGTGGGGAAGAGGACTCTACAAGGGCTATGACTGACCTGAATGGCCTGACAAGAAAGCAACACTGCACAGTTCCTGAAATCAGACTGAGATGAAAGAGTCTGAGCCACTCTGCGAATGTCAAGTTTTCTCACTCGTATATATGGAGCTAACAGTAACTATGTAATAAGGTTCTTTTATTGAGTCTAAGTGACACAGTGGTTTAAGCATTCAGCTGCTAACTGAGAGGTTAACTGACAATTTGAACCCACAAGCTATTCCATGCGAGAACAAAGAAGTTGTTTATGTCCACAAAGACTGACAGCTTGTCTAAGGGACCATTCTACTCTGTCTGGGGGATTTGCTATGAGTTGGAATCAACTTAATTAATGGTTGCTGCTGTTGTTGTTATGTGCACTCGAGTTGCTTGTGACTCATAGTGACCCTATGTACAACGGCACTAAAGTGACCCTATGTACAACGGCACTAAACTCTTTTCTGTCCTGTGCCAATCTCATTGTCTCCGACACAATCATCCCAATTAACCCCAGTCACCGAATCAATCCACCTCCCAGAAGGCCTTCCCCTCCTGCGCCTGGCCCCCACCCTCCCAAGCATGATGTCCTTCTCCAAGGACCGGTCCTCTCCTTACAACATGACCAAAGTATGTCAGACGAAGCCTCAGAATCATTGCCTCCAAGGAGCAGCCCGGTTTAACCCTCTCTGGGATGAATCTGTTTGTTTTCTTAGCAGTCCATGGTACCCTCAATACTCTTCTCCAATACCAAAGCTCAAAGGCATGAATTCTCCTTCTATCCTCCTTGTCATTGTCCAACTCTCTGACGCCTAACAACTTAATGGGCACAAGGTTAATTATGGTGACAAGGTTTTGAAAATGAAAAAAGATGTCTATAAAATACTCAACTCAGTGATAGATGATGTCCTATTACAGGGTAGTTGTCTGGTTGCTAACTGACAATATGACAAAACAGGGAGGGAGGGGAGTCTACAGGGAGCACTGTAGACAATCTATAGGTGGGAGTTCCCTGCCTCTTAAAAACACTATTTTATTCTGATCTCCAAGTCCTAATGAGTCAAACATAAATAATGGGTTTTATATCCAGAATGTCTTAAATCTCCAGTTTTGTCAAGAATTCCTCTGACATTCAAAGGACAGGAAGAGCACCAGCTTGGACTCTGTGGCCCATTAAGAGAAGGCTCCAGACTATCTCATCATGAAGCCTCATCAAGGACACACTCCCACCAGGATGATGACAAGTAAGTCATCTCCTCCTAGAATTTTTCATCAAATGTGTGTCCTCTGAACAAAGTAACACCCGCCTGCTTCACAAAAACATCAGCCACCATGCGAAAGCCATGCAGCGGTCACTTGTGAAGAGGCAGTTGCACCCAGAGGCCATTCCTAAGCCCCCTCTGCCGTCTCTGAGAATAGCAAGGACTGTGCCATCAGAAAGCCTATGGGAATACCACAGAAACGGTTCAGCCTACGTGATGTGTTAGAATGGTTATTTATCACCTTCCCAGACAGACACAGCTTTTCAAGATGTGGAAATTCTATCCCAGTGACTGTAATATATGTACATTCAGAACACCACAAATGCTCAAGTACCAGGCGCCCAGCCTAATCTACCTGTTGCGTCATATGCCTCTTCCATAAAAGGTGCAAGTGTGGGGCATTTATAACCTTTAATTCTGCCTTATCCTTGTAAATGTGGCTCTCGGTCAGTAGATAATTGCATAGGATGCAATTAAATTTTTACAGCGTTATTACAAAATGAAGCTCAAGTTTAGAGACTCATGTGTGAAGCAGTTGGATTCTGGAAGGTGGGTTTTCTTGTTTTAGTTGAGGGTCGAGTGTGGACTGTTTGGTTGTTTTTTTTTTATTTTGTTCACAAATGTGTGTGAGCTGATTTGATTTGCTGGATTTAGCTAACAATGAGCTGTGGGCTGCTGGATGCCTCTTGCTTAGAGTCAGTCAGGATCTGGTGGGCAGACTTTTGTATTTAAAAGTCATTTGGGGACTGACTGAGTGGTGTTAGTTGTGTATGGGACAAATATTCTTCTGAATGGTATAGCACACTGGTCTGTCAATGTGCTGTGAAGCTGAACACTCTGCCACAGGTGTGTTAAATGCCATAATGGTTACCCATGTTGGAGCTTCCAGATTAAGACAGGCTTGAAAGCAGGAGTGGTATTCACTTCCTAAATAACCTCCCTTTGGAAACTATGAACAGAGAAACAATGATAGTTATAGCACAGGGTTCAGGTCTTTTCTTCATAGAGTTGCTATGAGTCGTGCTCAACTCAAAAGCACTTAACAACATTACAAAATGAAAACTCCATGTAAGCGAAACTTTTAGTTTACAGAGGTTTCTCAATTAAAATGAATTAAAATAAAACTGCTTTTTATAACAATTCTTTCATCATTTACAGCCACTGTAAATGACCACAAAAGTTATTCACTGTTAACTAAATACACAGGTTTTCAAAGGTACTTGTGTTTTAAAAGATGCCATCAGGGAGGAAGTGAAAAGCTCCCTCTGATTTCAGATTGTAAAATGTACTTTAATTTCTGCCAGGACTGCTCCTGCTTTAGGTGGTTCTTAAGGATGATCAGGACCAGGTTTTCTGAGATGAAGGCAGTTCTGTGTGGATATCTTGGAAGCTGAACATGCCTGATTTTATCAAGGATTCACTTTCTCCATGCTCTGACTTACCTGCTCGGTCATACAGGATGTGGGATCGCTGTAGTCCCTCCTTCACGTCATTCTCTGTGATCAGAACTCGACTGGGAGAATAGCTTTGCCCACCTTTTTTACCAAACATCTTCTTTGAGTTTAACCTGGCCAGAACTGCCAGCTGCAACCCGTTCAGTCCAGTTCGGGCATCTCCATCACTGAGATAAGCCAATGTATCCACGGCTTTATCCTCTATGAGCACAGGGGGCCTGTAACACAACCAAGGATGATTAATGACATGGGCACAAACACCCTTCATCGTGTGGTACAGCTCACCTAATCACATTTCTTGTAAAGTCTCTGGCAAGCTATATTAGGTTCGAGGCCTTTGCCCCTCATTCTTAACTCATGTTGTAGATACAATGACACATTTACAAGCATGTGTGAAGAGACAATGCATGTTTTGGAAGGTCTATGTTAACATACTACCTGCTTCTAATCCTATAAAAGTTAGACAACTGCATCTTCTACTTAAATTGTTTATTAGGAAAGCAGAGAGAAAACACAGGCTTCCAGACTCTCCCTGACTCTGCAATGATACATATGCTTATAGAAATGTGTGAAGACACAGAAAGGACAACATCTCATCATAATACCAATTCTGTTTAGCTTCAGAGATTCTGTGACTTAACTCCTGTTTCAAATAAAGGCCTTCGTTTAATTATGATGCAGCAGGAGGACTGTGCAGGGCTCTGGAACAGCAGGTAAACAGGACAACACTGTATATTAAACTGAAAGGTCACCCCCTTGAAACCAATCAGAACTCAGAATCAACACTAGAACCAAGCTGTGAGAGACATCCTTACTTTCCCAATGTGAGGACTAAGCTGATGTGACAACCACATTTCTAAATGTGAATTAGCATTCTGAGTCTGAAATCAGAAAAAGTTTCCGCTTTTAGTTAAAAAAAGATCTAAAATATTTAGTAACTTGAGGGTTTTATTATTTCTTGGCTCAAATTATACTTATAAATTTATGAAGTAAAAAGAATTAAAAATGCTGATAGTAATTAATAAATCAGTCAGGACCTTCCCAAGCAGATCACAAAAACAGTTTACAGGCATTAGCTGTGCTGAAGAAGGAGGGTTCTGATTCAATGCATATTCTATTTTTAAAAGTCAACACACAATGTCTTACTTTACACTTACTCTCTATTTCCTTGGTGAGTAACCGGAATAATACTAGATTAGTATTTCACTCACTAGAAGATTTAGTTCTAACACTTTATAAATGGCTCACCTCCTTCCCTTACTTATCTAAAACTAAGACTTCCACTTGTTTACTGTGGGGCCATCCATCATCTAACCTGGTCTTCACTTCATCATCAATGGCTCTCTCATCAGACTTATGACCACTTCAAGGACCCCAGGTCATTGGCATCTTCACTGTCCCTGAGGGCACCATCTCAGCAGACACCCAATCAGATAATCAAACGAGACATGAAGGCCACACCTAAAAACAAGTTGACCGTTCCTCAAACACAGTGCTTAGCAAACTTTCTGGAAGATTATAGACTACACAAAAATAAAATGTGTAATACAAGGACTGAAGTCAGGAGGAAGCGCATGCTTGTACCAACATCTGCAGAAGAATCACACTTGGGGCTGTTAACTGCATACTATTTTTGGGTAGGAGAGGACAAAAAGAAGCAACACTGCCTTTAAAGTCTCAGTTTGTCTTGCAACTCATTAAAGCAAGTTATTTTATCCCTTGAAAAGATTCCTAGCAAAAAAAAAAAAAGGCCTGCAGGACATTTTGTAGGAAGAAAATGGTAATATTGGAACGCTAATGGAAGGAATCCTGTCAAACACTGTTTTCATAACTGACTGGGCCCAACGCACTGAGTCTCCAAGGGCAGGAGATCATTCTTCTACCATTGCTGGGTAGTAACAGACAAGTAATACACACATAGTCTCATAACCTCAAAGAGAAGTCTTTATCTTTGAAAATAATATGGAAAGTATAAAGAAGAAAACAAAATATTTCTACTGCTCAGAGGTAGTAAGAGCTGACTTTCTTTTATGTACCTACTCATCCATGCAACCATCAATTTTCCATCTTATTTTTTTATATAAATTTTGAAGAGTACTAAGTATAATTTCAATCCTGATGTTTTACTTAGTAGTGTTCTGAAAAACAAATGGGCTCTCAGACCTCTAAATACAACTTTAAGAACACTCTAATACATTAGACAAAATTAAAATTAAAAACAAAAACAAACAAACAAACAAACAAACACAAACAAACAAATGAAGAATTCAGGAGAAGTCACTTGCACTATCTTAACACTATCAAACCAGAAGCACACCTCTGTATATGGATTTGTTCTTTATGTATATTTAGAAGTAGAAAGTGTTCTTACAACTAGAGGATGTTGTTATGTGCTGTCAGGACGCCTGCTACTCACAGCAACCCTATGTACAACAAACAGCCTTAAACCCCACTCTATCCCGTGCCAATCTTACTGTTTCTGACACAACTACCCCCATTATCCCAGTCACTGAATCAATCCATCTCATTGAGGGTCTTTCTCTCTTGCACTGCCCTCTCCAAGGACTGGTCTTTCCTTGTAATATGTTCAAATTATGTCAGACAGATTCAGAATCCTGGCCTCCAAGAAGAAGTCTGGTTTCACCCTCTCTAGACAAAATCTGTTTTTCTTTTAGCAGTCCATGGTATATTCAAAACTCTTTTCCAGCATCACAGCACAAAATCATAAATTCTCCTTCTTTGTCTTTGTCCAGCTTTTTGACACATAGCAAGCAATTGCAGATTATAGCCTGGATCAGGCGTACCTTAGTTTCCAAACTGACATAGTTGCTCTTCAGTACTTTGGAGAGGTCTCTGACAGCAGAGTTTCCCAAGGCAATTCATCTTTTAATTTCCTGGCTGCTGGTACCAAGAGTGTTGATTGTGGAACCAAGCAAACTGAAGTTGTTAACAATCTCAATCTCTTCACCACTAATCATGATGCTGCCAACAGGCCCAGTGGTGAGAATCTTTGTTTTCTTGATGTTGAGCTTCAATCCATATTAAAGGCTGCAGTCCTTGACCTTCTGCAGCAAGCGCTTCAGGTCTTCCTCAGTTTCAGCAAGCAGGGTTGTGTCATCTGCATAACGGAGATGGCTGATGAGTCTTCCTCCAACCTTGATTCTACATTTCTCCTCATATAGCCCAGCCTCCAAGATAATCTGTTCTGCACATAAGCTAAAAAGGTATGGAGACAGGATGCATCCCTGATGTACATTCTGAACAATTTTTAAAAATGCAGTGCTTCCCTGCTCTGCTTGCTCTGTTCTGAGGACTGCCTCCTGGTCCACATATAGGCTTTTTATAAGCATGATCAAGCATTCTGGGATTCTCATTCTTCTCAGAGTTAGCCATAATTTGTTTTGGTCCAAACAGTCAAATGCCTTTGCATAGTCAATAAAACACAGACAAGACATTCCTCTGATACTTCCTGATTTCAGCCAAGATCTAATATCCCTAGTACCACGGCCTCTTCTAACCCAGCCTGCACATCTGGCAGCTTTCTGTTGACGTGCTGTTCCAATCATTTCAGGATAATTACAGGATAGGAGGTATTATATACTCTAATACTGTATTGCCTTCATTTCCAATCATCATCATTTAAGGTGAAGAAGCTGTTATTGGTGTTGATTGTGGAGCCAAGCAGTCCATGGTTGGTACTGATTCTTCTTCTGTCATCCTTAGTCACTGTCCAGCTCTCTGATGCACAGCAAGTAATTGCGAAGACCGTATCATGGATCAGAAGCATATTTGGCGAAGAACACAGCATGGATAAGATGCATCTTGGTCTCTAGACTAATATCATTACTTTCCAGTACTCTGGAGAAGTCGACAGAGGATTTTCCCAATGCAATTCATCTTTTGATTTCCTGACTAAGGTAGGATGTATTTTACGTAGTTGGAAAGAGTCCTCCTCCAGTTTTTAAACTCTGAACCAAAGGACCTCTTGGATTATTTACTCAGCATATAGATTAAAGAGGAATGGAGAAAAGATAATCTAAGAAGCTGAATATAAGAAGAAGAATGTGGTATTAGTATGGGAGTAGGATTCATCAAAAACCTGCATGATGCTTGCAGAAAGTGAAGACTTGAAGCACTTACTGAAGAAGAACAAAGTCTGCACCACGGATTACAACTGACTACTGATGCCAAAGAAAACAGAAACTGTTAACAATCTCAAACTCTTCTCCATCTATCACGATCCCGTCAACTGGCCCGACAGTGAGAATCTTTGCCTTCTTGAAGTTGAGCTTCCAGTCATATTGCAGACTACAGCCTTTACCCTCTGCAACAAATGTGTCAGGCCTTCCTCAGTTTCAGTAAGTAAGACTGTCATCTGCATAATGCAAACTGTAACCCTGTTGCTACATTCCTCCTCATGAAGTCCAGCCTTTTGAATGATCTGGTCTGCACAGAGATTGAAAAGGTATGGAGACAGGACACTTCCCTGACACACTCCTTTCCTGATTTTGAATCATGTAGTATTTCCTTGCTCTGTTCTAATGACTGCCTCCGCCTCCAAGAAGAGGTTTCTCAAGAGCACAATCAGGTGTTCCAGGATTACCATTATTCCCAATGTTAGCCACACACAATTTGTTGTAATCCATCCTGTCAAATGCCTTTGCATGTTGTTGTTATGTGCCGTTGAGTCGTTTGCGACTCATAGAGACCCTATGTACAACAGCCCTAAACCCTTCTCTATCCTGTGCCAATTGCATTGCCTCTGACACACCCATCGTGATTACCCCAGTCACTGAATCAATCCACCTCATAGAGGGTCTTCCCCTCCTGCGCTGTCCCTCTACTCTACCCAGCATAGTCAATGAAATATAGACATTTCTCTGATACTCTATGCTTTCAGCCAAGATTCGTATGACACTGGCAATGATGTTCTTAGTGCCACGGTCTATTCTAAATCCAGCTTGTATTTATTTCAGGTAGTTCTCTGTCAATGTACTATTTCAGTCGCTTCTGGATAATCTTCAGCAGTCAATATTACATTAGAAAAACATGCTGCCAAGGACTTTTCTGAAGTGTTAAAGAGCAGGACCCAGGTATGCCAAGACTAAAGAGTGCCTGACTCAAGTCATGGTTTTCCAAATGTTTCATATATCTCAAAGGTGGACAATGAATAAGGAAAACCCAAGAATAACTGATGACTTTGAACTGTGGTGCTGGAGAAAAGTATTGAATATCCATGGATGGCCAAAAGAACAAGCAAGCCTGTCACAGAGGAAGTGTAATCAGTGTGCTTATTATAGGTATGTATGGTGAAACTTCGTATCACTTACTTTGGGCAAGTTGTCAGGAGGGGCCAGTCTTTGGAAAAAGACATTATGCTGGGAAGAGTAGAAGGTCAGCCAAAGGCAGGAAGATCTCCAAAAAGACACACTGACATAGTGACTAAAATAAGCATGGAGAAAATTGTGATGATGGCAAAAGATAGGGAAAGACTCTGATCTGAGGTGCACAGGGTTGCTATCAATCTTAGTTATGTTGAGGGTACCTAACAATATCATAGGGAAAGGAGCCCTGGTGATGCAGGATTAAATGTATGGGTTCCTAACAGAAAAGTCAGCAGTTTGGATCCACCAGCTGCTCTAAGGGAGAAAGACAGGCAGTCTCCTGTCCAAAAGATCTGCAGCTATAGAAACCCAATGGATAGTTAGCGTCAGTCAGAACTCGCTGAATAGCAGTGGGTTTGTTTTTTTAACCAAACGATATATTTTTCACTTGTTACCCTTTTTAATCAGATTGGAATTCTCAAGGAATGGGTACACTGCTGTAACATAACCTGTCTTCCAAGAAGTGCAGCCAAAATGCTGGATATAAGTAAAGATAGCAAGATGTCTTTTCACATACTTAGGATATGCTATGAGGGGCCAGTCCCTCATGCTTGGTAGAGTCAGTGAAATAGAGGGAAACTCTCAGCAAGGTGGACAGACACAGTGGCTGTAATAGTGGGCTAAAACACAGCAGGGCCTGACTGAGAGAATGGTTTTGGACCAGGCAGGACTTTCTTCTACCATACACAGGACTGCCAGAACCCAGTACAGGCCAAGACAGTTTACTGAGGAGAAACTGCTGGGCTGTCTCTCAAGCAGAAGCCCAGCCCCCACTAAGAATTAGATAGGGATTTTATATTTTCTTACAAGGGACTTGGGGAAAGGGATGTTTACAGATGCTTCCTTCAAGACAGGGATGTAGGCTAGGGTCTCAGATAACTATTCCTGGGAAAAAAGGGGTAGTGTAGTTTCACATAGAGAAAAAGCACAGCTGCTGTTTCCTGTGATTGGATTCTCTCAGTAGCCATTCTGGAAAAGGAAGTAAAGGGCTCTGCAGTCCGAATAGAAGTAACTCAGAGGCATCCAACAACAGTTGTTGGGTTTCATCACTATCAAGCTTGGTGGGCTCAGGAAAGATTTTCTATATCTCAGTTTTCAAATCTATAGAAGGAATCAGTATCTACCTTGAAGAGCTATATGGAGGATTAAATGAGAATACACCTAAAATGCTTTACATAGAGCACGACACATGCATAATGCTCTTAATATGTGAAAGTTTACAAATCATAGTTTTTCTTTCAATTATTTAACACATTTGGTTTTAAATTAATTATAAGTGATTACTGTAACTGTCACATACTTTTTCTAATTAGTGAAATTATTTTATTAGCATATTCTCCAGCACAGCAAATATTCAAGGCAGAGGTCTAAATATTGCTGCTTCCAGTGAAAGCAAAACAAATTTACTTTCTCCTTATCACACTGTACTTTATTTACTGTCATGGTCCATTGTGGACAGAACAGTGGCCCCTAAAAAGACATGTTAAACTCCAATCTCAGTACCACATTGTTTGGGGCTCTTCCTCCAAGGTCAGGAAAGTTCTAGCACCTCAGGAAAGTACCTCAAAAGAAAATGGAAAAAATACAGTCACTGTACCAAAAGGAATTGATCAACACTGAAACATTTCAAGAAGTATAATGAACCATATCATCAAGAACCAGCGGCAATGAAGGAAGATGTTCAAACTGCATTAAAAGCATTGGGGGGAAAAAAGAAATAAAGCCCAAGAATTGATGGAGTACCAGCTGATGCACAGGTACATGCTTACAAGCCTATGCAAAGAAATTTGGAAGACATCTAAATACCTAGTCAACTGACTGGAAGAGATACCTTCTCATTTCCATCCCACAAGACAGGTGATTCAACAGAGTGTGGAAATTATTGAACAATATAATTAATATCACAAGAAAGTAAAATCCTTTTTGAAGCATTTGGCTGCTCTAGTAAAACCTTTCAGTTAGACCCTAAGCCACTACCTATTTTCTTTTCAGGAACATCTCACTGTGTGTAGAGTGTCACTTTAAAGATTACCTCCTGAAAGAGGAGTTGTTTTATGCCTTCAAGTCTGAACCAACTCATATTTGACCCTCTGGGGGCTTTCAGAGGGAGTAAATTGCACAGCAGGAGATTGTCCTTCTTTCTACTCTGGAGCAGCTGGTGGATGAGAACCATGTGCCTTTGGAATGCAGTGCAGTTTACCAGTAGACTGCCAGAGCTTCCTTAAAGAGGAGAGGTTTGCTATTCTTCCTTCCTGTTATCTGGAATACAAGTACAATGACCAGAACCCCAGCAGCCTCCTTGGGGCATACAGTCTAGAGGGTAGTGGAACAGAAAGATAAGGGCTTAGGTCTCTGAAGACACTGCATAAAGTGTGATCCATAAACAATATAGACATAAACAGCCAGTTAATCTAATTTTTTTTTTAATAAGCGACCAAGCCTAAGTCCAAATGATACAACAGAACAGAGCACTCTGATGAAACTCTCCTCTCAAGGCCGCCCTCTGGTTTGCCTCCTCCCTTCCTGGTTCCTCTACCTTCCTTAGGGTTATTTTTTCCCCCACTTAATATATTCTGACAGCCTTCAATTTATCACCTTTAGCTCCTGGCTACCACTAACTTTTCCTGAGCATCATCCAAAAGACATGGGCCATATTACCCTTTAAATATTGAAGCCTCTCAAATCTGTCTTAAACCTTTTCACTGTTCTTCAGAGATGTGTATCTAACTGCCTACTGAACTGCTCTTTGAATTGCCTTGAAATCTCATAGGTTCAACTATGACCCACTGAAGTCCCCATTATCTTCTACCCATAACCCTGTTTCTATTCTTGTTCAAAAGTACAACCATCAGCCCAGTCACCTAGGTTTGAGTTTTTGTGATCTCTCACTATCACTACCAAAGCTTCACAGATTTTACCTGGTCTCCATTTTTCATGGCAGTCTCCTCTTTCTGCTTCTCCTGACTTCATTCAAATCATGTTCTCCTGCCTCCTGAGGTCGCTCCCTCTAACCAACCCTCTCTCTCCAAAGCTGCCAATGAGTTTCCTAAAATGTAGATCAGGTTGCATCACTGTCCTGCTCAGAATCTTACCATAGGGATGGGCAAATTAGAAACTGACTATCTAAACTGGGGAAATTAAAAATATCATATCTAACATGCCAAAATGTGTCTTATCAATAGCAAAAGCTTTTATATTCTGACCTCATCAACCATTACTCTCATACCTACTTGCTCATCTAGCCATAAGCTGTAGATTGTGTTCTTTTAAATCTCTTTGTTTTACTGGTAATATATATCCATTATTTTATTAGTTTTCTATTTCATCCAGATAACCTGGCTTATGTGTCTATTAGCCCCATCTTGTCAAGATGGTGAATTTCTTTTACAAAGAGGCTGCCCAGAAAAAAGACCTAGAGATTTACATCTGAAAAATCAGGCATTAAAGACAGCAGAGAGCACAGTTCCATTCTCAAATTTGAGAGTCATGAGTTTGAAAGGACTTAATGACAAATGGGAAGAGAGGTATGCTGTTTAGTTACGTGCCATCAAGCTGAGCATGACTCATAGTGACCCTATGAACAAAAAGATCTGAACCCTGCTCTTTCCTGTGCCATCTTCATACTGCCGGACACACAACAGTCACAATGTCAATCCACCTGGTTGAGGGTCTTCCTCTCCTTTGTCGACCCTCCACCATTCCCAACATCATCTCCTTCCCCAAATAATAGCACCTCCTAGCAACATGTCCAAAGTATGTGAGGCAAAACCTCATCATTCTTGTCTCAAAGAGCACTCCAACTGCATCATCTCAAAGACACATCAGCCACAACTTTTTCTCTTGGCTGTACATGGGATGTTCACTGCTCTTCTCCAAAACCACAGCTCAAAAGCGTCAATTCTTTTTCTGTAATTCACTATCCAGCTCTCAGATGCATAGGTAGTAATTGGAAAGTCTATACGCTGAATCAGATGCACGTTAGTTGTCAAACTGGTATCACTATTCCTCAGTAATTTGGAAAGGTCCCTAACTGCAGATTTTCCCAGTGCACTGCATCTCCTTATTTCTTAACTGCTTGTACCAAGGGTGTTAATTGTGCATCCAAGCAAGGTGAAGCTGCTGACAATTTTATCTCCTCTCCATCCATCATGACACTGAGTATCAGTCTAGTGGTAAGAATCTTCATTTTCCTGACACTGAGATGCAATCCATACCAAAGGCTGCATTCCCTGATCTTCTGCAACAAGTGCTTCAAGCCCCCCTCACTTTCAGCAAGCAAGGCTGTGCCATCTGCATAACACAGGTTATTGAGGGTTCACCTTCCAATCTTGATGTCACACTCCTCCTCATGGAGTCCAGAATTTCAGATAATTTTGCTCAGCATACAGATTAAATAGGTATGGAGAGAGACTGTAACTCTGACACACTTCTTTCCTGATTCCGAAACATACTCTTCTCCCTTGCTCTGTTTACACAGCAGCCTCATGATTCAGGTATAGGTTCTGCATGAGCACGATCAAGTGCTCTGGGATTCCCATTCTTCTCAATGTCAGCCACAATTTGTCATGATCCACACAATCAAATGCACAGTCAATAAAGCACAAATAGACCTTTTTCTGGTATTCCTTACTTTCAGCCAAGATCCATCTGACGTCAGCAATAATATCCTTGGTGCCACGGCTTCTTCTAAATCCTGCTTGAACTTCTGGTAGTTCCTTATCTATGTACTGTTCCAGACGTTTTTGAATGATCTTCAGTAGTATTATGCTTGCATGTGCTATCAATGATACTGTTTGATAATTTCCACAGTTGGATCACCTTTCTTGGGAATGGGAACAAATATAGACCTCTTCCAATCTACTGGCCAGACAGCTGTCCTCCAAATTTCCTGGCATAGACTGGTGAGTGCATCCAAAGTTGCATCTGTTAATTGACTCAACTTAATTGTTATCCCATACATTCCTGGGGCCTTATTATTTTTTTTTTATTTTTTGTCAATGCTTTCAATGTAGCTTCTACTTCCTCCTTCACTACCATTGGCTCCTGTTCATATGGTACTTCCTGAAATTTTTCACTGTCAGTCAATTTCCTGTTACAGTGACTCTATGTATTCATTCCCTCCATCTTCTTTTGATGCTCTCTGGGTAATTCAATGGCTTAAATTTGTTTTCCAGTTCTTTCAGCTTGAAAAATGCAGAGTGAGTTCTTCCCTTTTTATTTTCCAATTCCAGCTCTCTGAACAATCCATTTTCTAACACTTTGCTTTATTCTTCTGACCTGCCCTTTGAAACTGTCTGTTTAGCTTTCACTTAGAAATTTTTCCTTTAAATCTGGCTTCTCGATGCTCCAGTACAATCTTTAGTGTCTCTTCTGACAACCATTTCAATTTTTTCGTTCTCCTCTGTTTTTGCAATGACCTTTTGCTTTCTTCATGGATGAGATCCTTGATATCATCCCACAACTCATCTGGTCTTCAATCACTGATATTCAATGCCTCAAAGCTCTTCTTAAGATGATCGTGAAATTCAGACTGAATTTATTCAAGATACTATCTTGGTTAGATAGACTAGACTTATTTAGGTAGACTTGGTTATAGACTTATTTTAATTTTCTTCTGTCTCAATTAAACTTGAACATGAATAATTGATCTGACCCACAATCTGTCCCTGGCCTAGTTCTGACTGCAGTTATTGGCCTTTTCCAATTATTTCTTTCACAAATGTAGTCCATTCGATTGTTATGCAGCCCATTAGGTGAAATGGATGTGTGAAGTTGTCTTTTAAACAAAATATTTACAATGAATAAATCATTGTAAATACTAAATTTAATCATTCTATTTCCAGCTTCATTTTTATCACTAAGCCCATATTTTCCAACTACTGTTCCTTCCTACTTTTGCATTCTAGTCACCAATTATCAAGGCATCCTGATTGCATGGTCAATTTCAGACTGCAAAATTTGGTAAAAATTCTCAATTTCTTCCTCTTTGACTCTAGATGCAGAAGCATATTATTTGAATAGTTTTGTTAATGGGTCTTCCTTGTATGCCTGAAGATATTATCCTATCACTCACAACACTGTATTTGAGGACAGAACTTGAAATTCACTTTTTGACTATGAATGCAACAGCATTCTTTGTCTCTTTTTCATTCCCTATTTAGTATACCATATGATTATCTGGTTCAAAGTGGCCAAAGCTGGTCCACTACATTTCACGAACGCCTAGTATGTTGATATTAATGCATTCTTTTTCATTTTTAATAATTTCCAGTTTTCCAACATTTAAACTACACACATTCCATGTTAAAATTGTTAAACAATGTTTGCTATTGATTTAACTCATTTCAACTGACTTCCAATCTGGGCTTTACCAGTACACTACTATTAACTGTCCTCTTTGTGTTCATACAGTTTTCAAAAGGGAAAGGAAGGAGATGGCCTATCCTGCTTCCTGTTGTTGTTATGTGCCATAGAGTTGCCTGTGACTCGTAGTGACCCTAAGTACAACAGCCCTAAACCCTGCTGTATCCTTTTCCAATCTCACTGTCTCCGATACACCTACCCCCACTACCCTAGTCACTGAATCAATTCACCTCATAGAGGATCTTCCTTTCCTGTGCTGTCCCTCCACCCTCCCAAGCATGGCGTCCTTCTCCAAAGACTGGTCCCTCCTTGCAACATGTGCAAAGTATGTCACACAAAGCTTCAGAATCTTTGCCTTCAAGGAGAAGTCTGGTTTAACCCTCACCAGGATGAACCTTCAATACTCTTCTCCAACAGCACAGCTCACAGGCATGGTCTTTCTATCCTCTCTAGTCACTGTCCAACTCTCTGACACATAGCAAGTGATTACAAAGTCTGTCTTAATCAGGGAACTCCACCAAAACTTGTCCATAATGGGAAACCCTATTGGCATTTGACACACTAGTAGTACAGATTTCAGTATATAAAGAACACTGCATCTGATCTCCTTTACAATCAGCTGTGGGTGGGAGCTGATTGACTGTCTTTGGTTTAGTTTACAATCAGCTGTGGGTGGGAAGCCTCTTGCATAGGCAAACAGGATCTAGTGGGTGGACCTTTGAATTTAAAAGTTGGCTAGGTTCTGCCTGATGTTGAGCCTTTAGCTCGGTGCAGGTTGGATCCTGGAGGGTGTTTTTTATTTACCTGAAAGCTGGCAGGTAAGCTGTTAGGTATTACTGATTGTGTTAGTAATTAGGTCTAAGCTGACTGTCTCTGATTTTATTTACAATCAGCTGTGCGTGAGAAGCCTTTTGTGTAGGTAAACAGGATGTGGTGGGCGGCCTTTTGTATTTAAAATTCAGTATGGTGTCTCTCTGGAGACTAAGGTGTGCCTGATACAGGCCATGGTCTTTGCAATCACTTGCTACGTGTCAGAGAGCTGGACAATGCCGAGGGAGGCCAGAAGGAGAATTGATGCCTTCTAGCTATGGTGTTGGAGAAGAGTACTGAATACATCATGGACTGCTAAGAAAACAAACAGGTTCATCCTGGAGAGGGTTAATCCAGGTTGCTCCTTGGAGACAAGGATTCTGAAGCTTTGTGTGACATACTTTGGGACCAGTCCTTAGAGAAGGATGTCATGCTTGGGAGGGTGGAGGGACAGCACAGGAGAGGAAGACCCTCTATGATGTGGACTGATTCAGTAATTGGTGTAGGTGTGTCAGAGACAAGTAGATTGGCACAGAAGAGTAGAGTTTAGGGCTGTGGCACCCAGGGTTGCTATGAGTCGCAGGTTACTTGACAGTACTTAACAACAACATGGTTCTGTATGAGAGTGAGCCTTTAGCTTGGTGCAGTTGGATCCCTGAGGTAAGTGCTTTTTTGATATGCTAAGTAAGGATGTGAAATATCCAACTTCTTATCTGTCTCTATAGAATCTTACCACTGGGCCAAATGGCAGTACCATGATAGACGATGAAGAGATTGTGATTTTTAACAGTTTCAGCTTGCTTGGCTCCATAACCAACACTCTTGGGACCAGGAGCCAGGAAATCAGAAGATAAACTGCATTGGAAAATCTGTTGTCAGGGACCTCTCCAGAATACTAAAGAACAATAATGTCAGTCTAGAGACAAATGTCTGCCTGGTCTAGGTCATGGTCTTCACAATCACTTGCTATGCATCGGAGAGCTGGACAATAACTAAGGATGATAGATAAAGAATTGATGCCTTTGAATTGTGGTGCTGGAGAAGAGCACTGAATATACCACAGACTGCTAAGAGAACTTTAGTGTTCATAGGGTTTTCAAAGACCTGTTATTAAAGAATTAAGATGGCCAATCCTGCTTCCTAGTCTTGTCTTAATCAGGGAGCTCCACAGAAACCTGTCCACCATAGGTAAACCTTATGGCATTTGACACACCAGTGGCATAACTTTCAGTATCAGAGCAACTCCAACTTAGTAAAAATAAAAAATCAACAGACAAGTGCTGTACTACTTAGAACAATGTCCTCCTCCAAAACAGTTAACACTGGCCTAAGGGCCTATCCCAAGGACTCCATTGACTTAAATACAAAGGCCTATCCACCAGGTCCTGAGGCAAGAATGAAGAGGCTTTGCCTCACATACTTTTGTCATGTTGCTAGAAGGGGCTATTCCTTGGAGGACATGATACTCATAAGGGTGGAGAGTCAGTGAAGGAGAGGAAGACTAACCAGGTGGACTGACGTGGTGACTGCTGCAATGGGCTTTAGTGTGTTAGGAATTATTAGGATGGTACAAGATAGAAGAGAGTTCAGATCTTTTGTTCATGGGGTTGCTATGAGTTGTACTTGATTCAATGGCACCTACCAATAACAGCTAAGCAAACAAATAGGTTGGTTCCAGAGAGGATAAAACCAGGCTGCTTCTAGGAGGCAAGGATTTTAAAGGTTTGTCTGACATACTTTGGGCATGTGGCAAAGAGGGACTAGTCCTAGAAGAATGACATCATTCTTGGAAAGGTGGAGGGACACTGTAGGAGAGGAAGACAACAGATGAGATGGACTGACTCAGTGATTGGGGATATTGGGGTAGGTGTGTCAGGTTGGCTCAAGATAGAGCAGGGTTCAGAGCTAGAGCTGTTGTATGTGGGTCACTATGAGTCAGAAGCAACTCAAAGACACATAACAACATACCCTACTGGTCCCAGCGTGTAACTCTAGAAAAACCTATCTCGTTACCATTCTCATACTGTAAGATTCTGTCTGTAAAGGCTCAGAGATAAGCCCTTTTTGAAGCCTCAGCAAAGATCTATCATTCAATTTCTATTAATAATAAATATAGGAGAATAAACAATCCTGAACAATTTAATTTCACATTAGAAATGTTGTTGTTGTGTACTGGAGAGTCAGAACTCACTCACAACTGACCCTCCAAGGGGTTTCCAGAGGCAATTAATTGCACAGGACATTGCCCACCCTCCCGCAGAACAGCTGATGGCCTCGAAAACCACGTGCCTTCAGGTCTGCAGCACAGCTTCTTGCCACCAGGCCACCATACCTCCCTAAACTAGATATAAAGTGTGTATGAATTTATAAATCCTCAGATATAATCAGGAATGTTGTGTCTTGGTTACCAAGTTTAGTTCTCTTACTCATCTCTTCTCAAGCAGACATGAGTACTCTAGAATTTCTTTATAAAACTTTTACCATTTATCAAGGGTACCACAATTAAGAAATAAGGATAAAAAACAGATTTGAACTTTCTCAGAAAGCAAATAAACAGTTATCTGGGGTTTAAAGCCCTTTAAGTGTCATAAGTATAAAAATAATTTTCAAGACAACACATATACTTGATACTAGTAAAGAGAAATTCCAAAGTGGTATTTTACCTAAAACAACTGAGAGATTAAAATTTAATTTAGGGAACTTTGGTGGTCTACAATAAATTTTACCTGACTGAAATATAATACAATCTAGTCTAATTTAGGAAACTCTGGTGGTATAGTTTGTAGAGGACTGTGCAGCTAAACACCACATCTCTCTGGTGGTTTGAATCCATCAGCTGCTCTGAGGGAGATAGATGAGCAATCACTTATGTAATTTACAGCTTCCAAAAACCTTTGGAGGGGGAACAAAGATTGTTTTGGTTGGTTTTTTTTTTTACTTAATTTATCTGTGGCAGGTAGAGTGGCAGGCATTTCTAAAATGAAATCACATAAAATGTAAGACTTCTGCTATGGCATCTCAACTTCTTGTTAGAATTGTGGCTAAGGTCAAAGTCCAAATTAATCTGCTTTTTGACATTCTGGTAGCATGAGTGGGATTTCAAGGCACTGTGCCTCTTGTGACCTCTTAGGGACCTCCACGGAGTTGTGTAACTGGGGTACCATTTTCTTTCTGTTGGAATTCCACTTCCTTTGCTTTAGGATTTATTAATAATTTCTTTGTATTTTTAGCTTTACTTTCAATTCACTCTTGCATATCCAGCTGGGTTTTTCAAGTCTGCAGTTTTTTTGACACGGAAGTCTCAGAACTTGAATTTCCGGTTTGTAGATGTGAAAGTGGAGGCAAAAAGCTGAGTTTCTAAGCCAGCACCTGAATCTTTAGACGCAGGATCTATCTTCTTCAAGGGCACAAAAATTATTGCTTCTTTTTAACTTTTGTTTTTCTAGCTGAAAGCAGTCAGAAAAGTAGAGCTTCATCTTCAAGCTTTAAGAAAGAAGGAAAATTTAACTTTTTATTTTATAGGTTGTTGTTGTTAAGTGCCGTCAAGACGACCCTATGAACGAAAGTCGTTCACACTTGCATGTGTGACTTTCATCCTTTCTCCAGGTTCATTGGGTTTCCGGGGACAAGCCATTTATGGAAGTGGATGCCACCAAACACTATCCACCATGTGTAACAATTATCGCATTTGACACATCAGTGTCACAGTGTTCAGCTTCACAGTGACCACAAGTTACCTCTGTATGGCAAGTGGACACACTAGGGCTATACAACCTAGAAGAATGTTTGACCAACAACAATTTAAAACAGGACATAGGGCTGCAGATTAGAGTCACCCACCTTTGGCTTAGTAGCATCGCTTTTGGTCCACGAGGCCAACTGGTCTGTCTCTGTACTGTTAAGTGTCGTCGAGTCGTAGGCAACTCATAGCGACCCTATGAACGAAAGTCCTTGACACTTGCATGCGTGACTTTCATCCTTTCTCCAGGTTCATAGGGTTTCAAGAGGCAAACTATTTATGGAAGTGGATGCCACTTCTGCTTCCACAGTTTTACTTTTTTCTTCTTTTGTAACATGCTTTTTCAGTCTCTAGAGCAGTGCTCTCCTTAATCCAACTTCAACTTAACAAGGTGCACTGACTGCATGTGCTAGGCCAGGAGAGGAACTCTGAAGTCCTACTTCATAGGGAGTCCCACTTCTAACACAAAAGCCATGCATCTCTGAGCAGAGGGAGAAAGATGAGCAATGTGCTCCAAAGAGTTCAGTCTCAAAAACCTGTTGGCTGGAGGGTCGGCTGAGGTGTTTCCTACTTAATGGAAATAAGTGGCAGTACAGATAGACCAGTAAACATTTTATAGGCTCAAGGTATTCTTTTGAGGTATTACAAAACCATCAAGGTTTTCTTGCCTCATCTGGAACTAAAAAGAATTGTTGTTCTGTGCCTTCGAGTTGCTTGCGACTCATAGCGACCCTGTGTACAACAGCCCTAAACCCTGCTCTATCCTGTGCCAATCGCACTGCCTCTGACACAACCATCCCGATTTCCCCAGTCAATCCTGATTCCACATTTCTCCTCATAGAGCCCAGCTTCCTAGATAATCTCTTCTGCATATAGATGGAAAAGGTATGGAGAGTATGAAGATAGGACTCATCCGTGGAATACCTCCTTCTCAATTTTAAACCATGCATGTTTCCCTGCTCTGTTCTGACAACTGCCTCCTGGTCCAAGTATAGGTTTCGCATAAACATAAGCAAGTGTTCTGGGATTCATATTCCTCTCAGTTAGCCAAAGTTTGTGGTCCACAGAGTCAAATTCCTTTGCCTAGTCAATAAAACATAGAAAGACACTCCTCTGGTCCTCTGCTTTCAGCCAAGATCCATCTAACATCAGCTATAAAATCCCTTACACCACGGCCTCTTCTAAACCTACTCTGTACTTCTGGCAGTTCTCTGTTGATGTGCTGTTCCAGTTGTTTTTGGATAATCATCAGCAGAATCTTGCTTGCATGTGATATTGATGTTGTTTGATAATTTCTGCACTTTGTCAGGTCACCTTTCTTTGGAATGAGAATAAATACAGATCTTTTCCAGTCAGTTGGCCAGGTGGCTGTCCTCCAGTATTTTTGGCACAACTTGGTGAGTTCATCTAGGGTAACATCTGTTTGCTGAACTATATCAATTGGTATACAGTCAATTCCTGGGACCTTGTTTTTTGCTAATTCTTTCAAAACAGCTTGAACTTCTTCCTTCACCACCATATCTTGCTCATGCGTTGTCTCATGAGATTCTTCTGTGTCCACCAATTCCTTTTGGTATAGGGACTCTGTATACTCTTATCATCTTCTTTTAATACTTCCTGGATCATTTATTATTCTGTCCAAGGCATACAACTTGAGACTTGAATTTGGTTTTCAGTTTCTTGAGCTTAAGAAATGCTGAGCTGAGTTCGGGCCCCTTGATGAAACTATTTCATTGTGACTACAGTGTGGAACAAATGGAAAAGAAGAGGCCCTAGGCCACAAGAAGTCAAACCCAGAGCAGAAATTCAAGGGATAGAACTTTTCCTCAGAACTGTCTGAGACAGAAAGCCTTCCCTAATATTAGGACCTGGTATTTGGACTTACAGACTTTTAAACTCAAGAGACACTGGCCACAGCACAAGTAACTGGCAGCAGCTTGAGGTGTATGGAATCAGGGAAGTCCATAAAGATTGTGAACACAGGAAGAAGTGTAGACTCCTGAGTTTAAAGCTGATACCCATTTGAAGTTCTTGTCAGATGTTACTGAGTTGAGTGTGACTCAAAATGAGCCTATGAACAAAAGATTTGAACCCTGCCTTATCCTGGGCCATTCTCATAATCTTTGACACATTTAAGTCCATTGCTGCCACCCCTGTGTCAATCCAACTGGTTGAAGGTTTTCCTCTCCTTTGCCATCCCTCCACTTTTCCAAGCATGACACCATTCTCCAAGGAATAACCTTTCCTTACATGTCCAAAGTATATGAGATGAAACTTTACCTTTGCCTCAAAGGAGCACTCTGGCTATACATTCTCCAAGACTGATCTGTTTGTTCTTTTGACAGTCCATAGGGATGGGCAAATTAGAAATTGGCTATCTAAAATGAGAAGATTAAGGTAGGAGGTTGCTAGCTTACATACTTTGATGAATATAGTTTTTGTATATTTTAAGGGAAAAGTTAATTCTTATAATATGAAAAGCTAATTGACTAGAAAAATCAGGAGGTGGCCTGTAGTGTTAACCATTTATTGCTCAAACTGGCCGCCCCAAGTATATGCAAATAGGGCATGTTAGCCTATTGGCAAGGGAATGGCTAGTCTTGCCATTAAACTGAGTGGATACAGCAGCAGAATTGGAGAACCTCACCATCAGAGTGAATGCAGTATACACTTCAGGGCCAGCCAACCAAACCAGGGCTTATGCAAGTGCTACACCACAGGGAACCAGATCTAGTCTTTGCATAAGTTTGCTGGAGGATTAAAGGAGAGAGCCATAACTGGCAGAACTGAGAGCTTTTGTCCTAAAGGATTATATTCTGCTAATAACCTGAATTACACAGCCTTTTCACTTCCCTAATATGATTCTGTATGATCAATCTGTGAGCTAGATTTTGAACCCAGTAAAGCAGTAGGATTTGTGTTGAGATGAGTAGTAGGAAGAGGTAGGGGAATATGGAAGACATGGGAATTAGTTTTGTGCTGTTGACATCATTGATGGAGATAACTGTCCTTTACAGAATTGATAAAGGTCAGATATGACTGCCCCTGTGTCCCTTGCTGTTTTTACACTGTTATCAAACAGGCAACTTCCTCTACCTTCTCAGTTCCCATGGGTACCTTAGAATGTTTTCATGGCTAATCCAAACTCTTTGGTTCAACCACAAAAGAAGGGGATTAAAGTTCATACAACAATGTTGGTGAGTATAAAGGGAACTAAACAAGTCTTTCCCTCTCCCTTGGCACTAGACTAATGAAAAACTGTACAGAAGGTCATAATGTTACTCATGTCCCATTATCTTCCTCTACCCTTACACATTTACAAAAGCTCTTGCCCTGCAATACTCTGATAAGAGAAACTGTCAAGGTTATTTATAAGTTTTCAGGCAAGGGTTACTTGTGGCAATGGTTCTTGGCTAGTTCAAAGTTGACAAGGATTTAATTTCTTTGGATCCACAATCAATATCCGTGGAAGCAATAGTCAAGAGATCACATTACATAATGCATTAGTCAAATGTACAAAGTATTAAAGAGCAAGGATGTTACCCTGAGGACCAAAGTAACCTGGTCTAAGACACGGTATTGTCAACTGCCTCATATGTAGGTGAAAGCTGGACAATGAATAAGGAATATCAAAGGAGTAAATATTAAGGAAGCTCTGGTGGTCTAGTGGGTAGGAAGCGGCACTGTCTATTCAAAGGCAGGTGGTTTGAATCCACCAGTTGCTCCTTCCAAGGGAAGGTAGAAGCAGAGGGGTGAGAATGAGCTGGGAGAAAATTAATCATGACTTCACACATTTGATGGAAGGACTAGGGAAATGGGGAGGAACTTGTGTGAGAAACAATGTATTCTAGTTTTGTAAATAAACTAGTTATTTTTTTTTTAAAAAAAAAGAGAGATGGCCAATCATGGTTGCTTCAGGAGTGCCTCACACAGACTGAAGGCTCACATTTTATCATTTCAGATTATTTTTTTTCTCTGCATAAAAATGTATTTACCTCCTTAATATTATAAATATTTGGCAAGTGTAAGACATAATGTAAAAAAAGCAATCTGTACAAATATCTCCAGGATTTGATTTTTGTACCATGGAAATTTTATTTAAACATACAGGGTTTTAGCATGTTTATACAGTTTATCTTAGTGATATATTTAAGTGGCTAATACCTAAACAACTGTTTATTCAAAGGCGTCAGTAATTTCTATGTGGAACACTAAATAACAATTTTATACTGTGCTTTGTACTATGCTGTAACTCCCTCTTCCTTATGACTGGGCTTCTGGAACACTTGCCTGTAATCACTGAAGGGCTGTGAACCTTGAACTATTTCACTACGGGTTCTGCTGGACAGATAGATACTAGGCTGGTTATTAGTGATCAAGTAAGATTTATTCCACAAATGCTATCACTACCCCTTAAAATTTTACAGAGGTTATAAGAAACTGACATGTTGAGTGATGATCAGCACTAAGTCTTGAATTCCCACTGAGGTCACTCGAGCTATTAATTATTGTTAGGTACTGTCGAGAATGGCCCATAAAGACCCTATAAACAACAGATCTAAACCCTATCCTATCCTGTACCATCCTCATACGTCCTGACATTCTACAGCTCACCGTGGTAGTCACTGTGTCAATTCATCTGGTTAAGGGTCTTCCTCTCCTTCGCTGTGACCTTCTGCATTTTTGTGTATCATATCCCTCTCCAAGGAACAGACCCTCCTAGCAACATGCCCGAAGTATGTAAAATGAACTTTGTCATCTTTGCCTCCACAAAGAAAACTCTGGCTGCACTTTCTGAGACATACCTGTTTGTTTTTTCAGCAGTCTGTCAGATGTTCAGTCCTCTTCTCCAACACCACAGCTCAAAGACATCAAATCTTCTGTCATCTTTATTCACTGTCCGGCTCTCTGATGCAAGTGATTGGAAAGACCATGGCCTCAGACACACCTTAGTCCTCAAACAGACATCATTATTCCTCAGTAATTTGGAGAGGTCTCTAATAGCAGACATTCACAGTACAATGCATCTCCTAATTTCCTGACTGCTGTACCAAGGGTGTTGATTATGGATCCAAGTTAAGATGCAGTTGCTGACAGCTTCAATCTTTTCTCCATCTATCATGACGATGCCTACTGGCCTAGTGGTAAGAACCATTGTTTTCTTGATACTGAGATGCAATCCATATCGATGTATCCCCTTGATCTTCTGAAAAAAAATGCTTTAAGTCCTTGTCACTTTAAGCAAGCAAGGCTGTATTATCTCCATAATGCAGGTTACTGATGAGTCCTCCTCCGATCTTGATGCCACATTCTTCTTTGCAGAGTCCAGCTTCTCAAATATTTTGTTTAGCATACAGAATAGGTATGGATAGAGAATACAACACTGATGCACTCCCTTCTTAATTTACTACATGGGCTATAAGAAGTGAGTCAAAATGCAGTTTGAGTAGAATTCTGAAGAGGTCAATTACATTTAGTATGACATCAAGCTGTGACAACAGTTTTAGTTTAATGTACATTTTGACTTTCAGCTACACAAAGGTAGGTTTTAAATAATTAAAATGCTGTAACCCACTAATAAAATTGGCAACCATCCACTATTTTGTTGACTGAGCAAAGTTCTAATATTTTTTCTTTTCCCAAGATCTTGCAATTTTCTAAGACTTTTAAGAAAATCTGAATTATGTGTACACACAAGTACCTCTAAAGAGCACATTAAATACTATTTTGTCAAACTTTCAACAAAACAGCAAACATACAACTACTGATTTTTTCTATACGGAGTACAAAATACATTTCTCTTTGGGTTAATAAGCATTTTTTTAAAAAAATATACTTGAAATATAAACAGCCTAATATTTTCTGCCTTTATGAAATACTAACATATAAAAAATTAGTAGTCTTTGTGTTATTTTTGCCCTGATGTCACAATACCACGTCAACTACTTTTTCAATGGCAAGAAAACACACTAATTTAGTTCTGCTTTGTTTATAGCCAGAGAGAAGAACTTAAGTAAATGATGAGGTAGGTCTTGTTTTTGAGAAAAAAAAAATGTTTAAGTTACTTACTTGGCTCTCCAATGAGAAAATAGTGTTGAGAACTTAATCATCCTCAGTGCACATAATAAAATTTAACACATACAGATAGGAAATCTTCTCCCATGCGATTTACAAAGTGTTAAAACCTGATGCAAGGTCAGTGATGAGTCAGTACTGACTTGACAAGAGAAACAACATTATGAACTACTAAAGAAGAAACTTTCTTGGAAGAAATGCAGCCAGAATGTATGTGGGCCTTCATCTCACAAACTTTGAAGAAGCTATCAGGACAGTAGTTCCTGGACTACTTGGCAAAGTATAGGATTAAAAAAAAAAAGGAGGAACCACAGTGAGGTGGACTGGCACAGTGACTAAATCAAAGAGCTTACAAGTGCAGTAGATTGTGAGGATGACACAGGACTGGATGAGGCTTTCTCTCTTTTGTATATAAATAAGGCTGCTGTGAATCAGAGACAATCTAATGGTATTTAATAACCATTACCCAGTCACTGGATAAAAGTTTAGTGTGTTTAAACTTCATGTGTTCCCTGATGAGAAGAACAATGACATTAAAGCAAAAGTTTTCCCTATCTAGACAATGAGACAATTATCCTTTATGCTAGTATAAAATCCCTTTTTCTCATCTCCCCTAAAATTAAACTATGTCTCCCCTACTGAAAGCTAATTTAGTAACCATTTATCAGAATGTATGTCATGCACTGTGCTGAGTGTTAAGTATATGAACAAGGACAAGTTCCTGTCTTTAGAAAGCTCCCAAGTATACAGCCAAAAATATAAATAAGTAAACAAGACTTAAATTTAGGGATGATAGCGAGAAAAGAGTAAGAAGTGTCAGGATCCATTAGAAACCACTATTAATGCTAGTGAAATTAAGGAATTTCTACACATGGAAAGTCATGTCTACCTGAAATGTAATTTTAGTGGTCTACAAATCACTAGGTTGATTTCGTTTCACTAAGTAAAAGAATGCTTTCATTTGACCTTTTGGAACTTCAATGTGTGTATATATCACTTAGAGACTCTTAGACTGTAGAACTCCTCTTTACAAAGACAAAACACCAAGCTACTACTGCTTTCTTAGTCCACTCCAAAGCCAGACACATTATTTAATATCCTGGTACTGACTAGGGACAGGAAAGCCTAGAGGTATCTGAAAAACTAAATCTCAGGAAACAATGGAACGAGAAAAAGAAATTATCCTAAATAAGGTAAATACACAGAAATAGGATTGGAGATAAATGATGATAGCCAGCTTACAGAAAAGCAGAGAGAGGGTAAAAAAAAAGGAAATGCAACAAAATGTCAGTAGCGACTATGTTAAAAAAGATTTTCTCCACCTTCTCTATTTTTATTACTTGGTTATATACTTGGTTCAGTACTTCGAATATATTACTTGGTTTTGTGGCAAATATTTTGTTTAAAAAAAAAGGTCTTCTAGATACTAGGTGTCAGCATTGGGTACCATCAAACTGATGAGAAACCAGCACAAAGGGCCTGTTAAAAATCTGTACAAAATTAGTGTTTAGAGAAAGTCTATTACACATTCTTCACCACAATTCTGAAGGCTATCTCATCCTAATCTATTCTAGAATGACGCTAGTTCGTTCTGCCTGGCCAAATGTTTCAAGGCTGTCACTAGGGACAGCAAGTTCTTACTGTAAATGAGAGAGGTCAGATGTATAAAGAGAATGCTGAAATCTAAAACTTGAGCCTAAAGCTATGCCTTGTACTTTTAATTCCTGAAGAAAAGTGTCTCCAGGACTTAGCCTCAGGGCAGCAGCAGCAGCAGCAGCAGCAGCAGCAGCTGTGGAGCATGCAATACAAGGAGGGGCATTAGTTTCTCTCCAAAGAGATTAAGTTTCACTGAGTTATTTCAGAAAACATGGGTAAGTAACATTTGAAGACTATACCTTAATTAAATAAAGAACCTTCTGATCCAAATAATCTAAGTGGTTATTCATGACACAAATGCTCATATTAATACACTCATGCCACTCAGGCTGAAGAAACAGATCATCAAAAGGGATAGAACAGTCTGTAATAAGGCCATTACTATTAGCATTTCTTTACTTGCATGCAACCCAGTATTTAGAGAATACATTATTCTAAATGTGTTTTAATTTTTTCCATTAAAGTTTACATTAACTTTTTTAAAGAGTAATAAATAGTTAGAAAAAAAGATTTTGGAATCTGGACGCAATCTGAAAAGGTTTCTAAGAACCAATCCCTAAGAAGAAAAGCTCATATTCAGGAACTAAGATATCAGGCAAGACAATGCAAAGATTGAAGAATTATAGATACTATTGTTACAGTTCCAAGCTAAAAATAATTTTAAAGTGAAAGAAATGTTTGCATATACATACTTGTTGAAATAATTTAGTACTGGGTTCCTCCTTTATTCTCTTTACTACAAGAGGAACATATTCTGCTCCCTCTCTCCACCCCTTTACAGACGCCAGCCATTCTTGGCCTCCTGCCAGGAGATTCTTTGGGCAGTGTGTGCTCTCCAGACTCTCCATAACTGACTTACTCAGAAGTGGTGTTGCTGCTGTGGCTCAGTGGGTCAGTGGGCCGGCTTGAGTCCAGGATATGGATTCCCAGGGAGTTGATTGCTCGCATTAAAATCGTCACCATTGCCTCTACTGGAAGCTTCTCAAGAACAATCACACGGCAGCGGCTCAGAAGAGCCGCATTGACCTGGAAGGAAGGGTTTTCTGTGGTGGCTCCAATCAGGGTAATTGTCCCACGTTCCACGTGAGGAAGAAAAGTATCCTGATCATGGGAGGAAAACAGAAGAAATGGATTCCCATAAATAACCACCCACAGACTACTATGTAAGTTGTTTATCACTTCCTTCCTTCCTTTCCTAACTTTTATCTTTTTAGTTTATAGATGGCAAGCTACCTTAGATGACTGAATAGGAGCTTAACAGTTGGAGAATGTCAGTCTTAACTTTAAGTCCAAATATGTCTTTGGATGCCAGTCTTTCAGCGTGGTTTTTCATTAGCAAACTAATAATGTTGAGGGAATTCTACTTTGGTTTTAATAAAAATAGTTTGGGGTTGTTTTTTGGGTTTTTGTTTTTAACACAGATAAGCATCTGAAAAGGGCATATGACTAAGAAAATGAAAAAAAAATATTTAATCACCATTTGCAAAATCATTTTCCACCACAAATATTTAAACACTGTTACTTTTCCTAACAGACTCACAAACATGCTGTCTTGGAGAGAAGAAATGTTTACATGAGTCAGTGACCCAATATTAAACCTAAAGTCAGAATGTTAAAAAGTCTTTTTATTCAGAAGAGACTTAACTCAGGAAAAGGAACCTTGCTATGGTTCTGGGAAATATTTTTATCTAGGAGAGGGACATCATGCTTGGGAGGGTGGAGGGACGGCGCAGGAGAGGAAGGCCCTCTATGAGGTGGATTGATTCAGTGACTGGGATAATTGGGATGGGAGTGTCAGAGACAGTGCGATTGGCACAGGACAGAGCGGAGTTTAGGGCTGTTGTACATAGGGTCGCTATGAGTCGCAGGCGACTCGACGGCACATAACAACAACAACAACAAGGATTATAAAACTTCAAATATAAATATCTAAGGAAAAAGTATAGCTAAAAAGAAAATTTAATGTCTTTAGTAGTGGCTTTGTTTATAAAAGCCAACTATGTTCTTTTATTTTTATCTCAGAAAGTCAGGTAAGTAAGTAGAAACTAGTAGATCCTTTAACAATCACCTTGATCAGCGCCTGGAGTCACATGAAATACAGATTTTTGAAAATACAATTGTAAACTCTATAGGAGAGAAGTAAAACATATTTTAATAATCTTAAAATTAACGTAAACTGCTCACTATAAATATTTTAAAACTCTAAAAACCAGAACAAGAAGCCTTAGTGGTGGTACCTAGCCGACAATCAAAAGGTCATGGATACAAATCCACTTAGTAAAAAACTGGAGATTTGCTCCTGTAAATTACAGGCAAGAAAATCCTGTGGGGACACTTACTGTAACACTGAATAATTAAGAGTAAAAAATTAACTTGATAGAACAATAAATTAAAAATTTAATCTATAAGCCAACTGTTATCACATCAAGATCACTTTTATTAAACAAAAATTCACAACACAAATATTTAAAGAAAAATGTGGACAAAATAGGATTGAAGCAGACAGGTGGCGAGTCTGTTTCTTCGCAGACCAAGTTAATAGTGACAATATAAACACAAAGCATGTTTACAGAACTTTATACTTTGTAAAGTGATTTCACAACTACTTGATGTTCACAGAGTCAAAAGGACAAAAAAGTTAATATACCTGCTGAGACTTATTGAACCGATGAATCTCATCAATAAAAAGGATAGTTTTCCTTTTGAAAAAGTTTTTTTCATTTTGAGCTTGCTTTATAACATCTCGCACATCATTTGTCTTGGCATTTGTTGCAGACAGTGTCACAAACCTTATGCTGTGCTTCTTGCTGTTGTTTGCAATTATGTGAGCCAGAGTGGTCTAGAAGAGATGACAAACAGAGCTTAGGAAGCAGATCAGTGTTAACTGCCCATAAGTACTAACAGAGAGATGCATCACCATTTAACTAATCACTTGAAACTATGTGAATACTTAAGACCAGCGATAAACTATTAGGCACTTTTAAAAAGAAAAATTAAAGAAGTTAATCTTGGTCTTTTTTCCTTTGTAACCCTTTCTTGAGACTCTAAGATCTTTGAATTCCTAGTAAAAAAGAGCAGAGCGGCTATCTTGACTTAACAGTGTGACACACAGCTGTCATCTCTCATTAAAGAGAAAATTATTTTTCCGGCACCCAAGAAAATATTACTACTTAATGAACCTAGGTGAAGAACTGGACAGCACAGAATTAACATTGTCACTAGAAGTTCTCCACTGCAGTTTCACTCTTATTCCACCCTAAGAAAAGTGAATAAGACTCTGAGTTGAAAGATGGCTAATATTCAAGAAGACTGCATGGCAATCTTGAACTTTTTCTTTAGAAATGGATGAAGTGACAGCACACTGTTCGTGCTAACATTTAACAGACAACATGAGATTGAAGGAAAGCATTGCTCAGGTGCTCCACAAGTTCATGCTGTTATAAATACTAGTATTATTGGCAGCAGTTTAACAAAGTAACACAGAAGGACATTCAAAGACAGACAAGTCCATAGGGATGAGGAGAGGGGAGAGGAGAAGAAAGAATTTTCTAAAAGCTGTGCATCCACTTATCAAAGCCCAGCCCACTCTTCTAGGAGTCAGATAGTGAGTGACTAGGTTTGAGCCTGCTCATCAGCTAACACGGAGCAGGTAGGCCCACTGACTCTAACTGAATTTTCTATCCACTCACCCTTCCTCATTTCCTAGGAAGATTTTTTCCTTGACATCAGGGACACCCAACAACTGATTATCCATATTCATAATGAAAAGAATTCATGGACAAGTATGATGAATGCCATTGTCCAATTTCTTAAGTAAGGTAACACCCTAAATTCAGAGGGCTAGATATCAACAACTCCACTAATTGTGTAAATGCTATTTGGGATAGATCTTATTCTAACCAAAGGGAAAAGCTATGCGAAATCAAGAAGCAATTCAGGCAGATGAAATAGACAGTGGTATAGTTAAGTTGTAAGAAGTAGGAAGAAAAATTCTAAATGTCCTGGATTCTAAGTGATCTGAACCTCAAAACTAAGGGAAACCTATGAAATTTGAGCCTGTATTTTCCTTACACTTACTAGGTTTTTCCTTCATACAGATTTCAAATATCATACATTTGAACAGCTCTTAGTTTTCTTTACCTTTAAGCTCTATCTCCCTAGTTTCTTCCAAGTATCCTTCCAATGGCATGCTTTCCAGACTCACATTAAGCTTCTTAGAACTTGTGTAAACTTCTGATTAACCATCTCAGAACTTGTGAGAATTTCTAACACTGCGTGACACTTTAATGCATTAATGTTTCTTTGTCTAAAGTGTAAGGCACTGTGAGAAAACTTATTGAAATGCTAGCTGAACATGTCTTCACAGGGATGAATGTTTTACTGTAACCCTGTTAACCAATCTTTAAGGATAACTAAAAAATTAGAATTATAAAGTAAAAAATGGTGAGAGGGAAGTGTAAGAAACACAATATAAAAATAACATGTTGTTTCTAACATCAGGGAAATCACTAGTGATGACAGATGAATCTTGGCTAAAAGTAAAGAAAAAGAGAAAATGCTTATGTTTTATTGACTATGCAAAGACATCACACTGTGTGGATCATAAAAACATTACAGAAAACATTAAGAACAAGAATTGCAGAATACTTAATCATGCTCATGTGAAACCTATTAACTAGACCAAGAAGCTGTTGTGAAACCAACAACTAGACCAAGAAGCTGTTGTCCGAAAAGAACAATCCAACACTTCATGCTTTAAAATAAGGATAGATGTACATCTGGGTTGTATTTTTTTTCTTCATATGCTTCTGAGAGTTGGACAATATCTAAGGATGACAGAAGAATAGATGCCTTTGAGTTGTGGTGCTAGAGAAGAGTCATTAACATACCATGGACTGCCAAGAAAACAAAATGAGGGTGAAACCAAGTCTTTCCTTGGAGGCTAAGATTTTGAAGCTCCGCCTCACTTTGCGCATGTGACCAGGAGAGATCGGTCCTTGTAGAAAGGCGGATAGTTCAGGAGAGGAAGACCCTGGGTGAGATGGATTGATACAGTGACTTTAGTCAGACTGGCTCAGAACAGGAACGGCACATAAAAACAATAACATACTATGACAGGTTTCGAAGCAGGAGTGGCATCTTCTTCCTAAACATGCCTCGGGAACTTTGATAAATGTCAATAGTTGTAGACGGGCTTCAGGCCTTTTGTTCACAGGGTCACTATGAGTCATGCTCGAATTGAAGGCAATCAACAACAACATTCAGTATGCTGGGCAAATTATTTGAGAAGTTGGACTATATGAAGAATGTGACAAGAAGACTTATCAACAGCCTTAGATATGTAGACAGGTAACACAACCTTGCTTGCAAAAAGAGGACTTCAACACTTGTTGAAGGAGATCAAAGTTTATAGCCTTCAATATAGATTTCATACATCTCAACCTCAAGAAAACAAAAATCCTCACCATTTAACCAACAGGAAATGTTGTGGTTCTTAGAACTTGAGTACATTTCTAAAACAACATGACAAAAGAATGTATTGGTATGTCTTTGTAAGTATTGTGAGGAAAGGTTTTGAAATGATAGCTGAAAATTACTTCAGAGGGATGGATGTTTCACTGTAGTCCTGCTAAACGAATAAATCTGTAAGGATAACTAATAATCAAAATTGAAAAGACTGAAGTTGTGATTGATCTTATTTTATCTGGATCTACATTTAAACATCCAGAGTACATCAGTCATGAAATAAAAAAATGTGTTACATTGGAAAAATCTGTCATGGTCCTTCCCAAAGTGCTAAAGAACAGGGATGTCAATTGAAAGACTAGATGTACCTGATCCAAGCCATGATCTTTTCAAATACCTTCAGAGTCTGAAAGTCAGACAGTAAATAAGGATGAAAGGAAAAAAATCGATGCTTCAGAGTTGAGTGCTGCAGAATAATACTAAATATCCATCCCACAGACTTCCAAAAGAACAAACAAGTATGATTTGGAGTAGTGCAAACCTGAATGCTCCTTGAAGAAAAAGTATTTTGGGGCATGTAGTCAGAAAGGGACAGTCCTTGGAAAGGGGCATCATACTGGGAAAGGTTATACATACTGTGTGACAGTGAGACCCTCAGCAAGAAAAATTGACTGTTAACAATGAGCTAAAGAATATTAGCGATCATGAGGATGGTGTATAGCAAAGTTCAGATTTGTTGTTCACAGGATTGCTGTGAGTGATAGATGACTTGATGGCACCTACCAACAACTGTTTCTTTCAGGAAAGGTGAGGAGGTAGGGTGGAAAGATCATATACAAGAGTACAGATAATCACGCACTATGAATTTATATTCATCTTAATTCTGAGACACCAGCACAAGTCCTTAGGATCTCAGAGAGAGGCAGCAGGAGAAGCCTTTTCCTAGAACTTTAGACTCCACTCTTGGGTAACATAGGAACCTTACTATCCATCCAGGTGAGTCAAGGAGCTGGCAAACAGCAGCTCCTCGAAGAATTGAGATACCTTCCACTGCTGGGCCCACTCTGATCTTTCCAAGCCAATTCTCATCACAGAGCGTGGCCCTAGAACACTGCTGCTGAGGCTGCACTCACCTTGCCACAGCCTGGCGGCCCCCACAAAATTAATGAGGGGATTTCGTTCGTCTCCAGGAGGGACCTGAGCAACGTCTCCTGCCCCACAGCTCGGCTTTGCCCGATGTAGTCCTGCAGCGTGCCAGGGCGCATCTTATCGGCCAGCGGCTTGCCCGCCAGCATCTGCCTGATCTCTTCAGTGGTCATCGCCAGCGAATGCGATCGCCCCCCGCCGCTGCCCCCAAAAGCTGCTGTGGCGGCCGCGTCCACCGCCTCGGCATCCCAGGACCCCTGGTCTTCCTCGCCATCACCGTCCACGTCGCCGTCTCCCACCACTTCTTCCTCCTCCTGCGCCTCTGCCTCGTCCCAGCTCCGTGGAGATGCGCTCCTCGCTGCAGCGGCCGAGGCGGCCGGCCTTTTGCCCGACCCTTTTCTGCCCGGGCTGCTGACCCGCGCCACAGGGAAGTCCGGAATGAGGCGGGCGCCGCTGGGCGTGGGCGGTGCGTCGTAGCTCTCCCGGCTCTCCGTCTCGCCGTCGTCACCCTCCTCGCCTTCGCCCTCGCTGCTCTCGGCCGCCGTCGGGGTGGCGGGCTGCTTTGGGGCAGAGCTCTCTGAGTGCCGCCGCCTTTTGGCAAGCGGCGGTGATGGCCCTTTGGCTGGTTCTCCGGCGCTGTGCGACCCGGCTGCGGACTCCGCCTGACCTGCGGGGTGCAAGAGGAGGCAGCGGTCCAGATGCGAGTTGATGTGGGTGGCAGGCATCATTTGCTGGCACACAGGGCACTGCACCTGATGAAACTGAGACAGGAAGGGATCGTCCTCAGGCCCGCTCACCTCCATGACCGCCGCAGTAGCCGCTATCTCGCGCGATTCTCACGATCCCGGCCGCTTAGGCCCCTTGCGGCGCAATTCTCGGAGCAGAGAGAGGACACGCGCGGCCCGGGGAAGGGCGCGTCTCATGCCACACGTCTGAAGGTGCCGCGTCGGCCCGCCCTCGGCCCCTGCCGGAGGCACCCCGACCAGCACTCCGGGAAGTGTAGTCCAACGAGGCCTTCTTTAGGCCTCGGGGTAGGCCACTTCCTGACCGCTCTGGGTCTCTTCCGGCTCTGGCACGCCTACTTCCGGCAGCGGCAGTAACACTTCCGACTTAAACGCTACAACTTTCTCTTCGGCGGGATTATTTGCTGCAACTTTTGTGCTGGGATGAGGTCTGTGGCTCTGGTCGTCCTGGGGAATTCTCTCCCAGAGCACCCATCTTCTGTGGAAAAGAACGAAATCATTCAGGACATGCGAAGTCCGCCAAGGCCTGAAGCCTTCCTAGAAAATGCTTCGAAGTGGGGGTGCCCCGCCAGTGGCTGGGTTGCAGGATAAGAGCAAGCAAATTTCACCTCGGGGTGCAAGTAGTTTAAGGGAAATCAGAAGAAAGGCTATCGTGGTAATTGCACGAAGAACTTGAGCAAACCCAAAAGTACGAGTTAGGAACATGGAGAAAGACCCTTATCTTCAGTGGCTGTCAAATGCAAACAGTCGTTTTCTTTTGCTTTTCTTGTCTTGGAAAAAAAAAACGGGTTTGCTTTATGTTCTTTCTTTTTACACAGTGGCACTATTACAGTCCCCCTGACGGTCGTATTTTGATACTTACTTCTCTTTTTTATAATAGCAAAATATTGAAAATAGTCTCATTATTTTGAAATTTAGTAAAAGGAAACTATATCATTCCCAATGACAACAAAATAAGGTTGGGATTTTTTTACAAGTGACTGTGTCCAGTTTAATGGGAAAAGAAAGATCAGATTAAAACATGAGTGTCGATTATACATCTTGCACGCGTATCTCTGAGTAATGAGATTATCGGTCGTTTTCTGTAAAATTCTCCTTTAGGAAATTGTTACAAATGCAGTTTTATGGAGGAGGAATAAAAGGTCTAAAATTTGATGAAAAATGACAATTTAATCTGCATAAGAGAACCACGTTGAAAGTTATCCAAAATAAAATATCTAAAGGATTTTTTAGTTTTTTCATATCAGACTATTTAAAAAAAAAAAAAAGAAATGGGAAAAGAGCTAGAATGAGAAGGTAGTGGAAATGTGTTTTTGGTTTCAGGTTGTGTTTTTTTGGGAGTTTTCCCCAGTTAGTGCAGACTGTTTCAGCCTTGGAATTTTAAGAGGATTGAACCCCATGTTTTAATGGAGTTTTTGAAACTAGAAATCTGAGACTCAAGATTAACAGAAAAGAATTCTCCATCTTTGCAATTTATAGTCTCTGAAAATCTGCTGAAGGCTAAGTTCTGAGTTGACTTGCTGAATTGAAAAAAGCTAAGGAGAGATAGGAATTAAAAGAATCTCTGTTTTGACCATCCACTAATTTGCAATTGTGAAGAGATGGTGATTATGAAAGTTTTGTTTGGAGAGAAGGATGGAAGACTTCCCTCAAAACAAGTCTTAAAGAAAAAAGGATAAATATGGAACTGTAATTTGCTGCATTAATTTGAACATTTTTATAAATATGTGGGCATGCAGTCAACACTCTTAGTACCAGCAGCCAGGAAATAAAAAGACAAATTGGGTTGGAATAGTTTGCTGTAAGGAATCTTTCCAGAGTATTGAAGAGCGTCGGTTTCAGTCTGGAGACTAAAGAGTGCCTGATTCAGACAATAGTCTTCACAATTACATGCTATACATCAGAAAGATGGACAATGACTAGGGGTGGAAGAAGGAGAAGTAATGCCATAGAGTTGTGCTGGAGTATAGTATTGAGTAAACCATGGACTGCGAGGAGGACAAACAGGTTCATCTTAGAGTGAGACCAGGTTGCTCCTTGGAAGCAAGGATTCTGAGGCTTCATCTGACATACTTTGGGCAGGTTATAAGGAGGGACCAGTCCTCGGAGAGAGACATCACCTTGGAAGGGTGGAGGAACAGATAAAGAGAGGAAGACCGTTGATGAGACGGATTGATTCAGTGACTGGGCTAATAAGGGTAGGTGTGTTAGAGACAATAAAGTTGGCACATGATAGAGCAGAGAGGGCTATTACACAAAGGGTCAACATCAACAATCACTTCTGCAATGTAAAGTTTTAACATTAATGGCAACACTAGACATAAGTGAAGTTTAAAAAAAACACCTCTGACTCGTTACTGCTATGTCAGAACCAGCTAATTTCTGACAAAACAGTGCATTTTGAATGCTGTAAATAGCACAGGAGAAGATTGCCTATCTTTCTCCCTCAAAGTTTAATACATCAGAGAAGGCATAGCCTTTAAATTAGCCATGTAACTCCTTAAAAAAGACATGAAAGCCTTAAAACTTTTATTTTTAGAAATAATTTATGTTTATTATGGGCAATCTCATTAAAAACCATTGTTAATAACTTTTATATGTTTATCTTAATCATGCTTAGTGTTCTAGTTGGCACATTAGACAGAAAGATTAGAAAACAATTTGGATGGTTCGTTTGGCATTTCATGGTATAGTTAATACCATAATTCAAAGATACCAGTTCATCTTCTGTTTTTCTTACTGATTGTTGAGATGCTTAGGAAGCAATTTTGAAAATATTATTTGGATCAGGTACTCCTTTACTCACATGCTTGTCTTTTAGCACTTGAGAGAGGTACTTTGCAGAAGATTTTCCCTGGTGCATCATGTCATTTGATTTTTTGACTACTGCTACAATGGGTATTTATGGAACCAAGTAAGATATAATCATTTGACAACTTCAGTCTTTGTCCACCTAATATGATGTTGTCTTTTGGTCCAGTGTTGAGGATTTTTATCTTCGTGTATGTGTGTGTGTGTGTGTGTGTGTGTGTGTATGTGTGAGAGAGAGATTGATTTTAGTGAAAGTTTACAAAAAATTGGTTTTCATTTCTTTCATGCACATTTTCCTCCTCTCTTCCTCAGTTCACTTATTTTGTTGTTTCCTTGTTACTAAGATGTAACCTATTTTGAAGGCTTTAGTCATTAATCCTCTGCAGTGTTTCAGTTCTTTACTTTTGATGCAAGGTTGTGTCATCTGCATAGCTTAGGCTGTTGATGAATCCTCTAGTCCTGTTGCCACATTCTTCTTTGTATAGAATGTATAAGTACTCGAATGCTTTGCTAAATGTTCAGATTAAATAGGTATGGGGAAAGGATACAACTTTGAGGCACTCCTCTCCTGATTTTTAACGATGCAATATTCTCTTGTTCTGTTCAGAATAGGTTTGACATGAGCACAGTTAAGTGTCCTAGGTTCCTATTCTCAATATTATCCATAATTTGTTATGATCCACACAGTCAAATGCCTTTGCATAGTCAATAAAACACAACCCTCTCTGATAGTCTCTGCTCTCAGCCAAGATCCATCTGTTATCAGCAATGATATCCCTCATGCAGCAACCATTTTTTAAATCCAGCTTGAGTTTCAGGCAGTCCCCTCTTGTATTGTGTAGTAATCTTCAGCAAAATTTTACTTGTGATACCAGTGAACTTGATAGGTGCGGTCAGATTGAGTACAACTCTTCGCAATCCTGTGAACAGCCAACCTGAACCCTTTACTAGCCTCATCATCTCTAAAACTTGAGCCCATTGTTGAAGTCACCATGTCAGTCCATCTCATTGGGGAGGGTCTTCCTCACCTTTGCTGACCTTCCACCTTTTCAAGCAGGAAGTCCTTTTCCAAGGAATATCCTTGCCTCCCTACGTGTCCTAAGTATGAAAGGTGAAGCTTCACTGTCTTTGTATCCAAGGAGCACTCTGTCTGCACCTTCTCTGACGTGTATCTAGTTTTTCTTTTGGCAGTCCATGGGAAATTAAATACTCTTCTCCAGCACCACAACTCAAAGGCATCAGTTACTCTTCTGTCATCTTTATTCATTGTCCAGCTCTCTGATGCAGATCAGGTGATTGAGAAAACTATGGTCTGAATCAGGTGCACCTTAGTCTACAAACTGATGTCATTGCTCTAAAGCATTTTGGAGAGGTCCCTGAAGGCAGACTTGCCCAATGCAATATGTCTCCTGATTTTCTGAATACTGGTACCAAGGATGTTGATTATTGATCCAAGGAACTGAAATAATTGAGAGCATCAATTCTTCATCTATCATGTTAGTTGTTGATCCTGTGGTGAGGAACTTTGTTTTCTTGATATTGAGAAGTAATCCATTCTTAAGTCCTTGACCTTCTACAGCAAGCATTTCATATCTTCTTCACTTTCAGTAAGCAAAGTTGTGTCATCTGCATAATGCAGGTTGTTGATGAGTCTTCCTCCAATTCTGATGCCACTTTCTTCTTCACAGAATCTGGATTCATGAATTATTTGCTCATCATACAGACTGAATAGGTATAAAGAAATAATACAATTCTAATGCACACCCTTCCTGATTTTACACCATGTATTTTCTTGGCTTAGTGGCAAGAAGCTGCATTGCAATTCCATAAGCATGTGTTTCAAGAAGGATGAGCAGTCTCCTCCCATACAATTAACTAGCTCAGGAAACCCACCAGAGGGTCAGCTGTGGGTCAGTTCTGACTCTACAGTATACCACAACAAACAACAGTGTTCTTTTAGGGAACTCTGGTGACCTAGTGGCAATAATCCAAAAGGCATGCGGTTCAAGGTACCAACTGCTGCGTGGGAAAAGGATGGGCAATCTCCCATGTGATTAACTGCCTCTGAAAACCTGCCAGAGGATCAGCTATGGGTGGGTTCTGACTCTGGTACATGACAGCTTCTTGGTCTAGATACAGATTTCATATTAGCACAATTAAGTGTTCTGGGATTCCCATTCTTTTCGAGTTTAGCCATAATTTGTCATGACCCACATAGGCAAATGCCATTGCATAGTCAATAAAACACAAATAGACATTCTTCTGATACCACTACTTTAATCCAGGATCCATCTGACATCAGCAATTATATCCCTGGTACTGCAGCCTCTTCTAAAGCCAGCTTGAACTTCTGGTAGTTTCCTGTCAGTGTACTGTTTTAGCCGTCTTTGAATATTCTTCAACAACAATTTGGTATTAATGATATTTTATAATTTCTGTTGGATCATCCTTGGGAATGGGGTTAAATACGGATCTTTACCAGTTAGTTGGTCAGATAGCTGTCTCCAAATTTCCTAGCATAAACTGATGAGCACATCAAGAGCTGCATCTGTTAGTTAAAATGTCAGTTGGTATTCTGTCAGTTCCTGGAAACATATTTTGCTAATACCTTCACAGCAGTTTGAACTTTGTTCATTATCATCGGATCTTGTTCTTATGGTACTTCCTGAAATTTTTCAGTGTCAACCAGTTCTTTTTTGGTGCAGTGATTTTGTGTATTCCCTCCATCTTCTTTTGGCACGTCTTGGATAATTCAATATTGTGCCCATAGCATCTCTCAGTATTCCAACTTGAGGCTTTATTCTTCACCTCTTTCAGCTTGAGAAATGCTGAGTGAATTCTTTCCTTTTTATTCTCTGACTCCAGGTCTCTGCACATTTCATTAAAATATTTTTCTTTTTCTTCTCAAGCTGCCTCTGAAATCACTCATCCTTCCTAGCATCATGTCCCTCTCCAAAGAATAGCCCCTCCTAGCCACTTGCCTGAAGTATGCCTTATCATTCTTGCCTCCAAAGAGCACTCCAGCTGTACCATTTCCAACACATATTTTTTCTTCTTTTGGCACTCTATGGGATGTTCAGTGCTCTTCTCCAACGCCACAACTCTAAGTCATCAATTCTTCTGTCATCCCATTTCTGACATACTCAAGTCCATTTTAGCAGTCACTGTGTCAGTCCATCTGGGTAAGGATCTTCCTCTCTTTCACCGATGCTTTACCTTTCCAAGCATGATGTCACTCTCTAGGGATTGTCCTCTCCTAACAAGTATGTGCAATGAAGCTTTGTCATCTTTGCCACCAAAAAGCACTCTGGCTGCTATTTCTCCAGGACATACTTGTTTGTTCTTTTGGTAGCCCATGGGATATTCAGGGCTCTTCAAACCACAACTCAAAGGCATCAATTATTCTTCTGTCATATTTATTCATTGTCTAGCTCTTAGCAGCATAGCAAATGATTGAAAAGACTATGGCCTGAATCAGACATACTTTTGTCTTCAAACTGACATCACTGCTTTTCAGTTTTTGGAGAGATTTCTGACAGAAGCAGACTTTCCCAATTTAATACGTATCCTGGTTTCATTTTTTTATGTTCTATGATATATATTTCACAAATACCTTTTCTAAAAAAACACAAATGGCAACCTAATACATAGATTTCACCTGATGGACTGCATAGGAATCAGAGTGACTACATCCGTGTAAGGAATCATTGGAGAAACTTGTTAATAGCAGTCAAAACAAAACCAAGTGCACACTGTGGAACAGATTACTACTTATGTGCAAGTTCAAATTGAGAATGAAGAAACAGAAAACAAGTCCACATGAACCAACTGACTAGAAAAGATCCATATTTGTTCCCATTCTGAAGAAAGGTGATCCCATTCCCAACGGTATTTCAAGGAAATTACCATGAAACAACTTACGCAATGGTGATGAAAGAGGACGTTCAAGCTGCTCTGTAGGAATTGGCAAAAACACAATGCTCCAGGAATAGATGGAATACCAATTGATAATATTTCAACAGACAGATGCAGCAAACCTGGAAGTGTTCACTAGGCTGTGCCAAGAAATCTGTAGGACAACCACCTGGTCAACTAAACAGAAGAAATCCATATTTATTCCCATTAAAAAAAAAGTGATCCAACAAAGTATGGAAATTATTGAACAATATCACTAATATCACAAGCAAACTCCTCATAAAGATTATCTAAAACGATTGGAACAACACATTGACAGAGAACTACTGAAATACAAGCTGGGTTTAGATGAGGCTGTGACACTAGGGACATCATTGCCTAAGTCAGATGGATCTTGGCCAAAAGTGGAGTACCAGAGGAATGTCTATCAGTGTTTCATTGACTATTCAAAGGCATATGACTGTGTGGAGTACAACAGATTTTGGCTAATTTTGAGAAGAAGGAGAATCCCAGAACATCTCATTGTACTCATGCAAAACCTGTATTTGGACCAGGAGGCAGTCATCAGAACAGAGCAAGGAAATACTGCATGGTTCAAAATCGGAAAAAGAGTGTGTCAGAGATGTGTCCTGTCTCAATACCTTTTCAATATCTATGTAAACAGATTATTCAAGAGGCTGGACTTCATGAGGAGAAATCTGGCATCAGGATTATAGGAAGACTCATCAACAACCTGCATTATGCAGCTGACATAACCGTACTTGCTTAAACTGAGGAAGGCCTGAAGCATCTGCTGTAGAGGGTCAACAACTTGTTTGCCATATAGATTGAAGGTCGACATTAAGAAAATGAAGATTCTCACCACTGGGCCAATTGGCAGCATTGTGATTGATGAAGAAGAGATTGGTATTGTTAACAATTTCAACTTGCTCAGTTCCACAACCAGTCCTGGCACCAGCAGACAGGAAATCAAAAGACTAATTGCATTAGGAAAATCTACTGTGAAGGCCCCCTCCAGAGTGCTGAACAGCAAGGATGTCAGTCTGGAAACTAAGGTATGCCTAATCCAAGCCATGGTCTTCACAATTGCTTGTTGTGCATCAGAGAGCTGGACAGTGACCAAGGATGACAGAAGAAGAAGAAGTGATGCTTCTGAGATGTGGTGCTGGTCAAAAGTATTCAACATACAATGGACTGCCAAGAGATATAACAAATCTATTCTAGAGAGGGTGAAGCCAAGGTGTCCCTTGGAGGCAAGGATTTTGAGATTCTGGCTTGCATACTTTGGGCATGTAGCTAGGAGGGACCAGTCTTTGGAGAAGGATATTATACTTGAAAGGGTCGAGGGACAGCTCAGGAGAGAAAGATCCCAGATTAAATGGATTGAAATAATTACTGGAGTAATGAGGGAAGGTGTGTCAGAGATACTGTGAGATTGGCTCAGGATAGAGCTGGGTTCAGGGCTATAATGCATAGGGTTTCTGTGAGTCATAGTCAACTTGACAGTAGATAACAACAAAATTAGCAATCATTAATGTCACATGCAACAGTGATGTGCCAATCGTGGTAATAGGTACCCCATGGTGGACAGTCTTGGCTGGAGCTTCCCGACTAAAACAAGCCTGGAAGCAGGAGCGGCATCCACTTCCGAAATGGCTTGCCTCCGGAAACTCTATGTACGAACAGTGCTCAGGCCGTTCGTTCATAGGGTCGCTATGAGTTGTCTATGACTCGACGGCACCAAACAACAACAATGTCACATGCAAGCAAAATATCATTGAAGATTATCACAAAACTGCTGGAACAGTACATTGACAGCACACTGAACTGGGTTATTGGTTTTGTTTGCTTGTTTTTGTTTTTTGTTTTTCTTCATAAATCTAGTAGTAAAGGATAAACCATAATTCCCATCCTTACCTTATTGATGTTGTTAGATGCCATTTAGTACACACAAATCATAGTGACCCCATGAAGAGCAGATCTGAACACTCCCCTATTCCCTGTCATCCTCACTATCTCTGGCACACTCAAACCCATTGCTGCAGTCACAGTCTTCCTCTCTTTCACTGTCCCTCCACCTTCCTAAGCATGATGTCCTACTCCAAAGAATAACTTCTTCTGGGAAATGCCCAAAATTATGTGAGACTAGACTTCATCATCTTTGCTTCAATCTTGCCTATTTTCCTAGGCTTACTTGTATCTGCAAATGTCGCTGGGAGACACAAATGATTTACCCTCTGTCACCAACATTATTTAGGGAGCTCTGATGTACTGGTAGTAAGAAGCTGCACTGCCAACCCCAAGGTACCTGATTAAAACCCCAATTATTCCATGGGAGGAAGATGGGAAGTCTCCTCCCATACAACTTACTGCCTCTGAAAACCCACTGGAGGGTCAGATATGGGTCAATTCTTACTCAATGGTACATAACAACAGCCAACATGAATATTGGTAATTTGAGCCCTCACACTGCACCACTGCAGAAAGGCCTCCTGATCTGCTTCTGTAAAGATCAAGCCAAAAAAAACCCTGTAGAACCAATTTACTATCACATTAGATCACCAAGAGCTAGAGTCAACTGGGAAGGAATGAGTTTGCTTTAAAAAATGTTTACCTGTGTTATCTATCCTTTTTCTATATCTAAGGGAGCTCTAGAGTCCTAGTCCATAGAAAGTTGTGCTGGTAACCCAAAATATCTTTTTCGCAGTTTGAATCCACATGTAGCTCCACAGGAGAAAGATGATTCCTTTTTTACAATGTGATTTAAAGCCTTGGACACCCACTGGGGTCAGTTATGAGTGAGTTCTGATTTGATGGCAATGAGTTGAGTTTTGAGTTATATCTATCCAGCTAGAGACAGTGCATCTTTTTTTATTGAGAGTTGGGATTCTACCACACATACTAAGTCTGCTCTTTTCTCCCTAACGACAATACTGACTTTTCATCACTTTATTAAATATTCTACAGGTGACTTAATGGAAGCACATTATTCTTACAGAAGTAACTTATCTATTTAGCCACTTGTTTCTGCTTTTTATTTTCATGTTTAAATATAATAACATGATGGCTCAAGTAAAAAATAAGTTTTTGTCTAAAACTGTTTCATTTACTCAGAATTCTTTGAAATTAAATTGTAGGGTCAAATAGAATTATCAAATTGATTTCCATAAAGATTAAAACATTTCCTTAGATCAGAAGTGTATGACAGAGTATTCATTACTCTACTCTCAGACTTTATTTACAGTGAAATTGTTTTCCATGGAAGAGTGGGGACTTTTTATTTGTTTTATCAGTTTCCCAGCTGCTGTGAAATTTTACAACAATAGCAAAAATACTGAAATATTTATGAACATGTAGAATAAAACTTAACAGCCAAGTGTGAAACATTACATAATAGCTTTTATTTCTTTTCTACTAAAAGCATATCTTCATTAACTTTTAATAGGAAAAAAAAACCCCATATCCCTGAGAGTTCATGCATCTCTTTTTCAGACATCAGTGCACTCCCTACTGCAGTATTTTTCCCTGTGGAAATTTCTCACTAAACCTTACCCTCTCGCTGAAAGCAAGCCAACACTTAGTGAGAAGAGCATGACTTGGGCTTTGCACTTCTGTAATTTCATGCCTCACTACTCTTCTGTCATTTTATAGTACTGTGGTGGTTTACATGTTGCTATGATGCTGGAAGTTATACCACCAATGTTTCAAATACCAGCAGAGGACCATATGGTTCTTGTTCTTTGCCTTGTTGATGTGATGAATTACATT
>NW_006399821.1:5284277-5285240 GCF_000299155.1 Elephantulus edwardii | reverse complement strand
CAAGGACCAGTCCCTCCTTGCAACATGCCCAAAGTATGTCAGACAAAGCTTCAGAATCCTTGACTCCAACGAGCATTCTGGCTTCACCCTCTCCAGGACAAACCTGTTTGTTCTCCTAGCAATCCATGGTATATTCAACACTCTTCTCCAGCACCACAGCTCAAAGGCATCGATTCTCATTCTATCATCCCTATTCACTGTCCAACTCTCTGATGCATAGCACACAATTGTGAAAACTATAGCCTGGATCAGGTGCACCTTAGTCTTCAGCCTGTTGTCATTGCTCTTCAATACTCTTGAGAGGTCCCTCAAAGCTGACTTTGCCAATACAATTAGTCTTCTGATTTCCTGGCTGCTGTTGACTGTGGAACCAAGTAAGCTAAAACTGTTAACTCTCTCAATATCTTCACCATCCATACAGAAGCTGCCAATTGGACCAGTCATCATGATAATCTTAGTTTTCATGATGTTGAGCTTCAATCCATATTGAAGACTGCAGTCCTTGACCTTCCTTCTGTAGCAAGCGCTTCAGGTCCTTCTCAGTTTCAGCAAGCAGGGTTGTGTCACCTGCATAACTCAGGTGTTGATGATACTTCCACCAATCCTGATTCCACATTCCTCCTCATACAGCCCAGCGTCTTGGATGATCTGTTCTGCATATAGATTGAAAAGGTATGGAGACAAAATACATCCCTGAAGGACCCCTTTTTTTTTATTTTGTACCATCCAGTGTCTCTCTGCATAACTCAGGTGTTGATGATACTTCCACCAATCCTGATTCCACATTCCTCCTCATACAGCCCAGCGTCTCGGATGATCTGTTCTGCATATAGATTGAAAAGGTATGGAGACAAAATACATACCTGAAGGACCCCTTTTTTTATTTTGTACCATCCAGTGTCTCCCTGCTCTGTTCTGACGACTGCCTCTTGGTCCAAGTATAGGTTTCACATTAGCACAATC
>NW_006399821.1:5277496-5283072 GCF_000299155.1 Elephantulus edwardii | reverse complement strand
TCTTCCCTGTTCCCAACTTTTGCGTTCCAGTCGCCCATTATTATTAATGTATCTTGAGCACATGTTTGATCAATTTCTGACTGCAAAAGTTGGTAGAAATCTTCTCTTTCCTCCTCTTTGGCTCTAGTTGTTGGTGCATATATTTGCAATGATAGTGGTATTCACTGGACTTCCTTGTATGTGTATGGATATTATCCTGTCACTCACAACATTGTATTTCAGGATAGAGCTAGAAATGACTTTTTAAATTATGAAACCAACCCCATTTTTCCTCACGTTTTCATTAGTTATTTTTATTCAAGGATAATGTTTTCTAAGTGTATAGAACTATCCAAAGTTCTGTTTGTTGGGTTCAAAAAAAGGTTTTTTAGTTTAAATGAATTTAAACACTTAATTGTGCTTATGTGAAATCTGTGCTTTGACCAAGAAGCTGTCATCAATCACAACAGTGCAAGGAAACACTGCATAGTTCAAAATCAGAAAAAGTGTACATCAGGGATACATTCTATCTCTATACCTTCTCAATGCATATGTGGAACAGGTCATTCCATTCTGGATGCTGAATTTTATGAGGAAGAAAATGACATTAAGATTGGATGAAGACTCACCACCAACCTCCAATATGCAGATGACACAACTTTGCTTGCTAAAACTGAGGAGGACCTGAGGCATTGGCTGCAGAAGGCCAAGGACTGCAGCCTTCACGCCCAAAGTCAAGAAAACAAAGATTCTCACTGCTGGGCCAATTGACAGCATCATGATAGATGGAGAAGAGAGTGAGATTGTTAACAGTGTCAGCTTGCTTGGTTCCAAAATCAACATTCTTGGTACCAGTAGCCAAAAAAAAATCAAAAGATGAATTGCACTGGGAAAATCTGCTGTTTATCTGGAGGGACCTTTCCAAAATTCCAAGGATCAAGTATGTCATTTTAGAGACTAAGGTGTGCTTGATCCAAGCCCTGGTCTTTGCAATTATTTGTTATGCATCAGAGCGCTGGACAATGAATGAGGATGATAGGAAAAAAAAATCAATGCCTTTGAGTTGTGGTGCTGGAGAAGAATATTGAACATACTGTCAAGAGAACAAATAGATCTGTCCTAGAGAGGGTGAAACCAAGCTGCTCTTTGGAGGTAAGGATTTTGGACATGTGGCATGGGGGTACCAGTCCTTTGAGAAATCCATTATGTTTAGAAAGGTGGAGGGATGGTGCAGAAAAGGAAGACTCCAGATGAAACGGATTTACACAATAACTGGGGTACTTGAGTGTATTAGAGACAGTGAGATTGGTTCAGGATAGGACAGGGTTCAGAGCTACTGTATATAGGGTTGTTATGAGTCACAAGCAACTCGATGGCACATAACCACGATTGCTCTGAACCAAGAACCCTTTTATTTGTTTGTTTTAGGCAAGAGCGCTGCACTATAGGGAACTCTGGGTTGTTTAGTGGCAATAAGTTGTGCTATTAATCATAAAGTGCATGGTTCAAATCCATCATTTGTTCTGTGGGAGAAAGATGGGCAAGCTTGACCCATGCGACTTATTGCCTCTGAAAACCTGCTAGTTGTTGTTTAGTGCCATTGAATCACTTGCAACTCATAGGGACCCATATGCACAAAAGCCTTGAAACTTGCTTTATCTTGTGCCAACCTTATTGTCTCTTGACATACCTATCCTCATTACTCAGTCACAGAGTCATTCTATCTCCTCGAGTGTCTCTCTTGTGCTGTCTTTCCACTCTTCCAAGGTGATGTTCCTCTCCAAGGACTGGGCCCTTTTTGAAACATGCCCAAAGTATGTCAGATGAGGCCTCAGAATCCTTGCCTTAAAGGAGCAGCCTGGTTTCACCCCTCTCTAGGATGAACTTGTTTGTTCTCCTGACAGTCTGTGGTATATTCAATACTCCTCTCCAGCACCATATTTCAAAGGCATCAATTCTTTATCATGCCCAGTTATTGTCCAGCTTTCTGACACATAGCAAGTAATTGGGAAGTCTGTGGCCTGGATCAGGTGCACCTTAGTCTCCAGACTGACATCATTGCTCTTCAGTACTCTAGAGAGGTCCCTGACAGCAGACTTTGCCAGTACAATTCTTCTTGTGATTTCCTGGCTCCTGGAAAGAGTGTGGAATGTTGAGTCATGCAAACTAAAGCTGTTAACAATATCTATCCTTTCACTTGCTGAAGGGTCAGCTATTACTCAGTTTCTACACCACAGTACTTAGTAACAGCAACAAACTTGCTAGAGGCTAAAGTTGGCGGTGGTGAGTATAAAGAGCTTCAGACGTGTAGGGTGATCTCTAGTGAGGGGAGTTTTATAAAGATCCATCTTTGTTTTTTGCATATGGGTACTGTGTGAGGTTCTGTCTCACATACTTGGGGCATGTGGCCAGGAGGGACTCATCTTTGAAGAAGGACATCATGCTCAGAAGGGTGAAGGGACATCACAGGAGAGGAAGACTCTGGATGAGATGGATTGATTCAGTAACTAGGGCAATGGGGGTAGGTGTGTCGGCGTCAGTGAGACTGACTCAGGACAGGGCAGGCTTCAGAGCTGTTGTGCATAGAGTCACTATGAGTCACAGGAGACTTAACAGCACTTAAAAACAACAATATAGTATGAATACCTGCCACCACTCTCTATTGAGCTATCAAGACTAGATGTCTTTCAGGTTTGAGAAAGTTGGAACAAAGCTGCCTAAATGATTGCAGAAGACGTCTATGGTCTTAACAGGGTGTGTTTAAAAATAAATAAATAAATAAATAAAGGGGCAAATAAATGTGACTGTAGAGGATCCACACTCACAATGTTACCAGAGGGACTGTTTCTTTGCAAAGGGGAGGAGGCTGAACATCTGATTGCCTAAGACAAATTCTGAGATGATTGCCACAAGAGAAAAAAAGGTGAAGGTGATATTTCATCCTAGTTCATCCTCTCCTTACCTGACCTCTGAAATGGAGCCATTGGCCTTGAAAAGCCCAATGTCTAAAATTAATATTCTTTCCCATCTGACTAAGAAGGAACAGCTGAGCAACATGAGACCAAGGACCATATTAGTTTAAACAGGGGCTCAAAGTGGCATTTGAGAGAGAGGTTATTTCCTTTCATAACGGGATGAGTCTTTTCAGAAGACTTAAATTCTACTGATAGCAAAGACTTTTACCAGGGAATATCAGAGTAATTTTTAATTCTGCAACATTTCCTTTTATCTGTGGAACTTATTCACTGCACCTGGAGCGGCCCAAACAATATGATGTCCTCTTTTAAATGGTAATTATCACCCTCCCTTTTTTATTGCTATTCCCTCTGAAATCTTATCTTTTTATATTGTCTTAAATAATAAATTGTACTAAACTTCCGGTAAGACTTATATTTGTTGGTACAGCTTAAACATGAGCTTTTGTTTTAATGTGTTAGTCTTAATGTGGCTTCCCATTCAATCTCCGTTGACTTTGTATTTTATTTATTGTTTGTCTTGGAAATATCCATACATCTTCTTGCCTTCTTTAATAATAATTCTTTTTCAGGACAATTTGAAAACTTGCTAATAATTGTCTAGAATGTTATCTACAGATCCCTGATTTACGATTGTTTAGATTTTTTTTTCTTTGCATATGAACTCTTTATGTGATTAAGTGGAATTTGGTAGGACATTAAGTTTTAATCAGGACTCAAAAGGACTTTTAAAACGTTTTTATTGTTTGAGGAAATGTAAGTTTTCTGGCGTTAATTAGAGAAGTGTGGTGGTGTGGTTTTTTTTGTTTGTTTTTTAAGTTGCAAGCGCTCCAAGAAACAAGTTTCTTAGGTGTTCTCCAGCAGGGGGCCTCAGCATTCAGCCTTGAGATCAATCCACTACTCTGTTTCTTCTCTCTACCTCTCGCTTTCCTTATGAAATCAAGTGAGCTGTAGCCACATCCACACCATACACGCATGTGTTTATTATCGTGTGTTACGTCTATTATTTATTTTTCAAGAAAAGCACCCCAAAGAAAGCACAAGACTTTGCACTTACAGCCTTGAATGAAAATACAGAGGAAGCTCTCTGTGGACATTTTCAATATGAGCAAACAGTAAAGAAACACATATATTTTAAAAATAAACATCAACTGTTTTAAGGTCTACTTAGAGAAGTGCCCCAAAGGAGATATCATTTGTTAGAGACAGTTCCAGAGAGAGAGAGGTAACCCTCCAGGGTGATTTGATAGAGATAGGTGGAGCCAGAGTCAGTTTGTAACGCCTGTAATCCCGACCAAACCCAGATCAACTATATAGCAGATTTCAGCTGGGCACTTATTTTAAATGTTGTTCTAATTTTTGTAAATCTTATTTTAAATAATGAGTGACTGATGTCAGAAAGGACCAGTCCTTGGCAAAAGACATCATGCTGGGAAGGGTGGAGTGTCAGAAAAGAGAAGACTTTCAACAAGATGGATTGACACAGTGACTGTAACAATAGGCTCAAGTTTATTAGAGATGTTAAGGATAGCACAGGTTAGGGCAAGATTCAGCCCTATTGTTCATAGGGTTACTATGAGTTACAGTTAACTTGATGGCACCAAAAAACAGTTAAAAAAATAGTCACTGTGTAAGACTCATGCTTTCACTGTTTGCTTGTATATAAAATATGAATACAAAACAAAAATGCTTCTCTTTCTTAGTTCTAAAGCTTGAAACTGGACAGTAATATACTTATTTCTTTCCCTAATTTTAGATTCTATCTCCAGCTGTAATTAAAAAGACTTCAGAATTCTCTTCTCTTTGATTACATTCTCCAAAAGTCAAATATATCAGTATGTGATGAGTGCTATACTTGTTTCTTTCTTGCCAGCCTTGGAAAAGGGACACTCCCAAGTCATGATTGCGTGATGATTTGTAGATCCGAGACAGAGGCAAAGGAAAGCCATACTGCAGACGGTAACCTGATCGGACTCACCACCAAGATGCTAAAGGTGAATGGGCTGGAGGAAGTCAGCACCTGCTACAGCAGTTCCAGGCTGGGGAAAATGTCACTTTTTCAGTGCATGGAAAAGATTGAGAAAGTGAAATGTTTACTGCAAGAAAATTCTAGTGAACAGGATCCAAAGTCTGCAAAGAATGAGGTAACCATGTGCTAATTTAGTTCCCTTAAAAATGTTATCTTTACACTGTTCCTTCTTGCTCTGTGTGGCCATTAATTAGGACTTTTGCAAATTCTCTGGTGGTGTGGTGTGTTAAGGGTTGCATTGCTAATCGAAAAAGAGGTATTGGTTCAAGTTCTCAGGGGAGAAAGAAAGAGATGTGGTAAAGATTTGCAGCCTCAGAAATGTAGTGGGCGATGCCTATGAGCCCCAACAGACATGATAGTGAGTTTAGTTTTGGTTTTGGTTCTAATTCCATGTTGTCTCTGTGTGCAAAAGTGAAAAAGAAAAAAAAAGTTTACAAATAGGGCAATTTACATTGTATATCCATGAGAGTTATATGTGTAAACTATGCATTTGAGTATTGGTCAATGATTAAGAGGGTTGTTTGAATGCATTCCTGTCTGTAGCCTGCGCCACACCACCACTTCCTCATTCATGTCCTGTAGGTTCTTAGGTA
>NW_006399821.1:5259150-5277396 GCF_000299155.1 Elephantulus edwardii | reverse complement strand
TAATTTAGTGAAGGTTTAGAAGAGATTTGTTCTCATGCATGTACATTTTCCTCCCTCCCCTTCCCCAGTTCTCTTTGCAATATTTGTCCTGTTCCAGGCTACTGATGGTCATATACATAGTTTCCAATTGTCCATTCCTTTCAGATTATCTTTTTCACCCATTCCAGTAAAATGTTCACTATTCTTTTCCCACTCTCTCTTCTGCACAGTTGATCCTATTATTAACAGCGGGCTTATGCAATATTTGTCCCTTTGTAACTGAGATATTTTACTCAGCATGTCTTTCAGACTCATCCATATTGTGTAGTGTTTCACAAGTTCATTGCTTTTCAATGTTGCATTAGTCCATTGTGTGATGTACCATAGTTTTTCCATCCATTCAGTTGTTGATAGGCATTTGAGCTACTTCCACCTATTTGCTATTGTGAATTACAGAGTGATAAATAAGGTTGTGCATGAGATATCTAATCTTAATGATCGTCCCACCCCATGATTCCCAAGGTTGTTGCTAGAAATGGCAGAAGACTACCCATCTTTCCCTGGTGCATACTTTCGGTTAGCAGCATAACTTGCCAAGAAGTATTCCTGTAGAGTCTACCCACTCTCCCCAGCTTACTGCCTTAGAATTTTATGAGGGTACATATTTAACAATAATAATTTAAATGATGAATTAAAGCTTGAGATTCAGAGAAGTACTATGAGGGGCATAACTTTGCTCCTGAAGAAGGGTCTAATTTCTTCAAGATCACAGTGAGAAGAGGCTAAGTTGTTGACCCTGCAGCTGTGCTAAGAGAAGGGGTCAGCACACCATGTGACTTTTCCTCACTGAAACTCATATCCTCATTTGTACTTGGAGACCATTCCAATGACTTGGTCTTTGTCAAGTTACCAAACTCAGCCTTACTTACCTCATCTGAATAATGGGATGATAGTAGCCCATCCCTTATAGGGTTAGTGTGAAGACCAGTTGTGCTAAGGTATAAAAGCACTTAGTACTATGTTACTGTAGACAATATGTAATAAATGCTAGCATAATATCATAATCATCATAGATGCCTTCCTCTGCCTTGACTTAGTCCATATCCTCTCATCCATCCAGGCACATGAAGCACCTTGCCCAGAAAGGGGTCTTGCCGTATTTTGTCTGAGCCTTTATTATAGTTTCTCCTTATTTTGGATGCACCTGCTTCTTCAGATTATAAAAATTGAAGGTTTAAACCCACCCAGAGCTGCCTCAGATGACAGCCTGGAGACCTGTTTCTGAAATGTCAATTAGCCTTGCAAACCCTGGGGAAGAGTTCTACTCTGTACTCATGCAGTCACTATGACTTGTAACACAATATACAAACAGACAAGACCAGCAATTGAGGGAGTGCAAATAAGCCTAGAAAACAAAGAGCAGAGATGATGCACAGAAGACTGATTTTCATATGTGGGAACTTTTATAGAAAAGACAAGTTAACAGTGACTGCATCTGTGAGCACTGTGGCATTGGTGCCTGGAATGATGTCTTCCTGGAACAGCTTACTTCCCTGCAAAATCTGCAGTAGTCAACCTCAGACAGTGACTATAATGATATGAATGATGATGCAAAAAGTCAGCAAACTGCTGAGATGGTGTCTTGCATCCATGGCTTTTGTTAATTCTTCATAAGCTTCTCATGATATTGGAGTAGAATGGCAGAGAATGGGTGCTTAGATCTCCTCTTAGAAGCCAGAAAATTTTCACATGATAAGATACATTCTAGAAAACTGCCAAACATTGATGTTATACTTTTAGTTTATGTGCTGGTGCAGTCACTATAGCTTTTCATATGACAAACTAGGAATCCAGCATTTTCCTGTTTAAGATAAACCTTGCTTTAAGCACCACTTTAACTCTTTGAAAGAGTCCTGGAGATCTAGGTGTTAAATGTTGGGCTAGTTCAAAATCAGGAAAGGAGTATATCAGAGATGTGCCCTGTCTTCTTTTTTTTTCCAGTCTATATGCAGAACAGATCATTCAGGAGGATAGGGTTTATGAGGAGGAATGTGGCATCAGGAATGGAGGAAGACTTATCAACAACCTGTGGTATGCAGATGACACAACCTTGCTTATTGAAACTGAGAAGGACTTGAAGCACTTGCTGTGGAAGGTCAAGGACTGTAATCTTCAATATGGAATGAAGTTCAACATCAAGAAGACAAAGATTCTCATCACTGAGCCAATCGGCAGCATTGTAATAGATGGCAAAGAATTTGAGTTTAACAATTTTAGCTTGCTCAGCACCACAATCAACACTCTTGGCACCAGCAGTCAGGAAATTGAAAGACAAACTGCATTAGGAAAATCTGTGGTTGGGGACTGAGAGTACTGAGAAGCAACAATATCAGTATAGAGACTAAGGTACACCTGATTCAGGCCATGGTCTTCACAATTACTTGCTATATGCATGAGAGAGCTGGATAATTGCTAAGGATGATAGAAGAATCAATGCCTTTGAGGTGTGATGCTAGAGAAGAGTACTGAACATACCATAGACTGCCAAGAGAACAAACAGGTCTGTCTTGGAGAGGGAGAAACCAAGTTTCTCTTTGCAGGCTAGGATCTCATACTTTGGGCATGTGACCAGGAGGGAGCAGTCATTGGAGAAGAACATCATGCTCAGAAGGAAGGAGGGACAGCATAGGAGAGGAAGACGCTGGATGATATGGATTGAGTAGGTGGATTTAGATGAGGTCATGGTACTAGGGATATTATAGCTAATGTTAGATGGATCTTGGCAGAAAGCAAAGAATACCAGAAGAATGTCTATCTGTACTTCATTGACTATGCAAAGGCTTTTGACTGTGTGGATCACAACAAGCTGTGGCTGACTCTGAGAAGAATGGGTGTGGAACATTTGATTGTGCTAATGTGAAACCTGTACTTGGACCAAGATGCAGTCATCAGGACAGAGCAAGGAGAACTACATGGTTCAAAATCTAGAAGGGGGTCTTTCAGGGATGTATTCTGTCTCCATACCTTTACAATCTGTATGCAGAACAGATCATCCGAGATGCTGGGCTGTATGAGGAGGAATGTGGCATCAGAACTGATTGAAGAGTTATCAACAACCTGCGATATGCAGATGACACAACCCTGCTCACTGAAACTGAGGAGGGCCTGAAGCGCTTGCTGCAGAAGGTCAAGGACTGCAGCCTCCTATATGGATTGAAGCTCAACATCAAGAAAACAAAGATTCTCACCACTGGGCCAATTGGGCAGCATCAGGATGGATGGTGAAGAGATTGAGATAGTTAACAGTTTTAGTTTGCTTGGCTCCACAGTCAACACTCTTAGTAACAGCAGCCAGGAGATCAAGAGATGAATTGCATTGGGAGAGTTGGCTGTGAGGGACCTCTCAAGAGTACTGAAGAACAACGACATCAGGCTGGAGACTAAGTGCGCCTGATCCAGGCTATAGTCTTCGCAATTACATGCTTTGCATCAGAGAGTTGGACAGTGAATAGGGTTGATAGAAAGAGAACTGATGCCTTTGAGCTGTGGTGCTGGAGAAGAGTGTTGAATATATCATGGATTGCTAGGAGAACAATCAGGTTTGTCCTGGAGAAGGTGAAGCCGGACTGCTCCTTGGAGTCAAGGATTCTGAAGCTTCTTCTGACATACTTTGGGCATGTTGCAAGGAGCGATCCTTGGAGAGGGACATCACGTTTGGCAGAGTGGACGGGCGGCAAAAGAGAGGAAGACCGGTGATGAGATGGATCGATTCTGTGACTGGAGCAGTGGGAATAAGTGCGTTTGAGATGGCTAGGTTGGCACAGGATAGAACAGCATTTAGAGCTCTTGTATATAGGGTGGCTATGAGTCACAAATGACTCGATGGCACATAACAACAATAAGTGGAGTATTGGGGTAGATGTGTTAGAGTCAGTGAGATTGGATCAGGATAGGGCAGGCTTCAGAGTTGTTATATATAGGGTCATTATGAGTTGCAGGTGACTTGATGGCATGTAATAACCACAAAATGAAAGTTCTGTGGTGCAAACTCACCAGTTGTTCTGTGGGAGAACAATCAGAAAGTCAGCTTCTGCAAAGATGATTGTTGTTATGTGCCACAGAATCACCTGTGACTCACAATGACTCTGTGAGCAACAGTTCTGAACCCATCTCTAACTTGAGCCAGTCTCACTGTCTCTGACACACTCACTCCTCATAACTCCAGTTACTGTGTCAATCCATCCCATCTGGGGTCTTCCCCTTCTGCTTTGTCACTCCACCCTTGTAGGCATGATGTCCTTCTTCAAGGATTGGTCCCTCTTGGCCACATGCCAAAGTTACGTGAGATGGAGCTTCAAATTATTTGCCTCCAAGGAACAGCTTGGTTTCACCCTCTTCTGGACAGATTTGTTCTTTTGGTGGTTCATATTATGTTCAATACTCTTCTACAACACCACAACTCAAAGGCATTGATTCTTCTTCTGTACTACCTAGTCATTGTTTAGCTCTCTGATGCATAGTGCATAGCAAGTAGTTATGAAGACCATGGGTTGTATTGGGTTCACCTTAGTCTCCCAACTGACATCATTGCTTTTTAGCAGTTTGGAGAGGTCTCTAACAGCAAATTTCCCCAATGCAATTAATCTTTTGATTTTTTGACTGCTGGTGCCAAGACTGTTGATTGTGGAGCTGACCAAACTGACATCTCAATCTCTCTCATGATGCTGCTAGTTGGCCCAGTGGTAAGAATCTTTGTCTTCTTGATTTTGAGCTTCAATTCATTTTTACAACTACAGTCTTTGACCTTCTGCATAACATAGGCTATTGATGAGTCTTCCTCTAATTGTGATGCCACATTCCTCCTCATAAAATCTAGACTCCCAAATGATCTGTTCTACATATAGATTGAAAAGGTTTTGAAAGGTATTGAAAGGACAGGGCACCTCCAATGCACTCCTTTCCTGATTTTTAACCATGCAGTGTTTCCTTGTTGTGTTCTGACTACTACTTCCAGGTTCAAGTATAGGTTTTACATGAACACAACCAGGTGTTCTGGAATTCGCATTCTCCTCAACGTTAGCCACAATTTGTTGTGATCCACACAGTCAAATGCCTTTGTATGGTCAATGAAACACAGATAGACACTCCTCTGGTACTCTTTGCTTTCAGCCAAGATCTATCTGACATTGGCAAGAATGTTTCTAGTGCCACAGCCTCTTCTAAACCTGTCCTGTATTCCTGGTGGTTCTCTATCGATGTGCTGTTCTAGTTGTTTTTGGATAATCTTTAGAAGGATTTTGCTTACGTGTGATATCCCCAAACCAACCCACCTCACTAAAAACAAATTTAAAAAAATTTTTTTAAAAATCCACCCAAATTTCACACATCAAAAACCCAACCCAAACCAAACCAACCAAAGCAGAACCTTCTACCATGGAGTCAATTCCTACTTATAGTAGCCCTCTGTTGGGTTTCTCAGGCTGTAAATCTTTATGAGAGGAGACTGTCCATCTATTTCTTATTGAGCACCTGGTAGATTTGAAGTGTTTAGTTTTCCATTAGCGACTTGTTATGCTACAGGACCTCAAAACCCCTATCAGACAGTACTACTTGTCCTACAGGTTGCTATGAATTGGAACTGACTCAGGGAAAAAGGATTTTACTCTGATTAGTTTCAGCTTCACTTTAAATGAAAGGATAAATTTAGTGGTCTCTGTTAAACATGATGGGCAATGAATAAAGAAGGCTCAAGAACTGATGCCATTGAGCTGTGGCGTTGGATAGCCCAGTAGCTACCAAAAGAACAAACAAATCTGTTTGAAGAAAGTGTAACCAGTGTTCTCCTTAACATTTGATTAATAATAATTAATATTTTATTAGCATTTTTAATTTCACTCATTGGCCTATTTATATATCACTCCCACATTATATCTTCCCTCCTATGCTTAGAAGGCACAATACCTGTTCATGCTCAGAGCCATCCTGCCTCTAAACATGAACATTGCTCTCCTGATAATAATACTGATGATAATATTCTCCTAGTGTCTGTGGCCTGTGAGGCTGCAATTGGTCTGTCCCTTCTAGTTACCGTATCAAATACCTATGGCCTATACTACATCCAAAACTTAAACTTACTGCAATGTTAAAAATCATTATTCTTACCCTTATACTCTTTCCCCTCCCATGATTATATAAAAAAACCCCTTAATTTGAGTTAATACCACTACTCACAGCGTCATTATTAGCCTCTTCACCCTGTCACTCCTTGCCCTATCATTGGAACTCTCCATTAATCACTCTAGTTTGTTATTCTGAGATGCCCTCTCAACACCTCTTTTATTCTTAACCACCTGACTTCTTCCACTCATAAATACGACCAACACCACCTAACCTCAGAAGCCTATGCCCAGAAAAAAAAGTACAAATTTCCATGTTCATTCTCTTCCAACTTTTCCTCATCTTAACCTTTTCCTCATCTGAAGTTATCCTGTTCTACATTATATTTGAAATAACACTAATCCCCACACTTATTGTCATGACACACAGAGGTAATCACACCAAACAACTAACGCAGGGGTTTATTTCCATTTTATACTTTAGCCAGCTTACTCCCACTCCTAGTGGCCTTAATCTCAATTCAAAACTTCCTAGGCCCCTTAACATCATGATTATACAATACTGAGTTAAACCACTGACTCTCCTTATAATCCTCAGACTTTCTTTGATTGGCATGCATTATAGTTTTTATAGTTAAAATACCCCTCTATGGCCTGCACCTATGATTACCTAAAACCCACATGGAGGCTCCCATTGCAGGCTCCATGGTCCTTGCAACCATTTTACTAAAACCAGGGGGTTACAGTATAATACTACTAACTGCGATCCCAGACCCCCTAACAAAAACCATAGCCTACCTATTGATGATACTCTCACTCTGAGGCACGATCATAACAAGCTCAATCTGTCTCTGCCAAACTAATCTAAAGTCACTAATCACCTCTTCATCAGTCAGTCACATGGCCTTAGTAATCACAGCTATCCTAATCCAAACACCATAAAGCTGTATAGGCGCAACAGCCCTAATAATTGTCCATGACCTGACATCATATGTACTATTCTGCCTAGCCAATTCAAACTATGAACAAACCCGTAATCAAATTATAAAGCTTCCTCAAGGTCTCCAAACACTGCTTCCCCTAATAACACCCTGATGAGTTGTTGCAAGTTTAGCCCACCTAGCCTTGTTGTTGATTGTCTTCGAGTCGAGCACGTCTCATAACCACCCTATGAACAAAAGGCCTCAAGCCCCTCTACAACTAGCAACATTTATAAAAATCCTTTTGGAAGCAGGAGTGGCATCCACTTCCCAAACAACATGCCTCCGGAAGCTCTATAAACCTAGCCGTACCCTCCACCCCCCCACCCAACTAATTTATACAGAGAACTAAATAACCATTTTAGCCTTCTTCTCATGATCCAACTTAACCATTACCTTCTAGGCCTAAACATATTAATTACAGCTATATACTCCCTCTATATACTTTTCTCAACTATTAGGCAAGGATGGTGAAAGTTCATCTCACATACTTTAAGAGCATGTTGTCAGGAGGGACGAGTCCTTGGGGAAAAAAAACACAACATACTAAGAAAGGAGCACTGGTGGCCCAGTGTTAAGGAATTAAATTGGCAACCCAAAGGTATATGGTTCAAATTCACCAGCTACTCCAGAAGGGTGAGCAATCTCTTTCATGTGATTACTTGCCTCTGAAAATCTGCTGGAGGGTCAGCTATGGGTAGGTTCTGACTTGACAGTACACAACAACAACAACTGAGAAATATAGAAGGTCAGCAAAAGAGAAGACCTTCAATGAGCTATGTTGACACATAGCTACTAAAATGGTTTTGGGCATGACAGAGATTGTGAGGATGGTGGAAGATAGGGCAAGATTCAGATCCGTTGTTCATTGGCTTACTATGAGTTGTAGTAGACTTAATAACTAACAATAACAGCTATGTAAAGTCTGATTGTATATAAAGAAAACTCACATTGAAGGAGATAATGCCTTAGCATTTAGGTGCTAAGCTGATACACATCTGCCCTCCAGCCAGTGTAGACTACGGTTGTCACCTCAGCAAGAATGCTCAGACTGTCCGATTTCATTCTTCAAGTGGCAAAATTTATAGGTTAAGTTAGACATCTGTTGTGCTAAAACCCTATGCCTATTTCAAGATTTCCTTCAAAAAAGAAACTGAAGGATGTGAAAGCTGTGTGAGGAGGTGAGGTAGTTATAAACAAATCTACAGCACTATTGGCACTCAGCATACTGGACAAGAGGTCCCACCTTTCCGGGAATTGTAGTCCCATCTGGGAAAGAGATGACCTCTCCTCAACTAGATTGTATACATCTAAGCCATCATCTTTGGTGGGTTTCATGGTGATGTTGAGTTCTTAGGGGAAGAAAAGTAGACTTGATCATGAATTTCTGTCCTAAATAGAATTGTATTCTGTCAAGGGGAGGCTCAAATGCTATTGTTTTGTTGTTGTTACTGCTGCTTTTATTTTTTTTTATAAAGTATTTTTTAAATTCAAGTTTTAAATGTTGTAACATCATACATGCTCAATATTTAAAGGATTGATGGTGTTCTTTCAGTGTCCTCCATCACCAGGCTCACTGCCCAGGGCATGCCCTTCAGAGGGACAATAAGGTTAATTACAGTGGAAATTTAATTTTTGATTAGATGTCATGGATCATGTGACAGATGAGACTAGCAGAGTATCAGATATGCTGCTACTGTTTTGGATTCTGGCTAAGGACTGAGAATCCTGTTTTAAATCATCAGAACAAACAAGCAACTTTGCTTTCCATCCTTCCTTGCCCAGCACTGCCCGATGCAAAGGTCACAGCGGGCTCCATTCTACATGAATAAACACAAAGCAAACTTACTGCAATTGAGCAAGTTTTGACTCATAGCAACCTACATCAGGCTTATAAGGCTGTGAATCTTTATGAGAGGAGACTGCTCATATTTTTCTCAAGGTGGGTTCAAACTGCCAACCTTTGGAATATTAGCAGCATGATATGTTACACACTAATCTGCTTTTGTATGTGATTAAAAGGTATTAAAATGTGTTGAAAGAAGGGCTGCATCAGGTAGACAATTAAGATTTTGAGACTTCCGCTTTCCGTATTAGATGATGCTTGTTCAACGCAGATCAAGAAACAATTTACAGATAAGACTAATCCACCAAGGAGGAGTTCCTCGCTAACTCTGTCTATAAGAAAAAAGAATAAACACAAAGTATTCTGAGGGAAACTCTTAGCTTATTAATATTAAGAAGATCCAAGAAACAAATCCTCTGAAATCATAGTTTACCGGCATTTGGTTATTGAAAAAATATCATTTTCTGCAAGTCTGTGTTATAATTCTTCTAAGTAGACAGCATCTTTAAAGACTAAGTCAGTGATAGTTTGGCATGCTGCAAAGAAGAATAACTTTTGTGATAACAGACTTTCTCTGATTTTCAAAATCTAATTATTTGGAGGCTAACTACTTTTATTGGAGTTAGAACACATCCCTGACATACACCCCAATTTTGAACCATGCAGTGTTTCCTTGCTCTGTTCTGATGACTGCCTCTGGTCTAAGTATAGGTTTCATGTAAGCACAATCAGGTGTTCTGGAATTCCTATTCTTCTCAGAGTTAGCCACAGTTTGTTGTGATCCACACAGTCAAAAGCCTTTGCATAGAAATGAAACAGACATTCCTCTGGTACTCTCTGCTTTCATCCAAGATACATCTAACATTAAATATAATATCCCTAGTACCACGACCTCTTTTAAACCAAGCCTGCACTTCTGGCAGTTCTCTGCTGACGTGTTCCTCTGATTGTTTTTGGATATTTTCAGCAGAATCTTGCTTGGATGTGATATTAATGATATTGTTTGATAATTACTGTACTCTTTTGGTTCACTTTTCTTTGAAATGGGAACAAATATAGATCTCTTCCAGTCAGTTGGCCAGGCGGTTGTTCTCTAGATTTCTTGGCATTACTTGGTGAGCACATCCAGGGCAGTGTCTATTTGTCGAAATATGTCACTTGGCATGTCGTCAATTCCTGGGGCCCTGTTCTTTGCCAATTTTTTCAGAGTAGATTGAACTTCCTCCTGCTCATACGTTGTTTCATGAAATTCTGTGTCTGTCACTTCCTTTTGGTACACTTCTGTACACTTTTTGGTATACTTTTCCAATCTTCTTTTAATGCTTTCTGATCATTTTATATTCTGCCCAAAGCAAACCTGAAGCTCTTGCTGCAGAAGGTCAAGGACTGCACCTTTAAATATGGATTAAAGCTCAACATCAAGAAAACAAAGATTCCTACCACTGGGCTAATTAGCAGCATCATGATGGATGATGAAGAGACTGAGATTGGTAACAGCTTCTGTTTTCTTGACTTCACAATCAACACTCTTGGTACCAGCCACCAGGAAATTAAAAGATGAATTGGCATTGGAAAAGTCTTCTGTCAGAGACCTCTCTAAAGTACTGAAGAGCAACAATGTCAGTCTGGAATATAAAGTGCACTTGATATAGGCCATGGTTTTTGCAATTACTTGCTATGTGTCAGAAAGCTGAACAATGACTAGGGATGATAGAAAGAGAACTGATGCCTTTGAGCTGTAGTGCTGGAGAAGAATATTGAATATTCTTGGACGGCCAGGAGAACAAATAGGTTCATCCTAGAGAGAGTGAAACCAGGCTGCTCCTTGGAGGCAAAAATTCTAAAGTTTCGTCTGAAATGTATGGGAGAGTGGAGGTACAGTGCAAGAGAGGAAGACTCTCAGTGATATGAATTGGAGTAATAGAAGTAGGTGTGTCAGAGACAATAAGATTGGCACAGGATAGAGCAGGGTATAGGGCTGTTACACATAGGGTCACAATGAAAAGACTGAGAACGGTATGTACCTCCATAAACTCAAAAAAGAACATCCCTAGCAATTAAGTCTTCATCTAGGCTGTGGGGGTGAGGTAGGAGGGAAGGACTGATGGAGCCAAATATCCCACTGAGTTTTGTATTTAGAAATGGCAAGGGACCCAGCGACGTTAGCAATAAATATCCATCTTCCTCTGTTTCACTGTGGGGAACAGATGGGACAATGGGCAGGAGGCTCAAAGTTTTTTCCTTCCTGTGGGGACCCAGGCTTCCCTTGGGAGAGCCTTTCTCCTCAGTCAGAGAGCCCAGGGCAGCCCTAAGCTTTGGCAGGTGAACAGAGAGTCACTCTTAGAGCTCAGATGTCTTCAGGTATGCAGACAGTACTACGTCAGAACCTCTCACTGTTCTGCCTAGACCACAGCAAATCTTCACAATGCTACTCATTTCTCTCGAGGGACTGTAAAACCAATGCTTGTCATGAGTTCACCACATAGTCTCCTTTCTCTGTTACTCCTTCTCTCTTGTGAGAGGATTAGCACTGCTAATCATAGTAGAAGCATCCATTATGGTGCCCTGAAAAGAGCTGACTCTGAAGTTGAAGCATTCTAGTGACATAGAAGCTTTGTATTAGAAGATTGAAGTGCAATTTTGTTCTAGGAGAACTTTATTCTGCAGGCCCAGAGGTGATGGTGGTGGTGATGGGGTGATGCATAATTAAAGTTAACTAGTGAAATGCAAGTTGTTGGGGTGTGTGTGTGTGTGTGTGTGTGTGTGTGTGTGTGTGTGTATGGGCATGTATCTATATCCATATCTATAGTTTGAATCCACCAACTGCTCCACAGGAGAAAGATGGACAGTTTCCCCCTGTGAGATTAATTGACTCTGAAAACCTGCTGGAAGCTCAGCTATGAGTTGGTTCTGATTCAATGGGTCACAAAAACAACAACAATGGCTTAGTGGTAAGGAGTTGTACCACCAAACCAAAGGCACATTTATTAATTTACTCATGATTCTAGTTTAGCTCATCCACAGGAGATAGATGAGAATTCTGTATGATTGATATAGCCTCTAAAAACCCATTGGAGGATCAGCTCTGGGTTGATTCTAGACAACAATAGTAGCAGGAACCATGGTGACCTATTGGATAGGGAGTGGCACTGTCCATTCAGAGGTGGGTGGTCTTAATCTATCAACTGCTCTGAGGGAGAAAAACAGACATTCTCCACCCATGTGATTTTTGTTGTTTCTCGTTATAATCTTGGGAAGCCTCCTAGATGACCAGCTTTAAGTCAGTTTCTACTCCTCAATGCCAATGAGTTGAGTAGTTGAGTCTCTCTCTCTCTCTCTCTCTCTCTCTCTCTTTCTCTCTCTCTATCTCCAATGTCGGATGGATCTTGGCAGAAAGCAAAGGGTACCAGAGGAATGTCTATCAGTGTTTCATTGACTATGCAGAGGCATTTGGCTGTGTGAATCACAATAAATTGCCGCTTAACTTGAGGAAAATGAGAATCCCAGAACACTTGATTGTGTTTATGTGAAACCTACACTTGGACCAGGAAGCAGTCCTCGGAATAGAGTAGGGAAACCCCGAATGGCTCAAAATCAAGAAAGGAGTGAAGATCAATAGAATTTAATTTTTAATAAAATTTTTTTACATCAATAAAAAGTAAAGAAAGGAGTGTGTCAGGGATGCATCCTGTTTCCGTATCTTTTAGCACAATAATTCCCTACGGATTAGGTCACCAGAACTGCTCCAATCTCTGTCAAGGTACTCTAAACGCTAATATCTTCTCTGACAGCAACTACAAATGTAGGACTTCTTATTCTGACCCTTATCACCACTTAGCTCTGAGGTTTGGTCTTGAAGATTGAAGGTTACAGTGCTCCAGACTTCCAAGTAAGCTTCAAGCTCCAGATCTCTAATATTGCCATTTCTGACAAGCGACTGACTACACATTAGAGGGGTCCTATGTGCTGGTGGCCTAGTGACAAGAAGCTGCACTGCAATCTCGAAGGCACGTGGCTTGAGACCACAGATGCTCCATGGGAGAAGGATGGGCAATCTCTTTGCATGTGATTAACTGCAACTGAAAACCCACTGGAGGATCAGCTATGGATTGGTTCTGACTATATGGTACACAACAACAACAACAACATCTCTACAGCCTCAGTAATTCACTAAACTGATTCATAGATGTGTAGCCACTATGTCAGAAATGGCAGTCTGCTTCTGTAAAGATGAAAGCTTTGGGAAACCTATGGGGCAGTTCCTCTCTGTCCTATGGGATCACTATGAGTCAGAATCAACTTGAGAGCAATGGTTTTTGAAGCTTTCCAACTTACTCTCTGGTTCTTCCTATCTCTTGTGTTCATGCTCCTCACCTATTCTCCTTCTGTGGGGACTTGTCAAGCACAGAAGCTTTAGAGTATAAGAATATGGATAATATCACCCCATTGCACATCAGCGCTTTTAAGACGTCTTATATATAAAGATAAAATAAAGAATGATATTAAAGATGTATGTGGCATCAGGGTTGAAAGGAGACTCACCTACAACCTGCATTATGCAGATGACACAACTTTACATACTTTCAGATAACTTGAAGAGGATTTGAAATATTTGTTCCACTAGATCAAAGATTAAAGTCTTCCTTATGAATTACATCTCAACGTCAAGAAAACAAAACTCCCCACTACTGGGCAAATAGGCCGTTTTATTATAATAGTTATGTAAAGATTGAAATTGCCAATGATTTCATCTCACTTGGATCTATAATCAATACCCTTGGGCCCAGCAGTCAAGAAATTAAGATATGTTGCATTGGGAAAGCCTGCTATCAAGGGTTTCTTCAAAAGGCTAAAGACAAATGGTGTCAGTTTAAAGATTAAGGTGCACCTGAAATAAGTCGTGCGTTTTCAATTCTTTGCTATGTGTCTGCATGCTGGATAAGGAATAAGGGAGACAGAAGAATAGTCAATGACTTTGAGTTGTCCATCCCATGGACTGACAAAAGAACAAACAAAAATGTTTTGGGGAAAGTACTACTAGGGTGTTCATTGGAGGCAAGAATGGCGAAGCTTTGTCTCACATACTTAGAGCATGTTGTTAGGTGGGGCTGGTCCTTGGAAAAAGAAAATCATGCTTGGAAATATGGGTAGTAATTGTGAGGGAGAAAGACCCTCAACAAGATGGATTGAAACAATGAATGAATAAAACAATGGGCTCAAATAGATCAGAGATTATGAAGATGGCACGTGATAGGCCAGGGTTCAGCTCTGATATTCATAGAGTCTCTATGAGTCTTAGGGAGCTCTAGTGGCCTAGTGGTAAGGTGCTGCAATTCAATCCTGAAGGCATATGGTTCAAATCCACCAGCTTCTCTGTGGGAAAAGGATGGGCAATCTCCTCCCATGCAATTAACTGCCTCTGAAAACCCACTGGAGGGTAAGCTTCAACTCAAGGTACACAACAACAACAACAACTATGAGTCATAGCTTGAAGGGACATAACAATAACAACAACAACATGTGTGAATAACTTCTGATGTATCTTAAAGCCTATCTAAATTATGTTGAAACGTCCTTCTTAGCAAAGAATACTCTATCTAACCCATCAAGCTGATTTTGATCATAGAGAATCTCTACCGAGGCTGTAAATCTGTAAGGGAGGAGAATGCTCTTCTTTTTTCCTCAGAGAAGCGGGTGGATTTGAACCACTCACTTTTGGGCAGCTGTGTAACATGTAGCACGCTACCACTAGAATGCTTCTGGCAAAGAATAATGACTTTTAAAAATTTTTTATTAATGTCAATGACTTTTAACAACCAAGTTTAAATTCTGTGAGATGAGGATGGTCCTAAACTAAGTATGGAACCCAGCCATCCCTGGGATTCTTAATCTCCTGGTGCAAATCCCCCAAAATGCCATTTGGTGCAAGGATCAAACCAGACAAAATATTTACTAACAGGATGCACAAGAGGACACAGTGGGCTGCAGGGTCCAAGAGCATGGCCTGTCCTACGTCGATTACTGCACAAGGAGTAAGAGGTGGCATTTCCTGGCCAGCTGCTCTGCAAGTGTCCATCATTCTTGGTCATGATGATTCTAACTTAGATCCAAAAAAAATACAGCTGAGGGTGGAGGTTCGTGATTTTTAAAATTGCGATTCCTCACCTTTATCCCTTTGCTCCCCAAGGGAAGGGCCGGGACAGTTCTGGCTGCATCCCAGCCACCTCCACAGATGCCAGCCACTGTAGTGCTAATGGTCCTTGAACTGGTGACAAGTGTATTCATACTGGTGCAAATTATCTCCAGGAGCCTCTGCTCCAGTTTGCACCTGTCTCGGATCTGTCACACATGGTTGTCATAGTTTTCCTTTTAAAGAGGCAGATTATTTGTTGATCATGTAACTGGAAACGTCCATCGCAGGACCCTGCAGGAGCTCTCTGTGCTTTGGAGAGGCCTGCTGTTCAGAATAGAGTGTGTGGCGGTGCTGGGAGCAGATCCTGTGGTGCCTCTGAGCTACTGACTAACACAACTGCTCTCTGAATATGGCTCTCTCACTTAGAAGGAAGAGTGTTTGGGTGCTAGGTAGTATATGCCTCCTGTCTTCATTCCTCTGGCGTGTGTTCCGGTCTGTGATGGCTCAAGGAAGCTACCGACATGCTGTTGCTCTTGAGGATGCACAGGTAGTAAGACCACTTTTAACCAAGGCAGATGTGTTTTACAGCTCTGTTCTAATGTTTCCAACCAGGAGTGGGGCTTGCCAAAGGAACCAGAATGCATGCCCAGCTAATCCTTGCCTGGAACTGCGGGTCTTGGGAGGGGCTGGGATAATAATAGTGGCATGTGGTGCAGCTCAACATTTCAAACAGTTGCATCAACTTTCAGGGGAACCTCCCAGCCAACTGTGATGAATATTAAATTGAGTGATCTACTTTTTGGGGGGGTATGTTAGAGCTGAAAATCACATCAACATTTCTTTATTCTTCTACTCCTTGTGTGACTTAGTTATTCAAGTAAAATAGCATGATGACAAAACTCTGTCTTCTGAGAGGTCTGATATAGAGACAGGATCTGCAGTGATTTCTTCTGCGAAAGCAATCTAGTGTGCCTTCAGTGCTTTCCTGCCTTTGAGCCCTTGCCCTATAATGCCTCTCACATGATACTGTAGCCATTACAGGAAAGGAATTCAATGGAGAAAATAGAAGAGTGATGAAAGAAGAAGAATTTAGATTCTAAAGAATTAGCTCTTTTCAACAGAGCGCATCTTAGAACACAATTCTTTTTTGCATATTTAATTCCTTAACAGTTGTTGTTGTCATGTGCCATCATGCTATGATTCATAGTGACACTACAAACAGCAAATCTGAACTTTACCCTGTCTTTTCCCATCTCCATGATGTCTGATATGCTTTAATCTACTATTTTAGTCACCATGTCAAACTCCTTTATTGAAGATCTTCCTATCTTTCTCTAAACTTCTATCTTTCCCAGCATGATGTCTTTCCCCAAGGACCGGCTTTTTCTGACAACTTGCCCAAAGTTTGTGAGACAGAATTTCACTATCCTTGCCTCCAAGGATAAAGCCATAGTTTCCATTTATCTATTAACTTTGTTGTTATGTGCTGTCGAGTCGCCTGATAAAAATTATTTCTTCAAACAATAAAATACAGGTTTTGTGGTTGTCATGTGCTATCAAGTTGGAAATAATTAAAACAGATCCTCTAGTCGGTTTTCAGAGGCTGTAAATTGCACAGGAGGAGATTGCCCATCTTTCTTTTGCAGAGCAGCTGGTGGATTTAAAATGTCTGCTTTTGTGTTGAGAGTGCAACTCCTATCCACTTGGCCACCAGAGCTCCCTGGAAAACATGCTAGCAAACATAATAAAGAACATTCTAAATCATTGTTCTTGTATAAAAATAGTTTACTTCAATGCTCCTCCAACTATTTATTATCATCTTCTGTCCCCAGGAAACTTTTCTGTCTTTTTCCTATTTGATCCACCTCCTTGAGGTGTTAATACCATACATGCATATTGTTAATACTGTTGTTGTTATGTGCTGTACAGTTGTACTGTTGTCACTGACTCAAAACTGACCCTCTAGTAAGTTCTCAGAGGATATAAATCATGTGGGAGGAGATTGTCCATATTTCTCCTGTGGAGAGGCTTCAAACTGCCTGCATTTGGGTTTGTAGTACAACTCCTTACCTCTAAGCCACAGGATCTCCCTATTGGTGTGACAAAACAGAAAATGAAACTAAACAGAAGACAGCAGAGAGTGTTATACGTGTAACTGGAATAGGATACAAATTGAGAACCACCTCTAGTGGAGAATTCAGAAACTAAATCAAGACTGGGCTCCTGAGTAAGCAGGTGGTTCACATACTTGATCACAAAATCCCTACATATATTTGCTAAACAGAACCCTGAACCAGTTATCTGAAACATTATACTGGTAGTACTTTAATTTGTGGTATATTAGGGTTAAGAAGAGCCATATATTTTGATTCTTCTTGTTGTTAATAATAGCTACTACATACAATGAATTGTAGTATTGGAGAAAAGTACTGAATATCCTATGGACTGCCGAAACAAGTAAGTCTACCTTGAAGAAATGGCGACTGGAGTGTTCCTTACAAGCACGGTGGAACTGAACCATCCATACTTTGGGCATGTTGTCAGGAGGTCAGTTCTTGGAAAAAGGCATCATGTTGGAGAAGGTGGAGGGTTAAAGAAAGAGAAAATAGCTCTTAATGAGGTGAATTGACACAACGACTGTAACAATGGGTTGCAGCATAAAGAAGATGGTGAGGATGGTACAAGATTGGGCAAAGTTCAGATCTGTTGTTCATAGGGTTGCTAGAAGTTGTAGTCAACTCGATGGCACATAACAAAAACAATAACAATAATATAGCTAGTGTTTTGCCGACATTATCATTCTCTCATCATTCTCATCCCAAAGACGGGTGACCCAACAGAGTGTGGAAACTACAGAACAATATCATTGATTTCACATGCAAACAAGATTCTACTGAAGATTATCCAAAAATGACTGGAACAGTACATCAGCAGAGACCTGCCAGAAGTCCAGGCTGGGTTTAGAAGGGGTCGTGGTACTAGGGATATTGTAGCTGATATCAGATGGATCTTAGCTGAAAGCAGAGAATACCAGAAGAATGTCTGTGTTTCATTGATTATGCAAAGGCGTTTGACTGTGTGGATAGTAACAAACTATGGCTGACTCTGAGAAGAATGGGAATCCCAGAGCATTTAATTGTGCTAATGCGAAACCTATATTTGGACCAAGAGGCAGTAGTCAGAACAGAGCAC
>NW_006399821.1:5163644-5258210 GCF_000299155.1 Elephantulus edwardii | reverse complement strand
GGCACATAACAACAACAACAACATCATTCTCAAGGACAAATGAAGATCAGTTCATAAAGACTCCAGTAATAAAACCCTAGGTATTTGATTTACATCTGACGTGAGTAGTAAGAGGATGTGGACCTATGGTAAATTGAGAATTATCTACAGTTGTAAAATACACAGTTCCCTGTCAGTGGTTTCCAAGCTTTAATCTTTCCTGTCCATCTTCATAAATTTTTGCATTTTCTGCATATGACTCTGATTTTTATATATTTAGTATTTTTAATTTGTTAGCTAGTTAAAAAATTGTGCAGCTCAGGGTAGCACACACAAATGCAATTTAAAGTGTACTTGTTTATGTACTAATAAAATAACCCAATATCCCTGCAGTAATGTGGACCCCAGACAGTGGGTTAAGCACTCCACTGCTAACCAAAAGAGGTACTTGGTTGGAATCCAGCAGTTGCACTGTAGGAGCAAGGAGAGATGGTCTGCTTTTTCAAAGATTTCAGCCTTGAGCACACCATGAGGTAGCACTTCTTTGTCCTACAGAAACTCTGTGAGTCACCCTAGACTGGCTAGCAGAGCATCTGGTTGGGTTTTCACCTGTAGTGTCTGATATTTTCAGCTCCATTTATAATCATTCACTCAGCACATTGTAACAATCACAGAGCGGGGAACTGGGGCAGTGAGCAGCAGTGAAAAAGAGACTATAGTCTCCACCATGGAAAGCAGACACAGACACTGGATGATGACTGACTGTGGTCACTCTGTGCTCACCACCTGCTCAGAATTGTCTTCCATGTGATATAATCCCCTCCGGAAGGCCCCTTCTGAGCCAAGGGCTTTAGTGAAGATATTTCATGTCAGGAATAGGGAGTGAATTGAGAGAGTGTGGAGTAGAGAAGAAGAGGAGAGTTCTATTTAAATGAGGTTTATAACCAGATTGTGGCTCCTGGGCCCTGGCAAGTGTGGGAGAGGAGAACCTACCCTGAGTAAGAAGGAGGTACCAGGGATGACTGGAGAAGGAGCAGGCATGAGAGACTGTTCATAGAAGGCCGTGGTATTACATACTTTACTCACCCTCAACTATCAGGTAGATATTGTTACTTTTCCCTCTACAGACACAGAGAGCTAACATTACCTGTCTAAGCCTTATCTAGAAGTGGAACTGGTTTTTGAGCCTAAATAGCTCTGTCCCAACCCTCCACTCAAAACAATCTCTTTTCTTAGTTAACTTAATATTTAATAGTTAATTGTATAGTTACAGGTGCTGCTGGAGGCTGAGGTAGTTCCATTAAGTCCAGGAGATGTGGTCTCATCTGTATTCTTTTGGTAGGCCAAGGAAGTCCATTTACTTTTTCACTTCCTCCCAAACAGTTTATGTGTGACAGTTCTCACACATACATACTCAGGACTCTTGTAAAGGTCAAAACAAAATATAATGTGTGTATGTGTGAAGGCTCTTTATAAAGCATAAAACTACATGACACTCTTATTATTGTCCATTGTTGAATTGTTCTTTATGTACTTCAGAATGATAACCTAAAACCACAACCAGTGACATTGTTTCAAGTGATCCTTTCAGCCTCATTTACATGCTTTGATTAGGGCACAGTACCTGGTTGACAATCCCCTGGGCATATGTAAACTGAGATATAATTATTTAGATCCCAGAACACACTTGTACAAGGATCCCCAGTGGTTTAATGTTTAACATATGAAACTGCCAACTGAAAACCCACCAACTTGTCTGTGGAAGAAAGATGGGCAGTCTCCTCTATAAAAATTCACAGCCTTAGGAAGTGAGTGAAGGATCACTATGAATTGGAACAAATTCAAAGGAAGTGTGGTGTATACCTCCGTACCAGATTACCAAAAGAACAAACAAAATTGTCCTGAAGAAAGTGCAACCAGAGTGCTTTTTAGAGGCATGGGTGCTTAATCTTCATATTGTGGTCATGTTATCAGAAGGGGCCAGTCCTTGGAAAAATTCCTCATGTTCAGAAATGTGGAAGGTCAAGGAAAGAGAAGACAACCCTCAACAAATAGTTTTATATGGTGATTGTTACAATGGGTTTGAGTATGGTAGAGATCATGAGGTTGGCACTGGATAAATAAGGGTTCTGATCTGTTGTTCATAAGGTTGCTGTGAGTTGTAGTTGAGTCAAAGGTCCATAACAACAACAACAACTGGTTCCTGGCTCTGTAGCATTTTTTTTTAAAATAAAAGTTTTATTTTGTACTGGTTTACTTTTTTTCCTTTCTTTTTTTTAATTTTTATTGTATTATTTTCTACGTGTACCGTCAAATCAGATCTGACTGGTACAGGAGGAGATTGCCCCCTCCTTCTCCAGCAGAGCATCTGGTGGATTTGAACCGCATACCTCTGGGATTTCAGTGCAGCGCCTTGCCACTAGGCCACCAGAGCTCCCTTGTACTGGTTTACTTTTAAAGTTCATATACTTTGTTTTTCACACCAGTTCTTTCCCATTTTCTTTACTTCTCCCTCCGTCCATCAAATTGTATGACCCTGTGATCAACCATACCCCACCCCACCTCTGTTCACCCTCATCCTTTTGCTCAAGCCTTCCTCCCCATGTATCCTCATACACATTCTACCATAATAGTCTTACACAGTATTTGTCCATATGGGACTGAGTTAGTTTACTTAATTTACTCCAGTCCCTTTCAAGTTAGTTAATGATTTACAGTTAATGATTTACAAATCATTGCTCCTTGGTGCTGCATAGTATTCCATTGTGTGAATAATTTCTCAATCCATTTGATTGTGGTTGGACGTTTGGGTTGTTTCCATGTTCTTGTGATGGTGACTAACACTGCTGTGAACAATGGTATACAAGTTTGCTTGTGCTTCAGTTCCCATTTTCTTGGGGTATATTCCAAGCATTGGAACAACTGGGTCATAAGGAATTTCAATGTTCAGCTTTCTGAGGAAACATCAAACTGCCTTCCAGAGTGGTAGTACCATTTTACAATCCCACCAAAAATATATAACAGTTCCTATCTTGTCATATTCTCCAACATTTATTACTTGCTGAGCTGTTAAACTTTGCCACTGCTACTGTGATAAGATGATATCTCATTGTAGTTTTGATTTGCCTCTCTCTTATTGCCAGTGATTTTGAGCTTTTCATCATGTGTCTGTTGGACGTCTGAATATTTTCCTCTGTGAAAAGTCTTTCCATGTCTTTTGCCCATTTTTTAATTGTGTTATTAGTCTTTTTCTTGTGGAGGCTTGTTAGAATTTTGTTAACCTTCTTTTATAACCCAATTGTGTAGAGAGTTATCCAATTTTCACATGGCTGGTTTTGTAAGCTTTACTCTCCTCTGGTTAATTTTTAGTTTTATGGCTCTGTGATCCAAAAGGATACTTTGTATTATTTCAATGTTTTTGAATTTGTTGAGGCTAGCTTTGTGTCCTGATATGTGATCAATTCTTAAAAATGCCCCATGTGCACTTGAGGAGAAAGTGAATTGAGTTTTAGTTGGGTGCAGTACCCTGAATACATCCACAAAGTCAATTTGACTGATTGAATAGTTTAGCTCTTCTGTATCTTTGTTAAGTTTCTTTTAAATTGACCTATCCTTTGTTGATACTGGCGTGTTGAAGCCTGCTACCACCATTGTGGTGCTATCACTTTCTTCAAGTTGTTAGCTCTTGTTTTATATATTTTGTAGTTATATTATCTGGTGCATAAATGCTGACCAAGGTTATGTCTTTTTTACCTATTGTGCCTTTTTCAGTATGTAATGCCCTTCCTTATCTTTTATGGTGGTTTTCTATTGCCACTTCTTCTTTTTTGTGGTTAACATTTGGTTGGTATATTTTTTCCAGTCTTTGATTTTGAATCTGTTTTTCTCTCCATTTTTCAGATGTGTCTCTTGCAGGCAACAAATTGATGATGGGCTTTGTTTTTTTATTTATTTTGCTACTCATTTTCTCTTGATTGGCACATTTAGTTCATTCACATTAAATATGATTATTGTCAGGCTAGGTTTTATTTTTGCCATTTTGCTGTGTTTCTTTTTCTGTTGTTTCTGGTTACTATCATCCATCAACTTTCCATTGGCATCTCTGTGTGAAGTGGTTAAAATTTCTTGTAGTTTTGGTCTTGTTTTCACAAATTCCTTCAGTTTCTTCTTTTCTTCAAAGGATCTAATTTCTCCCTCATATTTGATGGAGAGCTTTGCTGAGTACAGGATCCTTGGCTGGTAATTCTTTTCTTTCAACGTTCTGTATATGCTAACCCATTGTCTTATAGCTCACATGGTTTCTGCTGAAAACCCACAACTTAATCTAATTGTTTCCCCTTTGTAGGTAACTCTGTTTTCCTCACACTGCTTTTAGTAGTCTATCCTTATCTTTCTGTTTGGAGAATTTGATTATGATATGTCTTGATATTTTTCTTTTTGTGTCTACTCTGTTTGGTATTCACTATGTTTCTTTAATGCAGATGTTCTTATTCTTCAAAATACCAGAGACCTTTTCTTCTAGTACTTCTTCCACAATTTTCTCAGTGACTTCCCTGTCACTGCCATGTTCTAGAATTCCAATCATTCGTATGTTGTTCCTTTTGATGTCCTCCACATGGTTCTAATGTTTTTATTTTCTTTATGCTTCATCTTTAATTTTTCTTCTCATATGTTTTCAATGATGCTCTTGTCTTTCAGCTCACTGACTCTCTGTTCCATCTCTTCAGTTATACTTTGCTGTCCCACCAGTGTTTTGGACAGGGAGCTCTGATGGCTTAGTGTCAAGAAACTGTGCTGTAATACCAAAGGCACACAGTTTGAGGTCACCAGCTGTTCTGCAGGAGAAAGATGGGCAATATCCTCCTGTGCAATTAACTGCTTCTGGATACCCACTGGAGGGTCAGCTATGGTTTGGTTCTGACTCGATGGTACACAACAACAAAAACAACAGCAACAGTGTGTTGGATACTTCTGCCATTTCTGTCTTTAAATTCTGGATTGCATTTTCATGCTTTTCTGTTAGTTCTAATACTGTGATGGCTGTATTCTCTCTGTCTTGTAATGATTTTTTTTTATTCTCTTGTATCTCTTTATGTATACTATCAATACTTTCTTTCATTTTTGCATTTCTTCTGTAGCTGTTCAAGTTGCTTCTCATCAATATGCTTTTTCTGGATTGTTGTCTCTGGAATATTTGCTCTCTTAATGACTTCCATTGTTTACTCCATTATTTGTATCTTCTTCTATAGCTGGTCAAATAACTCTACATCAACAAATTTCTTCTGGTTCTCTATATCTGTGGTATTCATTGAGTCTGCCTTTTTACGAGAAGGATTATTTTGCTTTTCCATGATAAATAAGGCAGACCGCTGCTTTCTTGACATTATGTGAGTATTTTCTTAATAAATACTGGGTTGTTGTAATTATACAATGACCCAGGTTATGGCAATGTTTTTGAAGCACCTGTATATTGGTGCTCCCTTCGTGGGAAGAACAGTCAACCAGGAGCAGAATGACTATTACCCTACTGGAACTGTGTCTCCACCTGACCTCTTCTGCTTGAGTTTAAGAAATCCCACGTGATGTAGATAGACAACAGTGTTTCACCTAAGGTACCGGTGATATTGGTGCTCCAAGCATTGGAATGCAGGGGCAGCAGCTGGGCAGTCTCCAGGTGGCGGAGCAGTGGGGTCTCCAGGTTGTGGGGGCAGCAGTCTAGTGCTTTGGGTGGGATTATGGTCTAAAATTGCAGCCTCTCATCCTGGAAAGCAGTGGTTCTGCCACCGGCCAGGGTGTGAATGTGCTGGGCTTGGCTGCAGCCTTTATCAAATGCTGGGAATGCAGTGGCTGGATGCCGATCCTGGGCCAGTCATGCCACATAGGCCTTGTCTTGCAACAGAACGAAGGGAAGGTCCCCTAAGAACAAGTCTTGAGAAAGGAGCGAGTCTCTCAAGAGGAGTGGGTCTTGAGAAAGGCGTGGGTCTCTCAAGAGGAGCAGGTTTCTGTATGACATTTTCATTGTGAGTTGGGCCAATCAGGACTGTGTGACAGAATGAATGTTGTGGCTTAAAGATAAGAGGGAAGTCTAGAATTTAAGAACCTTGGAGATGAACTAATCTGAGTCATCTTTGCAGGAGGAAATCAAAGTTCAAAATAGATTAAATGTCTTGGCTAAGGTGCATGCTGTTGCTGTAGTTTTGTGTCATTAAGTCTGTATGTACTTAGTGACCGTATGTACTTAGCTCTGAACCCTGCCCTATCCTGAGCCAATGTCATCTTCTCTGAAATACCTAATTCCATTTCCTCAGTCACTGAGTCATCCTTCTCATCTTGGGAAGTCTTCCTCTTCTGTGCGGTCCCTCTACCCTTCCAAGCGTGATGTCCCTCTCCAAGGGCTGGTCCTTCCTGGCCATGTGCCCAAAGTATGTGAGACAGCTTCAAAATACTTGACTCTACAGAGCAGACTGGTATCATCCTCTCCAGGGCAGACCTGTTTGTTCTCCTGGAAGTCTATGATGTGTTCAATACTCTTTTCTAGCACCACAAATCAAAGGCATCAATACTTCTTCTATCATTCTTAGTTATTGTCCAGCTCTCTGATGCATAGCAAGTAATTGTGAGGACCATGGCCTAGTTCAGGTGCACCTTAGTCTCCAGACTGACATGATTGCTCTTTAGGACACTGGAAAGTTCCCTGACAGTAGACTTTCTCAACATGACTTGTCTTTTAATTTCTTGACTGCTGGTAACAAGACTGTTGAAGTGGAAAAAAAAAAGACTGTTGAAGTGATCAATAATCTAAATTTCTTCTTAATCCACCATGAAGCTGCCAGTTGGCCTAGTGGTGAGAATCTTTGGATTTTTTTTTTTATATTGAGCTTCAATTCATATTGAAGACTACATTCCTTAACCTACTATAGCAGATGCCTCAGGTCCTCTTCAGTTTCAGATGCATAGCATGACAAGAATGTACTTCCCTAAAATCAGACTTTTCTCCGAGCCAAACCTGCCTGAGATCCTGCTTCATCAGCATACTTGTTTGCTCACAGCCCTCCTCTGAGGAGGCAATGGCAGTACCACGCATGGTAGAGACCACTGTAGATTCTACAATGGCCTCCAGCTTGGAGAATATCATTATCTGCCAGACCCTGAGGTACCATGCGTCTTTTAGCTGGCCAACTGTTCCACTTCTTAGCATCCCTCTTCCAGGAAAAGCCCTCTGCTCCCTATGGAGGACTGAGTAGGGCACAAGAAAGTCTTTGACCCAGAATTGAATTTTCAGACAGCAAGGGTTCGTGAGGGAATATATGCACAGTTGTGGTACTCAGATGTGTGGCCAAGTATCTGGAATTCGGAAAAAGGCAGTGATGGGCTAGAAGGAGGGACTATGACATCCTCAACTGGGTCATATCTTTAGTCTTTGCTACTTACAAGGATATAGAGTCCTGTTCATATATTTTTCCATGTTTTATGGTTCATACTAACTTAGTACACAAGATAGTAAATATAAATGTGAGTAATTAAGAGAAAATGTTAACTCACAGATGTATTTAATCATGTGACATACTTTGGACATGTTGCAAGGAGGGACCAGTCCTTGGAGAAGGATGTCACGCTTGGGAGGGTAGAGGGATGGTGCAGGAGAGATGGACTGATTCTGTCACTGGGGTAGTTGCATTAGGTGTGTTGGAGACAATGAGGTTGGCCCAGGATGGAGCATGGTTTAGGTCTGTTGTATATAGGGTCACTATGAGTCACAGGTGACTTGACAGTTCATAACAATAACGACATGCATATGACAGTTGGACAATGAGGAACGAAGCTCAAAGAAGGGTTGATGCCTTTGAATTTTGGTGATGATGAACAGTGCTGAATATCCCATGAACAAACAAGTCTGTTTTTGAGACAGTGTAACCAAGATGCTCCTTAGAGGCAAGCATGATAAAACTTGTCTTGCAGACTTTGGGCATGTTGTCAAGAGGGGCCAATACCTGGGAAAAGACATCATTCTGGGCAAGGTAGAGGTTCCAAGGAAGATTCTTAATGAGATGAATTGGCACACTGATTACTGTAATGGCCATGACAGACTGTGGAAAATGGTGCAGTATGGGACAGAGTTTAGATTTGTTGTTTATAGGGTTTCTATGGTGGCCTAGGGGCAAGAACCTGCAGTGCAATCCTGAAGGCACGCAGTTTGAGGCCACCAGCTGCTCTGCGGGAGAAGGAACGGGCAATTGCCTCCCAAGTAATTAACTGCCTCTGAAAACATACCATAAGATCAGCATGGGTCAGTTCTGACTCCATGATACACAACAACAACAACAACAGCAGCAACAATATGACTTGATAGTACCTAGTAACACCATGTGAAAGTCTAGGTAAATTCTTGTTGCCAGATTCCATGTAAGTTTATTTAACAAATAATTTCTGTTCCCATCTCTTTGGGAGACTTTTCTCATTACACTGACTCTGCTGTACCAGTGCTGATGTCATTCATGACAATATATACAATGAAAGAGAGCCAATGTCTTGCCATTCTTGCCTATGAGCATTCTGGTTGTGTCTGTGTTCCTTTTAAGACATACTTGTTTGCTCTTCTAGGAGTCCAAGCTACCATCATTATTCTCTGCAGACACCATAGTTCAGACAAACCAACTTCTTTCCTGTTTTTCTTTGTTGCTGTCGTGCTTTATGAGGCAACTGAGGAGCGATAATTTGGGTCAACTGCACCTTAGGCACCAAAGTGGCATTCCTTAAAGAGATCTTTTGCAGTAGATTTTTTCCTAATCAATATGCCATTTGACTTCTCCATTGCTGCTTCTATAGATGCTGTTGATCTCAATGGAATGAAATAGTTAATAATTTCCATTTTTTCTCCCATTTATCATAATGTGATGTTGATTGTTTGTCTGGTTGTTGTGGTTTTTATTTCCTTCATGTTCTGGTGTAAACCCTAATAAAGGTCTTTGACCTTTTTCAATAAGTGCTTTGAGTTGTCTCATTTTTGTTAAGGTTTTTCAAAAGAGAGGCCAATTCAAATAAGGAAAACCTCTGAGATTGACTGACACAATAATTGAATACCATCATCATGAAGATGAGCAAGAGCCAGGCTTTGTGTTCTTCTGTTACATGTAAAGTTGTCATTAGTTGGACCAGATGGTGCAGCAATTGACAGTAACAACAATATAAATATGTACCCTGGGCCTCCAAGGCTTCTCCTTGGCCCATTTAACTCCAAATAGAATTCTGGTCTGGAGGACAAATACTTGGAATCCAAGGAATTATGCAGTTGAACTTATTCATGGTCACCATTGTGAGTGAAAAAGTTCTGATAAAGTGAAATGATTCAATAATGGGTGAAAAATGACTAAGCCTTCAGTTTACTAATTGCTCTTTTCCTTTCAGTCTGTGGGTCAAAATACTGTGTGAGAGAAGTTTCATTATGAAAGTGTCTTTTCAGGCAAGGGTTAGGGCTCATTTCTCCCCAGTGTTCTAGAATGAATCTATTGAACAAATATGATAATATAGTTTTGTTTTACATTCATAAGGCTGTGTTGTTATCCTATCAGTAGTTTTAGGTCTATTTAATGATTTTATTTAGTAAAAATATAATTTATTACCCTTTCTGTAAGCCAGACTTCTAAGCAGTTCAACATATGAACTAATTTCATGCTGCCTCCAAAGCTCACTGCTTCCTCCCTGACTGGCTCTATGGCTATTGATTGCAATCACTAAACTTTAGGTTGATTTGACATGTTCTGGTCACTATGCTAAGACTGCATCTCAGATAATATAAAACATAATCTTGTAAAATGACTACATTAACTGCTTCCAATTTTCTGATAAATAAACCAAACCTGAGAGAGTTTAATAACTTTCCCAAAGTTGTGCTCTGTATACAATGCAGGAGAAAGATGGGAAATCTCCTCCTGTGCCATTTACAGCCTCTGAATACCTGCTGGAGGCTCAGCTATGAGGTGATGGTGACTTGACGGCAATGTGTTTGAGATTTTTTTTGAGACGACCACAATAAGGAGCTCTTATGGCTGGTGCGTTACATGCCACGCAGCTACCCGAAAGATCTCAGGTTCTAATCCACCAGTCATTTGAGAGAGAAAGATGAGCAATCTCTTTCTGTAAAAATTTACAGCTGGGAAATCCTGCTGGAGGATCTCTGAGTTGGAAATGACTCATCAGCCGTAGGCTTGGTTTGGATTTTTCTGTACTACAATATCTGTTTCAAATGGTTAGCTTGCACAACATATGAAACACATGGGCAGGCAATTATTATTTATTGTAGAAAAATGTAACTAGAATTTATTTTTTACTCCCATTCATTATGCTTTAGAAAATTAATTGCCATTGAACTATGACAAACATTACCCTGTCTTTCCAGATCCCTGCCAGATCATTACCATTTCTTTACTCCACCTTTATCCATCCACTGAAGTGTGCAAACCTGATTTCTCCCTTGCTCATTCTAATCTCTCTGCTTTCCCCTCTTTCTCCTTGACATTTTGATTCTTGAAAGCTACTCATTTGTATTTCTAGTACAGCAGCAAAATGAAATGAAAATGCTAAGTAAATTACATTATGGGGCCTTTTTCCATACAATAGTAAGTATGTATATTGTTGTTACTGTTATGTGCCACTGAGTCACCTGTGATCCACAGTGACCCTATATGTATAGCAGCTCTGAAACCTGCCCTGTCCTGAGTCAGTCTCACTGATTCAGACACTATCAGACTGTATCAATCCATCTCATCTGGACACTTCCTCTCTTGTGCCGTCCCTCCACCTTTTTGAGCATCATGTCCGTCTCCAAGGACCAATCCCTCCTAGCCATGTGCCCAAAGTATGTCAAACAGAACTTCAAAATCCTAGCCTCTTAGGTGAAACTTGGTTTTACCCTCTCCAAGACAGACTGACTTGTTTTCTTGTTGGTCCATGGTGATTCAAGACTCTTCTCTAGTACCATGATTCAAAGGCATTGATTCTCCTGTCATCTTTAGTCATTGCCCAACTCTCTGATACATAGCCAGTAATTGTGAAGACCATGGCCTAGATTAGGTGCACCTTAGTCTCTAGACTGACATTGTCTGGTTTTTTTCTGTATTCTGGAGAGGTCTCTGATAGCAGATTTTCCCCAACACAATTAGTCTTTTGATTTCCTGATTGCTGGTGCCAAAGTGTTTATTGTGGAGTTGAGCAAACTAATTGTTGACAACCTCAAGCTCTTCTTCATCTATCATGGTGCTTCCAATTGGTCCAGAGGTGAGAATCTTTGTCTTTGATGTTGGACTTCAATCCATATTGAAGGCTATAGTCTTTGACCATCTGCGGCAAGTGCTTCAGGTCTTCTTCAGTTTCAGCAAGCAAGGTGTATCATCTGCATAACGTAGGTTGTTGATGAGTCTTCCTCCAATCCTGATGCCACATTCCTCCTCATAAAGCCAAGTTTCCCAAATGATATGTTCTGCATATAGATTGAAAAACTATGGAGACAGAATGCATCCATTCAATGTTTCCTTGCTCTATTTTCTGGTCCGATTATGTTATTGTTGTTTTTGATTGCCCTCGAGTTGAGCATGACTCATAGCAACCCTATGAACAAAAGGCCTGAAGGCCTTCTACAATTATTGACATTTATCAAAGTTTGTAGAGTTTCCAGAGGCAAGTTGTTTAGGAAGTGGATGCTACTCCTGCTTCCAAACATGTATTTTTTTTTTAAAAGCATGTCTTCATCTTTAAGCATGCTCGAGAATCCAAAACCTCCATCAGCAGTGTTTGTTTTTAATGGTGCCCTAGTGACATTCACACTGGGCTTGCATACATTAGGGATGGTTGATAGCTTAAGTCCTCAGCTCCTTACTGAAGGTTGGTGGTTTGTACCCACCTGCTGCCTACAGGGTAAATATGGAGCTCTGTAACAGATTTGCAACCCTAGGAACCCTAGAGAGCAGTTCTGTTCTGTATGATTGCTGTGCATCAGAATTGATTTAATAATAATTTTGAATGTTGATATATGGTAATTCTAAGAAACAGTTGATATAGAAATTAATCAGTTCTATTTTGTGAGATGATGAATTCTTGTCCCTAGAGGACAAGATGGTGATAAAAGTTATCTGACCCACTAATTACATGGTTCAAATCCACCAATTGCTCCCTGGGAGAAAAACAGGCAGCCTATGTTAGAGTCCCTGAAAACCTACTCAGGGGTTAGGTATGAGTTGGTTCTACTCGACAGTACATAACAATTTAAATAGAGATGGTGAGGCACTACCTGTAACATAAAGCATTAGAAATCCAACCACATTATTATAAATAAAACTATTTCTTAGTTTTACATTCAAACATGAAAAGCAGCCACAAAAAATAAGCCAAGACTAGTTTTTAAGGGGAGGACCAAATTATTATTATTTTTAAAATTTGATTACTACCAATTTTGTTGGCATTAAAATGAAGTATTATAAAATCAAATAATGGAAATAAAACAAATTAAATTTGGTAAAAATGGGAACAGTAATTTTCCACAAATTACAAATTTGAAGGCAGAAATCAAGTTAGAGAAACAGAGACAAAGTCCATGTTTACAATGATTGTGCAATTTGAAATTTCAGTAGTGCATCAGTAAACTTTCACATTTAATCACTAAAATAAATCTGTTAGCAGCACAAATGTCTTCCAATAGGCAAATAAACTGTAATGATACCTCAAAATGGAACAATATTTGTTAATGGAAAGGAGAAAACTATTTAAACATGCATAGAAAAATGATCTTAATATATTATGCTAAAAAGAAGAAATAAGTTTGAAAAGGCTACTTAGTACCTAGGTTCATTTATATAATATTCTGGAAGAGACGAAATACAAAGTCAGAATCAACTATGTTATGTGGAAAGATCGGCATTTTTCCAAGGATAGATCCCTGAAGACAGGAAGGGATAGGAGAAAAGGATTAATAAAAATGATAATTATTGTTAAAAAATGGGGAAATAATGTGGATATTATAATTAATATTATACTATAACATTAACATTATAAAAGATGTATAAGATATATTATTATAATATTAATATCCTAAAACAAAATGTGTGTGAATAGTTGAATGAAAAGTCAATTTACTTTGTAAACTTGTGCTCAAATAGAAATAAAAATGATAATAAAAGAACAATATTCGACATTAAATATTTGAAAATAAGTCATCATGAATTAATTTTATAAGGATTGTTTGCATTATCTCCATATGATCTACGTTTCACCTGGCGATTTTGCATAGGGCTTTGTTTATTTGCTTTCTTTACACAAATACATCCGGGTTTGGCTAGATAAAAGTATTTTCTATATCTGTTACTGGAGTGTCTCATGTAGAATGGTGATGTCCCTGCGCCCTCTTGTGGCCAAAGGTTGCAATGGTTGCTGAGGCTGCACGAGTTCTTGAGACTGGTGTCCTGTGGTCTCATGGCTAGTCCATCCTCAGACTCTGGTTCCCCAACACAGGGAAAGCAGGAAAAAAAAAAACCCAAAAACATCAGAACGAATGATTCCTCCAAGTGATGATAATGTTGGAGAATGACACACTAAATGCTGTTTGTCAGCATCTTATAAACTACTTTATATAGTGTGTTGTTATGTACCATAGAGTTGGAACCGACCCACAGCTGATACTCCGGTGCGTTTTCAGAAGCAGTTAATCGCACGGGAGGAGATTGCCCATCCTTTTACTGCTTATATATTATACAATTTGTTAATAATTTCTTAATTCTTCACACTTTATTAATCATAAATTATTAATTCTTGTCATAGATTATTATTGACTATCGAGTGGAATTTACTTTTCACTAATGATAGATCAAGAAGATGGATAATTCAAAGTTTAATTTTTTAAAGATTTTATGTTATGATAGTTTTGAGAAAGTATATGAGGTGGATTGATTCAGTGATTGGGATAATTGGGATGGGAGTGTCAGAGACAGTGCGATTGGCACAGGACAGAGTGGAGTAGGGCTGTTGTACATAGGGTCGCTATGAGTCGCAGGCAACTCGACGGCAAACAACAACAACATAATTTATATAGTACAATATAGTTCAAGGGCACAAGCATCAATTTAAATTGTTTATTGCTATCTCTGTGACATCAAACATATTATTTAGCCTCTTTGAGACTCTTTCCTCACTTGGGACTGAGGCTACAGGCTGAAGCCACAGGCTTGTTGCATAAAGAATTTAACATAGTGCCTGGTAGAGAGCAAATAAATGTTCAGTAGATGACACAGTATGTTTTTATTAATGATGGTAACTAGACTTTTGTGATGTTCAGGACATCTTTTTCTGTTGTCTTGTATCTTTTCTGCTTCATGCCCCACATTTCCAGTTTTTCTGAAGGATATTTCAGTAACTTTTTCTCTGAAACTTCTCTGAGACTGTGGAGATTGTTCATCATTACAGCCAAGAACCATTCTTAATTCCCTCTTGGAATCATCCAAGACACAATATGTAATTTGAAGAATCTTTGGTTCTTATACATATTCCAATAGTTGCCAGTTTTCATTTTATGTGTAAGGGTTTCTGGTGGTGTGGTATATAATGTGTTGGGCTGCTAGCTCAAATTCACCAGTTACTCCAAAGCAAGAAGATAAGCAGTCCTCATGTAAAGATTTATGGTCTTTGAAGCCCAGTGGAGGGTTACCAGGAGTCAGTGGCAGTGGTGTTGTTATTTTGTGTGTAATACAAGAAGACTTTCACCACCAACTAGAATATTTCAGGTTATGGCCTATAGCTGTCAGTGTCCTTACCTCACCTAGGAACTTGCCGAGTCCCAGGCTCACCCAGGCCTGCTGAGTAGGATTTGGCTCCACAATCCCTAGTGAGTGGTGTACACATTGAAGTTTGAGAAGCACTTGGATATCTGTTACCTCCAGCACTTGAAAAGAAAGAATTAAAGTGAGTTTACTGAAGAATGAGATGATGGAGGAAAAAAAAATGGATTAACATTTACACACTCAATTGTTCATATATGGTTTTTATTGTTGGATGCTGTTGCACTGATCCTGACTCACAGGACAGGGTTGAACTGTCGCACAAGGTTTCCAAGGATGGACTTTATTGGACCAGACTGCCAGGCCTTTCTGCCACTGAGTGGCTGCGGGTTCAGATCTTTTGGTAGATGCCAAACACTTTAATCACTGTGCCACCACAGCACCTTAGATGGGACTTGTTCGGAGCTATCGGATTAGCTCCAATTCATAACAACTTTATGGACAACAGAACAAAATCCTGCTTGTGCCCTCAATCTCTGCTGTGCTCAAGTTCATCACTGTGGGCACTGGTTCAGTACATCTTCTCGAAGGCCTTCTTTTTCCTCTGACTCTCTACTTTTCTAAGCATGGTGTCCTTTTCTCCCCAAGGACTGACCCTCCTGAACTACATGCAAAAAGTATGTGAGATGGAGTTTCACTGTCCTTGCTTCTAAGCAAGAATGCTTTTATTGCATTTCTAAAACACATTTGTTTGTTCTTTTGACAGTCCACTTAGAAACCTTGGTGGTACGATGGTTACATGCTCAGTTACTAACCTAAAAGCCAGCAAAGTTCTGCTTTGTCTTATTAGGTTGCTAGGAACCAGAATCTACAGGTATGGCTTAAGAATTGTGCTGCTAACTCAAAGGCATGTGGTTCAAATCCATCTTTCACTCCACAGCAGTGCCTTTTACAGTTTCTGAAAACTCTAACTTGATGGCACACTATAACAACATATTTTGTGTATGTGTGTGTATATTTGAATAATAAGGATGACAAAAACAGAATCAATGCCTTTGAATTGTGGTATTGGTGAGGAACATTTAATATCCCAGGAACTACCAAAAGAACAAATCTGTCTTAGAGGAAGTGTAATCAGAGTTCTTCATAGAGGCAAGGATTTTGACACTTGTCTCACTTTACTTTGGGCATATTTTCAGAAGGACCAAGTCTTTGGAGAGACATTATGTTGAGGAAGGTCAAAGATCGGTGAACGAGAGGAGGACTCTCAAAAGATGGCTGCCACAATGTGCTTGAGTGTGACAGAGATTGTAAGGATGGTGAGAGATAGGCAAGGTTCAGATCTGTTGTTCATAGGGTCGACTGGTAAGGTGAGTTGTAGTTGATTGGATGGCACCTAATAACATGTCTGTATGTTACATATAAAACTCAGTCATTACCACTTTGGAAGCAGGAACTTGCCTCTGGAAACTATGAACTTTGATAAATGTCAATAGTTGTACAGGGGCTTCAGGCCTTTTGTTCATATAGTCACTATGAGCCGTGCTCGACGCTAAGGCAGTCAACAACAACATTGCCTTGGAGTGTGAACTGACTCATAATTGACCCTCCAGTGGGTTTTCAGAGGCTGTAAATTACACACAAAGAGATTGCCCATCTTTCTTCACAGAGCGGTAGATTTAAACCATTCGCCTTTAGGTTGGCAGTGCAATTCCCTATCCAGTAGGCCACCAGAATAAACATCCCAGAACACACACACACACACACACACACACACTCTTAAGTATAAATAAATTTTGTGTGCATGCATGCACACATATACACATTTTCCCAGGGGTCTCGGGTTATTCCTTGGGAACAGGTTATATCCTTTCTTAAATATTTTAAGAACATATCTTTTCTTGATAAAGTAAATATGTCTAAGAATAGTACTTTCTGTTAGATTTCCCAGGCAAAGGGTAGAACTCAGTTAGGTTCATGGAAGAAAGAGGCCCATGGAGTGCTGGGTGCAGCCTTCCTTCCTGAAGAGCTACACCAGTCATGTCTAAGGAAAGACAGACACAGAGAGTGGGGAGACCCTGGCAGGAGCGGTGCACAGTGGGAACTCCTCCAGGCACTGGTCACAAAACTGTGGTAGTCCAACTGAAAGCCACTGTATGTATTGTGCACAGGACTGACCTGCTGTGTTTCCTAGCTGTAGCTATAAGACCACCAGTCTGGAAGTCCTATGACACCCCCAGTGGACATTTTAGGATGGCATTTAGCACAAAGTCAGGAATAAAGTGGAAGGGACACTGATGTCCAGACAGTAGGCTTATCTAGATTTTACCACTCATGGTAGGTCCATGGCAAGTGGTGCAATGCTCCACACTTGTTCTCCAGGATGAAAATCCATGTTCTGATGCAGTATTAATCAACCTCTCCTTGATGTGTGACCAGGCTTCAGGTCTCTCAGACTCCTGGGCATGGAGACTTGTGTTTTTGTACTCTCCAAGTGGCACTGTGGTTACAGATTTTGGCTGCTAACTAAGGTCAGAGGTTTGATAAGATAAAGGAGAGGTAGTCTGCTTCTGTAAAGATTTATAGCTGTAGAAACTCTAAGGAGCAGCTCTACTCTGTTCTCTAGGATTACTATCAGTTGGAATCAATTCAATGGCAATGGGTTGGGTTTTAGTTTTCTAGGGGTTCTTATGAAACTATCTCCCAGAGCTTCCCTTGTGCAAATTAGAAAATGAAATATGAACATATCAAAATAGATGCAGAAGAAAGGACATCATCATCCACGTATAACACAGTGGATGGGACAAATTCCAACAGGTGGGGTTCAAACCTCAGTTTTCCATTATTAACCACAGAGCTTTGGGCAAAGATCTAACCTTTACATGTTCAATTTATTTATCTGTAAAATGCAGTTGCTAATAATATGTATATTTTGGGTAGTTCTTTTTATTGAGAAAATGCTATATGATTATAGTCAACTGATGCTAACAACAATATATATAAAGATGTGAAGAAAAACTAATGAGAGGAATTTACATTAGATCAGAAGATTAAGTTAAGAAGGACATGATACAAGAAGTACTGAGTTAAATAAGAGTTCTTTGCTCTGTGTGGAGTCAGGTGGAATGGCCTGTCTCTATTTATAAATAAACTTCCCTTGAATGTACTTGAGAAATGGAATGAAATCCAATCTCAGTATTATTCGTCCTGAGCGTATCTACAAATAGACAGAGAAGGCAGATGGGGACAGATGGTCAAGTAGGGCTGCAAGTGAAAGAATGTTTGGGAGGAGCAGACCTCAATACTGGAAGGACAGAGCACTGGCTCATCCTTTTGGCGTTTCTTGCCAAGTTCTCTAGAATTTCAGTTTTATGTCCGTGGAGGAAGACTTGGCAGATCTTGATCATAGTACCTCTCCAAGACCATTTGACTTCACCAATCTCAACCCTCTTAGCAGGACCTGAATATTGTTGTGTTGCTATTAGAGTCACTACTGAGGTGGGTAGGGACTTTTCACTTCAGATGAATCCTGAGGCTACAAGAGCTTTAACCATAAACACAAGGTCTTACATTGTTGGAGGAGTTTTGGGTGACTTTTGGTTTTTTATATTTGTACACATGCTTGTTTATGCGTATGTGTGCCTGTATGTTCACATGTCTATTTATGTACATGTTTATATGTTTCATTGTATGTATGTATGCATGTATGCATGTCTATATGTGTAGGCATTTACACATGTATGTTTGATGATTACCTTTCCTGGCTGCCTCTTACTCTTCTCCACCATTTTCCAGAAAACTTTTTGTTGTCAAACTCCGCAGGACTTCACAGGGTCAAGGGTAGTAGAGGCTTGTGAGGCTGGACTCCCAGGACTGATATTCACTTAGTTCATCAGTACTTGTTGAGTGTCAAGTGAAGGTGCACAGCAGTACTGACACATGTGAAGAGCGGGACATGGTGGGGAATGAGAGAACAGTCTCATCTCAGTCTTACAACTCTGAGAGTTAACTGAAAGGGGATGGGTGCTGTTACACAAAGCAGGGTGGTCCACCTCTCCTGCATCTTGGCCAGTGTCCTGGGCCATAGCAAAGGCTTATCTAATAGAAATACATCGCCTCAGTTTGACAGGCTGGAATTCTAAATTCAGGGTGCAGTGCTACCAGGGCCCGTTTTCTCTGAAGGCTCTGGGGCACTTTCTTCCTTCCCCTTTTCTGGTTTCTGATGGGCTCTCGTAATCTTTGCTATTTCTTAGTTTGTAGATGTACCGCTCCATTCTCTGTCTCCACAACAACAGTCCTGTATGTCTGTGTTTCTCTTCCTGTGTCTCTTCTCTTCTTTTATAAGGACATCCTTCATATTGAACTAGGATCCACTCTAGTCCAGTATGGCCTTGCTACTAACTAAAAACATTTTCAAAAATCTTGTTTCCACACAAGGTCATGTTTATCAACATAACTCTTCTGGGGACACAAGAGGATGACTTGAAACCAGGGCAGCATACCAAATCCAAGTTTATTGCAGTTGAGTTGGTTCTGACTCACAGTGTTCCTCCATTGTGTGTCCAAGGTTGTGAATATTTCTTGTTCCTATTTCTCCCTTGGAACAATTGCTGGATTTGATCCTGACTTTTTGGTTCTATTCATTCCACACATCATTTGGGCTTGTTGATCAACATAGGGAGGTGCTAAATAAAAGAAAAAGACCCCCGGGGATGTAGTGGGTCATGTGGTGGGCTGACAGCTGACAGATTGTCTGGTTCAAATGCACCAGATACTCCTGAGGAGAAAGATGAAGAGGCTGCTTTTGTTAAGATTTACACCTTGGAAACTAGCAGTGCTTCTGGTTTAGAGTAGGTGAAACCCTGGGTGATTAAAATGGTAAACATGTGGCTGCTTACCAAAATGTTGAAGGTTTGAAAATACCTAGAGAACTCCTGATGGTTTTGTGGTTAAGGAGTTGTATTATTAACCCAAAGGCAGGTGTTCAAATCCACCAGCTGCTCTGCGACAGAAAGATGGGCAATTTCTTCCCCTGTGATTTATAGCCTCTGGAAAATCTACTGGAGGGTCAGCTATGAGTCAGCTCCAACTCAATGTCAATGAGGTTTTTTCAGAGAAAAAGCCTGGTGACGTACATCTGAAAATTCAGCCTGGACATGTGTGGATTTGCCACAAGTCAGAAGTGAATGAAAGACTGAATAAATGAGGCAAAACAGAGACACAGGAGAGCACTGGAGGCCCAGGTTCACCTGTGGGGTAGTTCTGAATTGCCTTCCTGTAATCTAGGGTGTGGACATGGCCGACTCCACCCAAGGTATGGCCTCCCTTCTCAGACAGCTCTGATTTCCTACTAATATTCCTCCTGTTATTTTGTCAACCTTAAAAGTTAATTTTGGCAGCTCCGGAGCACCTTTCCGGGACTTCTTAGAAGTGAAATGATTCTCAGCGCCACTTCCCTCCTGAAATTACTGCTACTGTATTTTTAGTATGTTTTTGGCGAGTGAAAAGCATTACCTCTAGTTTTCCATATAACCACTTCTGATGACTATCCCTTTAAATTTTTTTTTCCAGGCTCTCCAGCCTGAATTAACTTTTCTGTAAGAAATGGCCTTTCGTGGTTTATAAATTTTAATGCAGGATGCTAACTGCCAGGGTATTTTTGGAGCCCAGACCAGGAACCTTAACCAGCCTCCCTCCCCAGATGAAATGAGGCCCGGCCCCGCTGCACCTGGACACAATGGCTCTTTCATATTTCAGTTTCAAAGTTATGACACCTTCTGGTTTTAACCTCAGGACAGCAGGAATTTTCTTTTAAAACCTGTTTCCTGGAAATGGGTTTTTGCTGTGCTAATGGATAATTTTTCACTTCATATTTTTTTAAGGTGTATAACCTCTTTTTTGGGAGGAGACTTCTTGCAAATAAGGAAAAAAAAATTCCAGAGCATGTGGGGCAATGGAAAGTGTGCCCTATGTACTAAGACAGTGTACCCCTGTCCACAAGCTTTCAATTTTTCATTAGCAGCAAGGGATTCCTACACTGCCCTATTCATACCTGTTTCTCTGCAGACACTGGGCTGCTTATTTAGGCGGAAAGTGCTGAGTAAGAGAAAGTGGCCTGAAAATTAACCTCTAAGTGGGCACCAGAGTCTCCAACCACATTGGGACCTGCTATTGCAACTGTCTAGGGTCCCATATTCAACACAGCCATGAAGGAAAGCTGCTGAGTTTTTGAGATTTGCTTCCTTGCTCCTGTGTTCTTTCTTCCTCACTAGTGGGCAGTTCTCCTGGGAGAGAGGGAGGGAGACTGACAGCCTGGAGGCTGAAAAAGTATCAGTCTACACATTTTAAAATGGCACTCCCTGAAGAGCAGGAGACTTAGAGGAAGGTTGCCCTCTGTGCCCAGAGGGCTTGTAGCTTGGTCTGTTTCAGGGAGAAGATAAAAATACCCCTTCTTGGACTTAAGGGAGTGCCAGTTGGACTTTAGCCCTCATGCTGTGTGTGGACTGCACAGCTGCACGTGGAGGTCTGGCTGAAGCTCACCCAGAACTTGGTTCTTGGCTTTCTTTCCTTTTCTCCTGTTGAACTTCTGTTATTTTACCAGCAAGACCTCAAGCAATGCATTTTTGAAGGGAGCATCTGAGTTTCCTGATGAGGCAGTGCATTAGGAGAAAGATTTGTCTTTGGACACTCTTTTATGTCTGGAGATTAGCTAAAAGAAAATGAAACAACAAAACCCTCAAACCACTGCCTGAGAAGACAGGCTTAAAAACAATCTTGGTCCCATCAATTTGACCACAACTCATAGGAACCGTAGGAACATGACATCTGAACCTTGCCCTATTTTGAGCCATCCAAACCATCTCTGATAGTCTCAGGCCTATTGCGACTGTCAGTCCATCTTACTGAAAGTCTTCCTCTCTTTGTCTCACCCTCCGCCTTTCCCAGCATGGGTGTATTTTTTTCCTAAGGCTGAGCCACTCCTGATAGCAGACACAAAATATGTGAGATGAAATTTCACCATCCTTGCCTCTAAAAAGTACCCTGATTATACTTCTTCCAAGACAGATTTGTTTATTCTTTTGGCAGCCCATGTGATATTCAGTTAGATCTTAGTTAAAACCAGCTTCACAGTTTACCAAAATAATATCTCTCAATAGCTTTTGGGATGCAAACACTGGAAAAAGTCCTGGGTAGGAGCCTCCTAAAAACAAATAAAACCTTCACGCCTTCTCTACCTGGACCAGTGAGCAGAATGCTCTCTCATGGCCACCTCACATGTCAAGTGTGGAACTGTGCTCCACCAGGGTCTCAATGGCTGATTTTGGAAAGCCTTCCCCCCAAAGAGTCACCTCCAGCCTGTGTCCTGCTTAGGAACTCCATTTCTCTTGATGGAGTGTGAGTTACAGATCTCAGTGTATTTACAAACTGTAAATGGGAGCTCTGGTAGTTTAGTGGTAAGGAGTTGCTCTACCAACCCAAAGGCACAGAGTTTGAATCCACTAGCTGTGGGAGAAAGATGGGCTATCTCTTTCCGTGTGATTAACTGCCTCTGACAAGCTACTGGAGGCTCAACTATGAGTCTGTTCTGACCTGATGTTATATAATAACAACAAAATGAACACGGACAAGCGTTGACTTCATTACAGCCTCATGCTCTCCTGGCCTTTGGAAGTGGGATCTGTTTCTTGAGAAGGGATATAGGTAGGAATGTGAATTCAACTTTGAGATAATAGAGAGATTGCCGATTTGCATGATGATTGGAAATAAAGAAAAAGCAAATGTGGACGTGTTTGACTTCCAAGTGGGTAAAGGGGAATCTACCAGATGTCGAGGCCACTATGCCAACTAGGACCAGAACCAGAACCTCTGGGGCCTCCAGACTCATCCTCAGCTGGATTCTCACCTAACCAGCTGATACGGAGGACTACGGGGATAGGAAGGGCCAAGACTGGATGCGAAGGCAGACAGGCTCCAGATCACTGGGAAAGCATTATAAGATGACCTGTAGCTCCCCAACACACACTAAACTTTAAAAACAAAACATTTTAGTCAAACAATGCACAACGAATTAAGTAAATTACATGATAATGGCCTTTCAGGAGGAGTGAGGGACCAACCCCTTTCTGTTCTGGAGGAAATAGATTTTATTCCACTGCCCATATATTACATATAAAACATGCCTTAATACAAGTATGAACAAACAAAAGAGACAACTTTGAAAGCTGTCCCCAATTTGTAACCTTTTTTAAGATGGTTTTTGTTGTTGTGTTGTTGTTTTTAAAATTATCTCACAGTTATCCTTCCTGCAACAAAAGATCCAAGTGACCTAGTCTGATTATATCATCTTTCTGTACTTCAGTTGACATATTGTAAAATGGAGGGAAATTTAGCACAGACGTGCTAAATTTTATGAGAGTCAGATTAGGCAATGTCAAGACTACTGTCAATCTCTATTGTTGTTTTTCAGTGCCTTTGAGTAGTGTACTGTTCTCCAGTACTACAACCCAAAAGTATTAATTCCTCTGTGTTCCATATTCATTGTCCAGATTTCAGATGTGTAGCAGGTGATTGAGAAGACCACTGAATCATGCACATCTTAGTCTTCAAACTGACATCAATGCTCTTCAGTATTTTGGAGAAATTCTCTGACAGCATACTTTATCAATGCAATATGTCTCTTGATTTTCTGACTGTTGGTACCAAGGGTGTTGATTTTTTATCCAAGCAGAATCAAACTGAAGTATGGATTATATCTCAACATTAAGAAAACAAAAGTCTCCACCACAGGGCCAACAGTCAACCCTGGGATAGACGGAGAAAGGATTGAAGATGTCAGTTATTTAATCTTGCTTGAATCAACAATCTTTGATAAATATATCTATTTTAAAATAATAAATATTACTATTAGATCAGATACTTAATATAAATCATGGTGTTTCCAGTTGCTTCTTATGCATATAAGCTGGACAGTGAATAAGGATGACAGAAGAAGAATCAATACCTTTAAGTTGACATGTTGAAGTAGAGTACTGAATATTCTATGGCCTGCCGAAAGAATAAACAAATTTACCTTGGAGGAAATGCAACCAAGGTAAGGGATGGTGAGACATGGTCTCACATACTTTGGGCATATTGTTAGGAGGAACTAGTCTTTGGAAAAAACATATCATGCTGGGAAACTTGAATGATGAGAGAAAGTGAGGAAGGCCCTCAACAAGATAGATTGACACAGTGACTGTAACAATGGATGTGAGTATATCAGAGGTTGTGAGAATTGTACAGGAAAGGGTAAAGCTCAGATCTGCCGTTCATAGGGTCACTGTGAGTTGTAGTCAGTTCGACAGCATCTAACAACAACAGCTACATTATTAATAATAATGAGCTATGAACCAATGTTTTATTATAATTTTCATTTATGAGTTCAACTTCTTCCCAAATAAATCAATCTTTGATCCTTACGTTTAAGTACAACCCTGACTCAAGGGCATTCTTAAGGTCAGAAGTAGTGACCTTTCCTTTTTTTAACGAGTTCCCATCCTTTTGAGGCCCCCTGGCCCATCCCATTACCTGGGCTATGCACTGGAGGAAAGAGGCAGAGTCCTCATGCCTTCCCTCAGCTATTTTTCTTGGCCAAGCTCTCCTACATCTCCTACTTATTAGTTTCAGGGTTTCCACTAAAAGCCTCTGGGGCTTTCCAGTTCTGGCTCCTTCCTTTCAGTCAGATCCTTGGAGAAGTAGAATCCAATTTATACATTTAAATTTTTTTTAGGTTAAGCTGTGGCTCAAAATAGTTTTAAATCCTTTGACCTTGATCTAATTCATGGAGTCTTTTCTTTAAGATTCTCAGAGAGACCAGAAATAACAAATTTTGCATATATTTCAGGGTTTACCAGTTATTGCACTGACACACTCAGCAAAGCAACATCTGACATCACTAGACTATGTCTCAGGCAAACAATAGCATCTGTCAAGTGCTTAGAATTTCAAAGGATCACATCTAATGAAGTTGATCTTTCCTGCTGTGGAAATTCCAAGATATTTACTTAGAAGTTTGTTTTAGATTGAGTTAGCATTTGGCTAATTACATGACAGGCAAACTAAGGATTTGGGGGTTAATTAGGTTTGAGGTTCTTTGAACTACTTTTGGCATTGCTTTCTCATCTCATGTTAGGATCCAGCTATTTTGGACATGGTTTTTGTCTTTACTAAGTTGGAATGAATACTTAACTTAGTGTCTGAAAGGAGAGAGCATTAGGATAGAGTTTACTTAAGCCAACTTAACACTCAAATCTGGTTTCAAGCAAACTACTCACCTACAGTCTCAAAACACTTAAAACCACTTCCTGGCAGAACGGGTCTGTGTACCCACAGCTCTTTCCTTCCTCTAATGCACTACATTTTCTCTGTTTTTTATTACAGCTGTCTGTAACTTTAAATATTTTACTCTCCTCCCCCTTCTGCTCAATTCTGCAGTTACCACGTCTCAGTAGGATTTTTGGGCTTAATAACAGTACTATGCATTTCTCTAGCACAGGGTGACAAAGTATCTTGAAATACTTTTTGACATGAGTTAGGGTTTGGTTTCTCCCAGCTGGATCAAAGTCAGAGCAGCCCTTTCAGAACTGTTATAAATCTGAATACTTTGTGATTTCTGATGTTTTTCCTTAACATACCAAGACTCAGAACAAACCCCTGTTGGACCCTTAGGAGCAGGAAGACCAGGAACCTGTTATTAACCCATTGCAATCAAGTTGATTCTGAGTCACAGTACTGTGAGGTTTTAGCAATGGTGAGTAAGCGGCAGCTGGAACATTCTTTATGTGCATAGCTTACTTCTAGCAGGTGTCTTATAAGTTGAAGAGGAGAGACTTTGCTCTTGGCTACAGGGAGATCAAAGGAGGACAAAGTCATGTTCATCATGATTGGTCAGCATAATGAGGATAAAGATTGTCAGGAAGTAAATAACTGCAATAGAGAAGTTGCATTAAAGTCAGATCTACACATCATCCAACTACTTGAACTTGAGCTCTTCTTTGGAATGCTGAACATTTAAACGATAGGTTTATGAGGGACCCTCCTACTAGATAGTGAAAACTGACTCTGAATGAAAGAATAAATGGAGAGTCTGAGGGCCACTGAAGCTGAGAAAACCTCAAGACTGCTGAGTTCGCAGGAGGCTACACAGTACATTCTGGGATATCTGAGTATTTAATTGCTTAAGCAAATTGATTTCAATTTAGTCTTCTAAAAATAATTGTCCTTAATATTTCGTGCCTGATACATGCCATGGTCTTTGCAATCACTTGCTGTGTCAGAGAGCTGGACAATGACTAGGGAGAATAGAAGGAGAATCGATCCCTTTGAGCTGTGGTGTTGGAGAAGAGTGTTGAAGATACCATGGACTGCTAAGAAAATGAACACATTCATACTAGAGAGGGTTAAACCAGGCTGCTCCTTGGAGGCAAGGATTCTGAGGCTTCATCTGACATACTTTGGACATGTTGTTAGGAGAGACCAGTCCTTGCAAAGGGATGATATCACACTTGGGAGGGTGGAGGGATATTGCCCGAGAGGACACCCTCTATGAAGTGTATTATTCAGTGACTGGCGTAATCAGGATATGGGTGTTGGAAACAGTGAAATTAGCACAGGATAGAGCAGGGTTGTAAATAGGGTTGCTATGAGTTGCAGGTGACTCGATGGCACATAAGAATAACAACATTTCACAAATGGAAATAGAAAACTTACCTGTAAAACATTACTTAATCATATATTTTAAAAACCCTAAAACATAAAATTGAGTGCACCATGCACAAGAAATGCAAAAGGTAATACAAATGAGTCTTTTAATTTTACTTGCTTCCACAGTCACCACCCAGGGTATCAGAAGGAAAAAAAATTAAAATACATGTTATTTTGAGGAAAAAATCTACTGTCAAAGACCTCTCTAAAGCACCAAAGAATAAGGATGTCAGTTTAAAGTCTAAGGTGTGCCTGCCACATGTAATGGTATTTTCTTTTTTTTTTTCAATTGTATTTTATTAATTTTAATGAAAATTTACAGAGAGTTTGGTTTTCCATTCATTCATGTTGCACTATTTTCTCTACCCCCCCCCCAGTTCATTCCTCTCTTTTTTTCCCCTTGAAAGTCTGTTTTAATTGTCCCATTGCCACAGTGCTTGTCAAAGCCAGTTCAGATTAATCTCCTTTGTCAGTGTGTCCTTTGCCATTCCCTATCACTCCTCCCTGAGAGAGATTTATTTCACCCTGATTCATAAGGAAAAAGGGACAGCGTATTCTCTTAGTTACTTCCTGTTGAAAAGGGACACTGTAGGTTTCAGGGTGAAGATCTTCTCTCACTACTCTAAAGGGCCCCTTTGGCAATAGGAAACATGTAGACTACTGTGACAAATAAGACTTCTCTTTTTTTTGACACAGGCCCTAAACTGGCAGTGATAGCTGCCCCAATAATTTTGGCCATTCTCTGGTCTTTTCTCTTCCCTCTATATCCCAATTGTTAAAAGAGGGAAAAATTTAAACAAATATATAACAAATAATTTTGAACAATATAATCCCTTAAGTTTAAGGCTAGAGATTATTATTATGATCATTTCCAATCCAGAGATACCTGTTCCAATGCAGTTCCTATTTTCCATAATTGGTTTTGGTAAGAAAAATATTGTAAATGTGGATACAGGTCCACTCTTCCTCCTCCATGCCATGATATAGTGTTATTAGGATGAGTAGTTATAAATCCATTGCCTTCCTTACTCTAACTTAAATTTTTTTTTAATTTAAATTTATTATTAATTTCAGTAAAAATTTACAGAGGCTTTAGATTTCCATTCATTCATTGTTGTACATTTCTCCCCTCCCAACCCTCTCCCCGAGAGCACTACCCTCTTGGAAAAGTAAAAGAAAAATGTTTTCATTGTTTTACAAACCCTCCCCCAGGTCCACTCCACTGTGTAACCTTCACTTTAGATTCCTGTCATGACAAAAATACCTAATCACATATTCCTTTTAAACAGTTTTCTCCCTCATCTATTTCAACGCAGTATGCATTATTGAACCCATCTTTCTCTCTCCCCAACCCCAAGGTCAGTCCTGTTTTACAACAGTGGCACCATGCTGTAATTGTCCTTTTGTGACTGGGATATTTCACTCAGCATAATGTTCTCCAGAGTCAACCATTTTGAATAATATTGCATGAGTTCCTTGTTTTTCAATGCAGCATAGTATTCCATTGTGTGAATATACCACAGCTTCTCTATCCATTCGTTTATTGAATGGGTACTTAGATTGTTTCCAACTCCTTGCTATTGTGAACAAAGTTACAATAAACATGGGTGTGCATATATCTGCTTGGATGTCAGTTATGGTCTCTTGGGGTATATTCCCAGTAGTGGAATTGCTGGGTCAAATGGTATCCCTATTTGCAACTTTTTGAGAAAGCACCATACCACCTTCCCACAGGGGTTGCACCATTTTACACTCCCACCAACAGTGAATAAGGGTTCCAGTTTCTCCACAACCTCAGCAGCATTTATTGCTTGCTGTTCTGTTAAATTTTGCTATTCTGACTGGGGTGAGATGATATCTCATGGTTTTTTTAATTTGCATCTCTCTTAGAGCTAGGGATTGTGAACATTTCTTCATGTGCTTGCTAGCCATCTGAATGTCGTCTTCAGTGAAGTGTCTGTTCATATCCTATGCCCATTTTTCTATTGGATTATTTACCTTTATCTTATTGTGGTAGCAATGGCATTTTCAATTCCTGCCTATACTGAAAGATGAACAATGAATAAGAGTGACTAAGAAGAAATTCTTTGAATTGTGGTATTTACAGAGAATATGGAAAGTCTCATGGACTACCAGAAGAACAAACAAGTATGTCTTGGATAAAGTGCTACCAGTGTGCTCCTTAGAGACAAGGATGATGAAACTGCATCTCACATACCTTGGTCATGTTGTCAGGAGGACCTAGTCCTTGGAAAAAGACATTATACTGAGAAAGGTGGAGGATGAGAGAAAGAGAGGAAGAGACCCTCAATATAATGGCTAGGCAGAGTGACTGTAACAATAGGTTTGAGAATATCAGAAATCATGAGCAGGCGCAGGATAGAGCATGGTTCACAACTTTTGGTCATTGGATTCCTCTGAGTTACAGTTGACTAGATGGCAAATAACAGCAACAACCCATAAATAAAATATTTTATATAAGAAATTAAAATAAATATTTAACTAGGTTGTGAAGATGGTACAGAGACAGTCAGTATTTCATACTGTTGTACATAGAGTCCCTCTCAGTCAAAACTGACTTGGTAGGTGACAGCACCTAACAACAACATACACTGACATAGTTTGAAGAGTCACTTAATTCTACAAAAGTTGTAGTGAGAAATGCCAGTTCTTATTGCTCTCAGCCACATTTTCTCATCATCTAGTGGTAAACTTTTTCATTTACCTTCGCTGCTTTTGTAAGTTACCGTCACATGTCTAAATAGCATGCATCTGTTCTTTTTTATTTCATGTTTAGATGTTCTATCTCTCCTATTGACTTCTATGAAATGAAAATTAATTTCCTTTCTCACACTTAGAACATACACACACTCACTCCACACAGATACACAGACATACACACATGCACACATTCACTCTACACACACACACACACACACACACACACACACACACACACACACACACTATGTCCTGCTGTAGGCCTTTATTTTCTCAAGATAGTTACATTATATCTTTTCACTAAATGAAAATTTAGTGTTTAAATTATTGTGATTTTGAAAATATTCATAGCTGAAAATCATGTAAAGCACTTGTGAAGATTAATTTCTTGCTCAGCTCTTTTTCTTCAAAATACTGGTTGCTTTGGTTTTCAGATTTCTTTATTCTTTAAGATGCCTATAACTAGTTCATCACAAAAAGATTTCAGCTTGCTAAATATTTTCTGATCAGCTTCAGTTATATCAGGTATCACATCAATTTTGTCTTCTTGTAGAAGTTTATTGCAGAGATGGAACAATCTGGACTTAATTCACCTCTATAGTGGTTACCCCTGAAGCACAGCTGGTACTTAAGAGTTTCCACTCATCTCATTCTGCAGAGGTGACTTCTCATGAGTTGGATAGTCTCTGTTGGGCAGCCTGTGCTTTTCTGTCTTGTTCTACTATTTTATTTAGATTAAATCAATCTTTAACAATTTCTCATATAAACATTTCTGAAAATGTCTTTATTTAGTATGTACACTTGGATAATAATTTATCTAGTTCCAGGTTGGAAATAGTTTCTTTTCAAATTTTTGAAGGCACTGTGTTATTATCTTCTACTTTTATCTTGCTATGTTGCTGTTATGAACAATGTAGTCAGAGCCAACATATACCTGACCCTCCAGAGCCTGTAAACCACACATCAATTTGGATTGAAGCTCAACACCAAGAAAACAAAGACTCTCACCACTGGACCAATGAGCAATATAGGAGAGATGGAGAAGAGATTGAGATTGTTAACAGCTTCAGCTTCTTTGGCTCCAGAATCAACACTCTTGGTATCACCAACCAAGAAATTAAAAGACTAGTTGCATTGGGAAAATCTGCTGTGAATGACCTCTCAGGAGTACTGAAGACCAACAGTGTCATTCTAGAGACTAAGGTGTACCTGATTCAATTACTGGTCTTCACAACTACTTTCTAGACATCAGAAAGCTGGGCAATGACTAAGGATGACAGAAGAAGAATTGATGCCTTTGAGCTCTGGTGCTAGAGAAGAATATTGAACATATTGTGTACTGCCAAGAAATCAAACAGGTCTGTCCTTGAGAAGCTGAAACCAGGTTGTTCTTGGGGACAGATATTTTTAGACTCCATCAGACATATGTCGGGCATGTTGCAAGGAGGGACCAGTCTTTGGAGAAGGACATTATGATTGGAAGAGTGGAGGGACAGCACAAGAGAGGAAGATTTTGGATGAGATGGATTGACTCAGTGACTAGGTAATTCGGGGAAGGTATGTCAAAGACAATGAAACTAGTGCAAGATAGAGCAGGGTTCAGAGCTATCGTACATAGGGTTCTTTGAGTTTCAAGTGATTTATTGGTACATAACAACAGCAAATTACACAGGAAGAGATTGTGTAATTTCTCTTTCTTCTGTGGAGTAGCTAGTGGATTGAACCACATGTATTTGGCAGTACAACTCCTTACCACTAAGCCACTGGGTCTCCATTATGTTACGTTGTTGTTGTTGTTAAGTGCTATTGAGTCGTAGGCGACTCATAGCAACCCTGTGAACGAAGTCCTCAACACTTGTGTGACTTTCATCCTTTCTCCAGGTTCATAGGGTTTCCAGAGACAAGCTACTTATGGAATGACTGCCTCTCCTGCTTCCAAGCTTGTTTTAATAGGGGAGCTCCACCAAACACTGTCCACCATGGGTAACCATTATTGCATTTGACACATCAATGTCATAGTGTTCAGCTTCACAGTAACCACAAGTTACCTCTGTATGGCAAGCTGACACAACAGGGCTATACAACCTAGAAGAATGTTTGACCCAAAACAATTAAAAATAGGCCTGAGGGCCATGGATTAGAGTCACCCACCTTTGGCTTGGTAGCATCACTTTCAGCCACTACGTCAAATGGTCTCTATGTTGTTAAGTGCCGTGGAGTTGTAGGCGACTCATAGCGACCCTATGAACAAAAACAACAAACAAAATGTTATTATAGAGATGTCAAAATAAGTATAGATTCTGGATCTTTTGTATATGACTAATATTTTTTCTCTTTTGTAACTTGTGTGTGGCACATTCAATTTGCTGCTAGTATTCTGAAATTTCACAGTTGTTTTCATTTTTTTGTACAAAGATTTACTGGACTCTGTCATTCTACAGTGTAAGAACTTTTTTGGCTTTATTTTCTCTTGTCTCAAACTCTTATTATATGAATGTTGGATTTCCTACTTCTTTCTTACAGAACTCCTTCCCCTCCCCCCATTCTAGAAATTGTTGTTGTTGTGTGCTGTCGAGTCAACTGTGACTCATAACAACTTATGGACAATAGCTCTGAACCCTGCCTCATCCTAAGCCAGTCTCACTAACTCTGAACACACCTACTCCCATTACTGTAGTCAGTGTGCCAATGCATCTCATCTGGAGTCTTTCTCTCCTGTGCTGTCTCTCCACCCTTCCAGTCATGATGTTATTCTCCAAGGACTGGTCCCTTCTGGCCACATGCTCAAAGTATGTGAGATGGAGCTTCAAAATCCTTCCTTCTAAGGAGAAACTTGGTTTCACCCTCTCCAAGACAGACCTATGTTTTCTTTCTTGGTGGCCCATTGTATGTTCAAAACTCTTCTCCAGTGCAACAACTCAAAAGACATCAGTTCTTCTGTCATCCTTAGTCACTGTCCAGCTCTCTGATAAACAGCAGGAAACTGTGAAGAGCGTGGCTTGAATTAGGCACATCATAGTCTCTAGACTGATATCAATTGCTCTTTTCTGTTTTGGGGGGGTACCTGACAGTAGACTTTCCCAAGGCAATTCGTCTTTTGATTTCCTGACTGCTAGTGCCAAGAGTGGAGCCACACATTTCTCAAACATCATGGTGCTGCAAATTGGTCTAATGGTGAGAATCTTTGTTTTCTTGATGATGAGCTGCAATCCATACTGAAGACTACAGTTCTTAATATTTTATTTATTTTGTAAATCATCTTCTTTTATTAAGTCCATATAAAATATTTCATATTGGTTTGTATACATTGTTTCACAGTATTCTTCATTAACATTGTGCTTCATACAATCATTCTGTGCATTATGTTTTATAAAGTTTATCACCATTGAACTATACCCATAATTACTCTGTCTTTTCAGGTCTCCACCAGATCTTTCCCATTTCCTTTACCCCATCCTTCCACCACCCCCCCCACATTTATTACTAAGACTTAATATATTTTATTAACTTCTTGAGGATATTGTGGATTTTTAAGTTTTCTTTTCTCTGTAAAATCTGTTTCTTCAAACTTGCTTTAGTTTAGTAATTTTAGTCTCTGATTTGTATGTTATGAAGTTGTTCTTAAACTTATCTGTACATTGGAGGAATCATTTAAAGATCTTCAGAAATTCTGAACCCAAACATCCCAGTCCAGTTAAATAATAATCTTGGGGAAAGAAGCAAATGTATCAGTGTTTTTGGTGCTAAGTGATCTTACAGGTGCTCTGTGTGTAACTCAAGTTGCTGTCTCCTGTGTTGTCTTAAGAGTCAAATTTTATAAGTTACTAATAAAGGTATGCCCTCTTGTTTTGGTTGAGGGTCAGTGTGGAATGCTTGGTTGGTTTTTATGTAAGCCTCTTCTTTAGAGTCAACAAGAGCTCCTGGAGGGCCCTTGTATTTAAAAGTTGGGCCCAAGGGATTATATTTTAATTCATTGTTACTATATTTTGGAGGAACATTCTTCTAAATTGTACAGCACTTTTGTAAATTTTCTGCCCTGAGATAATCTGGGCTTGCTGTGACACTGAACCTTGTGGCATACTGATTTCAAATGCCCTAATGGAACAACTGCGACATAGGTGTGTCAAACACCATGATGGCTACCCATCATGGATAATGTTTGGTGGAGCTCCCAGATTGATTCTGATTTGGAAGCAGAAGTGACATCAACTTCCTAAACCACATGCCTCTGAAAACTCTATGAACTTGGAGAAATAAACAACGATAGTTATAGAAAGGCTTAGGCCTTTGTTCATAGGGTCGCTATGAGTCGTGCTCGACTTGATGGCAATCAACAACAACAACAACAACAATTTGATTATCACATATCCATTTCCCTTACAGGTTACAAAATTCTATTACTATTTTCTTGTCTCTTGTCTTTTTAAAATTCTCTCTCTCTCTACATTGTGCATGTTTATGTGTTCTAGTTCTTAAATCTTTTTACTGCTGAGGAGCAGACAGTACAGTAAGCTAAATAGTAAAATATACTGTGAAGAATCTATGTTTGAGCTGAAGGGATTCCATTGACATATATATATGTACTCTGTATAGAAATGTATCAATAATATTTATATAATTTTATCTATCTATCTATCTATCTATCTATGAATGAGCTTTGTTGATATAGCTCATAGGAAACTGAACTACTAATGCAAATGTGAAGACTCTCTGGCAGCTTGAATCCATCAGCAGCTCCATGTAAGAAAGACAGACAACCTCCTACTGTATAATCACAGCCTGTACAATGGTAATGAACTTGTATTTGTTGTTGTTGTTTGATATATTTATATATTCCTGATGGTGTAGGATGTTATACATTAGACTACTAACAGAAAGTTCGGCTATTCAAATCTACCAGAATTACTGCAGGAGAAAGATGGACATTCTCTTCCTATAAAGGTTACAGCTTCTGAAACCCAATGACAGAGATAGAGAGATATAAATATATAGTTATACATTTATATCTCCACAGATCTCACACAAATATATTAACAGTTATTTACATTTAATTTCATCAAAATAACATACTATATTTTATTTAAAGATTGGTCCAGTGATAAGTAGTTACACAATAAAACCTTGTTTCCAAACTCTACTACTAATTTATATTTAGTTATAATAGACTTGGTTAAATTTACCTTTGTTCTATTTGGCAGAAAAAGGAATAAAAATATTTAAGAAAGGTTACAGATTGGTTGTTTGCTTAGGCAAGAGATAAATTCTTCAAGGATATTATTACCATTTATATGCAGAAAGACAAACTAGTTCTTTAGATTACAAGTAATGTTTATTAAAGTGAATCTGATAGCATTTAAGCTTGAACTGTATTGTGTTAGCTATTAATCTGTATTGCTGAATAAACAGGACTAGAATAAATTTTCTGCTTGTTTTTAAAGAACATTCATAATTTTAAAAAATGTTCGCAAACTGATGTCTTCTCACATAGCTGAACTTGCAAAGGTTTGAGGGCTCACGCTATTGAAATTAATAGAAAGACAAACTGTGAAACATATGTGTCATTTATGATTAATAAGCCACTAAACACAGAAAGAAATACAGGTCCTATAAAATGCCATGAATTTTCGGTCAGTTAATACAAAATTATTTTGCACAGTCAGCTCTGTTCCTGGGCAGGAAATTATTATATTTAATTATTTAAATTTACAATTTTATCTATGTGGTGATGTCATTTTTTGAGAACTGTTTTGAAAACATTTATAAAACCTGGGAGATGTTGTGCTTTAGGCTTCTAATTTACTCAGCAATTGTTGGTTTGATTCTAGTACTCCCTCTTGATCTTTCTTTCTTTCTCCTCCCTCTCTCATTTCTTCTCTCCCCTGTGATAGCTATTCAGTATGCTAGTCTTTCCGTGGGAATATGACTGGAGTATGTTTTGTCAGGGGGGGGTGTGTGTGTGTGTGTGTGTATGTGTGTGTTTTGTAGCATCAAGTTGGAACTGACCCATAGCTGGCCCTCCAATGGGTTTTCAGAAGCAGTAAGTCATATGGGAGGAGATTGCCCATCTTTCTCCCAAAAAGCAATTGGTGGATTTGAACTGTGTGCCTTCAGGATTGCAAAACACTTTCATACCACTAGGTCACCTCAAGGTTGTATTTGTTGCTAGGTGCCATTGAGTTGATTTGAACTCATAGCAACTACCAAAAAATTTAAAAATTCTTTCCTTTGAGTTCTTTTGTGTGAAAACTGCTGACTTGCCCTCAGCAGCCTCAAAAGCTCTGGGGCTCAACTTTTTGTTCTGTTCTTATTAAAATAGTCTGTCTGTCCATAGAGATGTCAGTGGAATGACAGAAAGAGCCACCGTGTGAATCCAGGAAACTGGGTACAGAAAATTACCTTAAATATCAAGCGAGATTAGTGACTCTTAACATTTAGGTTTGTGGTATTGGGGAAAAATATTGAGATATATGGTGGATTGCCAGATAAAGAAAAAAAAAAGTAGGTCTTGAAAGAAGTGTGGCAAGTGTGTTCCTTAGGGGCAAGAATGGTGAATTTATCTTACATACTGTGGATGTGCTGTCAAGAGGAACTGGTTCCCAGAAAGGGACATCATACTTGGGAAGGTAGAGGGTCAGAGAATGAGGAGAAGACCCTCAACAAGATGGATCAACACAGTAACTCTCACAATGGGCTTAAGTACTGTGTAAATTTGTTGTTTTAATCTGTTGTACATTGGGTTGCTATAAATTGCAGGAGATGGTACAGCATTTCACAACAGTCACAGTTTTGTTTTTTTTCCAAATATGTGTAAACTCTTTTAATGTAAAAATAAATTAACACACTCCCTTAGAATAAAAATTGTACTTCTATTATTTGCTTTTGGCAAATAGTTACTTTCATCAACAATTCTTTCAAATATGTTTGAATATTACAACATGAACTTAAACATCTGAGCAATATCTATGCCTTCAACGTTGTTGTCAGGTGCTGTCAAATCAAGTACAACTCGTAGTACCCCTGTGAACAACAGACCTGAATTCCATCCTATCCTGTGCTGTCCTCACTGTCTCTGATATACTTGAGCCCATTTCTGCTATCACCATGTCAGTCCATCTTGATAGAGGTCTTCCTTTCTTTTACTGACCTTCGACCTTTCCAAGCATAATATTCTTTTCCAAGGAATAGCCTCTCCTAGCAATACATCCAAAGTATGTGTGTCAATGTCTTGTCATTCTTGCCTCTAAGGAGCAGTCCAGCTGTACCTTTCTCAAGGGATACTTGTTTATTCTTTTGGAAATCCATGGGATATTCAGCACTATTCTCCAACACCACAACTCAAAGGCATAACTACTTTACCTATCATCCTTATTCATTGACAACTCAGATACATAACAAGTAATTGAAAAGACCAGGGCTTGAATCAGGTGCACCTATCACTGCTCTTCAGTATTTTGGAGAGGTCACTGACAGTGAACTTGCTCAAAGCAATATAGTTCCTTTTCTTCTGATTGCTGGTAACAAGGGTATTGATTGTGAATCCAAACAAAATTAAATAATTGACAGTTTCGATCCTTTCTCCCCCCATCTATCATGATGTTGCCCACTGGGCAGTGGTAAGAATCTTTGTCTTCTTTTACACCTTTTAAAGAAAATTTTTATTTTATACTGGTTTATTTACAAAGTTCATATACACTATTTTTCACACTGGATATTTCCCCTTTCCTTTACCCATTCCTCCCTGTAACCATTGAATTGTGTGACCCTATGATTCAGTACCTCCACCCTACGCCCGTCTCCACACCTTTGCTCCCCTTCCCACCTTGGATCCTCATACACATTCTGCAACAGTGATCTTAAATAGTATTTGCCCTTAAGGTATTGAGTTAATGAACTTAGGATAATGCTCTCCAGTCCCTCTCAAGTTGTTGTTGTTATTGTTATGTGCCATCAAGTCACTTGCGACTCATAGCGACCCTATGTACAACAGCCCTAAACTCTGCTCTGTCCTGTACTAATCTCACTGGCTCTGACACACCCATCCCGATTACCCCAGTCACAGAATCAATCCACCTCCTAGAGGGCCATCCTGTGCCTGCCCTCCACCCTCCCAAGCATGATGTCCTTTTCCAAGGACCGGTCTCTCCTTACAACATGACCAAAGTACATCAGATGAAGCCTCAGAATCTTTGCCTCAAGGAGCAGCCCAGTTTAACCCTCGCCAGGATGAATCTGTTTGTTTTCTTAGCAGTCCATGGTACCCTCAATACTCTTCTCCAGCACCACAGCTCAAAGGCATCAATTCTCCTTCTATCCTCCTTGGTCATTGTCCAACTCTCTGATGCATAACAAGTGACTGCAAAGACCATGGCCTGTATCAGATGCACCTTAGTCTGCAGAGAGACACCATTGCTCTTCAGTACTTTGGGAAGGTCCCTAACAGTAGACTTTCCCATTGCAGTATGTCTTTTAATTTCCTGGCTGCTGTTGCCAAGCGTGTTGACTGTGGAGGCAAGCAAACTAAAGCTGTGAACAATCTCATCTCTTCACCATCAATCCTGATGCTGCCACTTGGTCCAGTGGTGAGAATCTTTGTCTTCTTGACATTGAGCCTCAATCCATATTGAAGGCTGCAGTCCTTGACCCTCTGCAGCAAGCGCTCTCAAGTTAGTGATTTACAAAGCCATTTCTCCTACATGCTATGTAGTATTCCATTGTGTGAATACACCATAATTTCTCAATCCATTCCATTGTGGTTGGACATTTGGACTGTTTCCATGTTCTTGTGATGGTGAATAATGCTGCTATTAACCTTGGTGTACAAGTCTCTCTTTGTTCCTTAGTTCTCCTTTTCTCAGGGTGTACTCCAAGCAGTGGAATAGCTGGGTCATATGGAATTTCTATGTTTAGTTTTGTAAGGAAATACCAAACTGCCTTCCAGAGTGGTTGTACCATTTTACAATCCCACCAACATGTGTAAGAGTTCCTATGTCAGCACATTCTCTTCAACATTTATTACTTGATGCCCTGCGAAATTTTGTCACTGCTACTGGGGTAAGATGGTATCTCATTGTGGTTTTGATTTGTAGCTTTCTTATTACTAGTGATTTTGAGCATTTCTTCATGTGTCTGCTGGCTATCCAAATGTCCTCATCTGTCAAAAGTCTTTCCAAGTGAGATCAAGCTTCAAAGGCCTAGTTTATGGTATAAAGAGACTGCCAAATAGAGCCATAAATGCACAGTATGAAGAGGATAAAATTGATGAATGGGACATTCTAAAGATTAAAACTAAGCTCATCAGGAACTTCCTAACAGGGTTAAAAAGAAAACCTACTGATTGAGAACAAACATTTGGTAATATCGTCTCAGACAAAGGTCTCATAACCAAAGTTTACAGAATATTCCTGGATCTCCAGAAGAAAAAGACTGATAATCCAGTTACAAAATGGGCAAGAATCTTTGTATTCTTGATGTTAAGATACAATCCATATTGAAGGCTATATATAGTCTTTGATTTTCTGCAACAAGCACTTCAGGTCCCTCTTTGATGTCAGCAAGCTTTCATCTGCATAGCACAGATTGTTGATGAGTCTCTAATTCTGATGCTACATTCTTCTTCATAGAGTATGATTTAATGCATTAAATGCTCAGCATACAGATTGGATAGATATGGAGAAAGGATACACCCTGACACCCTTCCCAATTTAAAATTATACAGTGTTCCCTTATTCTGTTTAGACAAGAGCTTCTTGGTCTAGACACAGATTTAGCATGAGCACATTTAAGTGTTCTGGGATTCCCATACTTCTCAGTGTTAGCCATAATTTGTTGTGATCCACACAATCAAATATGCCTTTGCATAATCAATAAAACATGGACATTCTTCTGATATTCTATGTTTTCAGTCATGATTCAGTGACATCAGCAATGATATCCCTGGTGTTGTGTATAGCCTCTTCTAAATTCAGCTTGAACTTTTGATTGCTCCCTGAAAATACATTTTTTGGGTGATCTTCAGCAATATTTTGCTTGCAAGTGATATTAATTATATTGTTCGATAATTTTTCACATTCTATTAGATAACCTTTCTTGGGAATGGGAACAAATGTGGATTTTTTTCCCAGTTATTCAGCCAGTCAGCTGTCCAAATTTCCTAGCATAGACTGGTGAGCACATCCTTTCAATACTTGTTTCATTACATGCTAATATTTACTAAATGTATTTGGTTTCTAGAAAAAAACCCCTCTAAGTTGGCTGTATTAGCTACTGAAATACTTAGAAGTTCAGGTAGTAATCCGAGTAGCCACCTTCCATATTTGTTTTCATGCTGGTTCCTTTTCTAAAAATGTCTTTATCCTTCACCTGGAACATACTTATTTATCCTTTAAGGCCTTGTTCAAAAAGCACCTCCACTTAGGAGTCTTGATTGATAACCTAGGACCTGGGTAGAAGAAATAAAATTGGTCACAGTAAAGAATTCCAGAGTAATTTATAGATAAAGTCTCTGAAATTCTCTGAGCCGTTTGCCTTGGTCCCAAGATTCCAAGATGACTTCTGAAATATCCGACACATGTCTACGTTTCCTGCTGCCTGAAGGAGGAACAATAATGGAAGGCAACTCCTAGTGGTGCTGCTGCAACACAGACTTCCTTTCTTTACTACAATAACATAGGGAACTGATGGGCACTTACTACATGCAAGGTTCTGCATCAAATGTTTTACATATATTGTTGTTGTTGTTGTTATGTGCCATCAAGTCGCTTGCGACTCATAGCGACCCTATGCACAAGAGCTCTAAACGCTGTTCTATCCTGTGCCAAACTAACCATTTCAAACGCACTTATTCCCACTGCTCCAGTCACAGAATCAATCCATCTCATCGAGGGTCTTGCTCTCCTTCACCGCCCCTCCACTCTGCCAAACATGATGTCCCTCTCCAAGGACCAGTCCCTCCTTGCAACATGCCCAAAGTATGTCAGAAGAAGCTTCAGAATCCTTGACTCCAAGGAGCATTCCGGCTTCACCTTCTCCAGGACAAACCTGTTTGTTTGTTCTCCTAGCAGTCCATGGTATATTCAACACTCTTCTCCAGCACCACAGCTCAAAGGCATCAATTCTCTTTCTATCAACCCTATTCACTGTCCAACTCTCTGATGCATAGCACGTAATTGTGAAGACTATAGCCCGGATCAGGCACACCTTAGTCTCCAGCCTGACGTCATTGTTCTTCAGTACTCTTGAGAGGTCCCTCACAGCCGACTTTCCCAATGCAATTCGTCTCTTGATTTCTTGGCTGCTGTTACTAAGAGTGTTGACTGTGGAACCAAGTAAACTAAAACTGTTAACTATCTCAATCTCTTCACCATCCATCCTGATGCTGCCCAATTGGCCCAGTGGTGAGAATCTTTGTTTTCTTGATGTTGAGCTTCAATCCATATAGGAGGCTGCAGTCCTTGACCTTCTACAGCAAGCGCTTCAGGTCCTCCTCAGTTTCAGCAAGTAGGGTTGTGTCATCTGCATAATGCAGATTGTTGACAATTCTTCCAGCAATCCTGATGCCACATTCCTCTTCGTACAGCCCAGCATCTCGGATAATCTGTTCTGCATACAGATTGAAAAGGTATGGAGACAGAATACATCCCTGATGGACCCCCTTCTTGATTTTGAACCATGTAGTTCTCCTTGCTCTGTTCTGACGACTGCCTCTTGGTCCAAGGATAGGTTTCGCATTAGCACAAACAAATGTTCTGGGATTCCCACTCTTCTGAGAGTCAGCCACAGCTTGTTGTGATCCACATAGTCAAAAGCTTTTGCATAGTCAATGAAGCACAGATAGACATTCTTCTGGTATTCTTTGCTTTCTGCCAAGATCCGTCTGTTGTTGTTGTTGTTTGATGCCGTCGAGTCTTAGACGACTCAGAGCGACCCTATGAACTAACGGCCTGAGCACTGTTCGTCCATAGAGTTTCCGGAGGCAAGCCATTTCGGAAGTGGATGCCGCTCCTGCTTCCAGGAAGATCCATCTAACATTAGCTATAATATCCCTAGTACCACTACCTCTTCTAAATCCAGCCTGTACATCTGGCAGTTCTCTGTTGACATATTGTTCCAAATGTTTTTGGATAATTTTCAGCAGAATCTTGCTTGCGTGTGATATTAATGATATTGTTTGATAATTTCCGCACTCTGTTGGGTCACCTTTCTTTGGAATGGGAACAAATATCGATCTTTTCCAGTCAGTTGGCCAGCTGGCTATTCTCCAGATTTCTTAGCACAAACAACTTAGTGAGCACATTTAGGACAGTGTCTGTCTGTTGAAATATGTCAATTGGTATGCTGTCAACTCCTGGAGCCTTGTTTTTTGCCAATTCCTTTAGAGCAATTTGAATTTCCTCCTTCATCACCATGGGCTCTTGCTCGTATGTCATATCATGAAATTCTTCTGTGTCAGCTAATTCCTTCTGCTACAGTGACTCTGTGTATTCCTTCCATCTTCTCTTGGTACTTCCTGGATCATTTACCATTCTACCCAAAGTATCCTTAAGTATTGCCACCCATGGCTTGAATTTGTTTTTCAGCTCCTTCAGCTTAAGAAACACTGAGTGAGTTCAGCCCTTTTGATTTTCTGACTCCAGCTCTCTGCCATTTCATTATAGTATCTTGCTTTGTCGTCCCAGGCTGCCTTTTGAAATTTTCTGTTTAGCTCTTCGATTTCTTGGTTTCTTCCTTTAGCTTTGGCTTCTCAGCACTCTAATGCAATATTCAGACTCTCATCTGACATCCATCTTGGTCTTTTCTTCTTTTTCAGCCTTTGTAATGATCTTTTGCATTCTTCATTGAAGATTTTCTTGAGATCCTCCCAGAGTTCGTTTGGCCTATGCTCATTTGTGCTCAAGGCCTCAAACCTGTTCCTGAGATGGTTTTGAAATTCGAGTAGGATAGACTTAAGATCAAATTTTGATTCTTGTGGACTTGATTAATTTTCCTCAATTTCAGCTTGAACTTGCATGAGTAGTTGGTGGTCTGTCCCACAATCAGCACCCGGCCTGGTTTTCACTGCTGATATTGAGCTTCTCCACCTAGTCTTTCCACAAATGTAATCTATTTGATTCATATACATACCATCAGGTGAGATCCATGTTTCTTATAGAAGGTATTTGCAATGAATAAATCATTGAATGTGCAGAACTCTATCATTCTCTCTCCAGCCTCATTTCTCTCACTGAGTCCCTCCTTCTCCAGCAGAACATCTGGTGGATTTTAACCACATATCTCTGGCTTACAGTGCAGCTTCTTGCCACTAGGCCACCAGAGCTCCCCTTACATATATTACTTTATTAAGTACTTGTGAAAACTTTACGAAATTGCTGTTGTTGTTGTGTGCTGTTGAGTTGAGACCAAGGTATAGCTAACTCTCCAGTAGATTTTCTGAGGGAATAAACTGCATAGAAGAATAGAGTCCATCCTTTTCTTGTGGAGTTGCTGATGAATTCAAATTGCATATTTCTAAGGTAATAAATCTCATTATTCTCACTTTGCAGTGAAATTCAAGATACGGAAAGATTAAGTTGTTTTCCCAACAATACACAGCTAGAGAATGGCCAAGTAAGGCTCTACTGCCTAGTAATCTAGCTCAGATCCCAAATTTAAGCAATTACAACATATGGTCCTAAGAACAGAGCAAGGAAATGCTGTATGGTTCAGAATCAGGAAAGGAGTTCATCAGGGATGCATCTTGTCTTCATACCTTTTCCATCCATGTGCAGAACAGATCAGACTCATCCACAACCTGCATTATTCAGATGGCACAAGCTTGCTTGCTGAAACTGAGGAGGACCTGAATTGCTTACTGCAGAATATCAAGGACTAGATTGAATCTCAACATCAGGAACACAAAGATTCTCACCATTGGGAAAATTAGCAGCACCGTGATAGATGGAGAAGAGACTGAAGTTGTCAACAATTATAGCTTGCTTGACTCCACAATCAATAATCTTGGCACCAGCAGTCAGGAAATCAAAAGATAAATTGCACTGGGAAAATCTCTGCTGTCAGGGACTGCTCCAAGTACTGAATAGCAACAATGTCAATCTAGAGATTAAGGTAAGCCTGATTCAGTCCATGTCCTTCACAATTACTTGCTATGCATCAGACAGCTGGACAATGACTAAGGATGATAAAAGAAGAATTGATGTCTTTGAGTTGTGGTACTGGAGAAGAGTCTTGAACATATCACGGACTGGCAAGAAAACAAATAGGTCTGTTTTGGGGAGGGTTAAACCAAGTTTCTCCTTAGAAGCTAGGGCTTTGAAGGTCTGTCTTACATACTTTGGGCACATGGCCAGGAGAGACCGATCCTTCGAGAAGGACATCATTCTTGGAACAGTGGAGGGACAGCTTAGGAAAGGAAGTTCTCAAATGAGATGGATTGATACAATAACTAGGGCAATGGCAATAGGTGTGTTGGAGTCAGTGACATTGGCTCAGGATAGGGCAGGCTTCAGAGCTGTTGTACATAGGGCCACTATGATTCAGAGGTGACTCAGTAGCACATAACAACAACAACAACAACAACAACAACAGTGAGGTAAGACTGTTAATAATGTATATATCAATTTCCCCTAATAGATTTTAAAAAGTTTTTAGTTAAGGGCCCTGTCTTTTCTTCTAATTGTATTCACCCTTCTATCTTGAGGGAGTAAATATATGCGTGCACAGACACACATACATTGTTGTTGGTGCTTTTTAGATAATCCCAATTAACAGTAAAACTGTAACAGCAAAAGGAAGTGCCATCTGATCTTGGATCATCCTTATAATGGTTGCTGTATTTAAGTCCATTGTTGCAGCCCCTGTGTGGATCTGTCTCATTGAGAGCCTTTCTCTTGTCCAAGCATGATGTTCTTCTCCAAGATCTGGTCCTTCTTCAAAATAAAGTGAAATCAAGTTTTGCAATCCTCACATCTAAGGAGCATTCCAAGACAAATTTCTTTGTTCTCTTGGCAGTGCAAGTATTTTTCACCTACTATAAAAGCATTGCGTATAAAAGCACCTTTGACCCTCCTTATTCAATATCTAGCTTTCTCATGCATGTAAAGAGATTGCTGAATATCATTGTTTGGGCCTTAGTCCTCAAAGTATCATCTTTATTTTTAACAGTACAAAAGAGATGCATTGCAGCAGATTTATCCAATAAAATAGTCTTTGATCTTCTTCAACAGGGGCTCCAAGTCCTCTTCACTTTCTGCAAGGAAGGTTGTGTCATCTGCATATCATAGGTTGCTGATGAGTCTTCCTCCAATCCTGGTACTACATTCTTCTTCATATAGTCCAGTTCTCAAATGATTTGCTCAGCATACAGATGGAATGTTGTTGTTATTAAGTACCGTCAAGTCAGACCAACACATAGCTGACTCTCCAGTGGGTTTTCATAAGCAGTATATTGCATGGGATGAAATTGTTAATTTTTCTCCTGTAGAGCAGCTGGTGGATTTGAACTACATGCTTTTGGGTTGGCAGAGCACTCCTTATCAGTAGGTCACCAGAACTCCTAACAGATAGAATAGGTGTGGAAAAAGCATAGAACTCTGATAAATACCTTTCCTGATTTTAAATCATGTAATGTTTCCTTGTTCTCTGTTCTGACAATTGTTTCTTGGTTTAGGTATGGGTTTCACATAGGCTCAAATAAGAAAAGTTCTTTCCATTCTTATCAATTTAGGTTTAATTTGTTGTAATCTACCCAGTGAAGCACCTTGGCCTAGTCAATAAGTCACAAGTAAACACCTTTCTGGTATTCTCTGCTTTAAGACAATATTAATCTGACATCAGTAGTGATAGTCTTTGTTTAATGTTCTTTTCTGAATTCAGCTTGCATTTCTGGCAATTGCCTGCTAGAGTACTGTTCCAGCCAGTTTTCAATAATATTCTGCAAGAATTTGTTTGCACGTTATAGTAGTGATATTGTTAAATAATTTCTATGCTTTGTTGGATCATATTTTTTTTCAATATTAAAAAATATGGATCTCTTCCAGTCAGTTGGCCAGGTAGCTATCTCCATATTTGTTGACAGAAACAGGGGAGCAACACAGGGTTGCACCTGTTTCTTGAAACTCCTCAGCTGGTATTCCATCAATTACTGGGACCTTACTTTTTGCTGATGCCTTCAATACAGCTTGGACTTCTATCAATATTGGTTCTTGATCATATGCTACTTCCTGAAATAGTTCAATGTCAACAAAATCTTTTTGGTACAGTGACTCTATGCTTTCCTTCTATTTTCTTTTGATGTTTTCTGCATCATTAAACAGTTTACCCATAAAATTCTACAGTGTTGCAACTCACATCTTGAATTTGTTGCTTCACTGTTTTCAGCTTGAGAAACACTGAGCAACTTCTTCCCTTTTGATTTTCTAACTCCAGCTTCTTGGACATTTCATCATCACACTTTGTTTTGTCTTCTCAAGTTGTCCTCTGAAATCTTCCATTCAGCTTTCTCAGTATTCCTTCTTGTTTTGACTTCTTTTTGTTCTAGTGAAAGTTTCAGGATTTCTTCTGACAACCCTGCTGGCCTTTGCTTTATTCCCTGTGATGGTAGTTAGCTTTTGCTTTTTTCATGGATGGTGTCTTTGATGCCATTCTACAATTCATCTGACCTTTAGTCATTAGTGTTCAGTGGGTAAAATCTATTTTTAAGATGGCTTTTACATTTACTTGGAATACATTCAAAGTCACGTTTTGGTGCTCATGGACTTATATTCATTTTCTTCACCTTCAGTTTGAATTTGAACCAGGGTAATTGATGGTCTGTTTCACAGTCAGCCTCTGGTCTTATTTTGTTTGCTGATAATGAGCTTCTCTACTAATTCTTTCCACAGATGTAGACAATATGATTCATAGTCTATCAGGTGAGCCCCAAGTGTATAGTCACTGTTTATGCTTTTAAAAACAGTATTTACAATGAATAAGTAATTCATTGTACAAAATTCTACCATGTGATTTCTAGCCTTGTTTTTGTCCTGAAGGCCACATTTTCTAATTAGTCCTTCTTTGTTTCTAGCTTTTGTATTCCAGTCACCAATTATTATCCATTCCTCTTGTTTGCAGAAGTTGGTATACATCGTCAATTGGTCTCTAGTGATTGACACATATATTTGAATAATAGTTGTGTTAACAGGTCTTTCTTGTATGGATAAGATTATTATCCCATCATTGGCACATACTTCATGAAAGATCCTGAATTTTTCTTTTAAGTGATAAATGCAACACCGTTTATTTTCAATTTATCTTTACTAATAATAAAGATCATATAATTCTCCAATTAAAAATAGCCAATAGCAGTTTATTTCAGCTCACAAATGTCTAAGAATTCACCTTTATGCAGTCTATCTTACTTTGGACAACTTCTAATTTTCTTAGACTCATACTTTGTACATTCCACATTCTAATTATTATTGGATGTTTGTAGTAGGTTATTTTCATTTTGAGTCATACCACATAAGTGAATGCATGTCCTTCATTGGGTGAAAGCTTTACTCCTTCCGAGCCACTACAGTAGACTCTACTTTGAGGATATAGCTTGACCCTAGTTGCATTTTTAATGTTTTCCAGTATGCAGGGCTCATCTTCTTGCACTATGTCAAACAATGTTCTTCCATTATCAATAGACTTTTTGAAGGGCTGTTATTTCAGAAGTGGGTCTAGTCCTGCTTCTTGGTTTGTCTCAGTCTGTAAGTTCTTCTGAAACCTGTCCACTGTGGGTAACTCTGCTGTTATTGAGAATATTCATGGCATAATGTCCAGGATCACAGCAACATGCAAACCACCACAGCATGACAAACTGATAGACAAGTAGTGGGAAAACTGTATTAAAAACTGTTTTATCAAAATATTATTCTGTGGCTCCAACTCAAACTTTCTTTTCATGTTGTTGTTGTGTGCCATTGAGTCTGAACAGACTTATAGGACCCTCCAATAGGTTTTCAGAAGCAGTAAATAGTGTGGAAGGAGATTTCCCAGACTTCTTCTCCCACTGAGTGCCTTTGAGATTGCTGTAGCCTTTTAGCAGTAGGCCACCAAAGCACAGCAAACACTTTTATTAGTTACTTGTGATTTCTTCCAGAATATTTTATGCATATGTTTTAAGGGATTTATGCAAGCCAAATCACATGCAGATACATTCTACAGTGATAGTATATGTTGCTAGTTCATAGAGACCTAACTAAAATTGTTTTCAACCCCACAGAAAATGACAAACAAGGGGAAATTAATGAGATTCAAATTAAAACAACTATGAGATATCATCTCACCCCAGTCAAAATAGCAAAATTTAACAGAACAGCAAGCAACAAATGCTGGCGAGGTTGTGGAGAAACTGGAACCCTGATTCACTGTTGGTGGGAGTGTAAAATGGTGCAACCCCTGTGGAAAGCAGTATGGCGCTTTCTCAAAAAGTTGCAAATAGAAATACCATTTGACCCAGCAATTCCACTACTGGGAATATACCCTGAAGAGACCATAGCTGACATCCAAGCAGATATATGCACACCCATGCTTATTGCAGCTTTGTTCACAATAGCAAGGAGTTGGAAACAACCTAAGTGCCCATCAACAAACGAATGGCTAGAGAAGCTGTGGTATATTCGCACAATGGAATACTATGCTGCATTAAAAAACAAGGAACTCATGCAATATTATTCAAAATGGTTGACTCTGGAGAACATTATGCTGAGTGAAATATCCCAGTCACAAAAGGACAAATATTACATGATGCCACTGTTGTAGAATGGGACTGTCCTTGGGGTTGGAGAGAGACTGAGTAAGATGGGTTCAATAATGTATACTGCACTGAAACAGAGGAGGGAGAAAACTATTTAAAAGAGATATATGACTAGGTACTTCTGTCATCACAGGAGTCTAGAGCGAGGGCTACATGGTGGAGGGGACCTGGGGGAGGGTTTGTAAAACAATGAAAGAATCTTTTCTTTTACTTTTCCATAATTTTTGACTCATGTACTTATAACTTGTTAGTCAAATTTGTGTCTTCTAGGTTGCAACACCCCCATGATACATCTTCAAGGATATGAACATGTACGGCCAAGCACAATCAATAAGAGTGCATCTAAATTCCAAAATCAATCTCCATAGTAGTCTATGTGTTTCCTACTGCCAAAGGGGCCCTTTAGAATAGTGAGAGAAGATCTTCACCCTGAAACCCACAGCGTCCCTTTTCAGCAGGAAGTAGCTAAGAGAATACGCCATCCCCTTTTCCTTATGACTCAGGGTGAAGTCTCTCTCAGGGAGGAGTGATAGGGAATGGCAAAGGACACACTGACAAAGGAGATTAATCAGAACTGGCTTTGACAAGCACTGTGGCAATTGGACAATTAAAACAGACATTCGGATGGCGGGGAAGAACAACAAACTGGGGAGGAGGGTAGAGAGAATGGTGCAGTAATGAAGGAATGAAAACCCAAAATCCCTGTAAATGTTCATTAAAACTAATAAAATTTAATTTAAAAAAAGGGGAAATTAATGATATTTTTATTAACTGGAACTCTGGTGACCTAGTGGATAGGAAATTTCACTACCAACCCAAAGTCAGGAAGTTAGACCCTCCAGCGGGTTTTCAGAGGTAGTTAATCGCATGGGAGGAGATTGCCCATCCTTCTCCTGCAGAGCAGCTGGTGGCCTCAAACCCTATGCCTTTATAATTGCAGTGCAGCTTCTTGCCACTAGACCACCAGATCGCCCTTCAAAGTCAGGAAATTTGCATCCACCAGCTGCAGTCTGCTTTTGTGAGACTTACAGCCTCTGATTCCAACTCAAGGGCAATGTGGGTTTTTTTATGTTATCTTGGAAATTTTAATTATTCTGTATCAATAAAAATGCTGATCATTTGATGTTAATGCAAAATCCAATCTGAAAAATTGTTCTAACCATAAGGTATCAACAACCTCTCAATTATTTTTTTAATATTTCTGAGTCAATTCTGACTCATAGCATCCCTTTAGTGAGTTTCCAGGGTTGTAAATCTCCCAGAGAACACTGCACATCTTTCTCCTGAGGAGCCACTGGTGGATTCAACTATTGAACTTTTGGTTAGAAAACAAATTTATTATTCCCTGACCTCTAGGGAACAAAGTTAAGAAAGAAACAACTCTTCCTCTTGATCAGGGAGCTCTGGTGGCTTAGGGCAAGAAGCTGTGCTACAATCCAAAGGCACATGGGAGGATGGACAATCTCCCCCTGTGCAATTAACTGCCTCTGATAACCCATTGGAGGATCAGCCATGGGTCGATTCTGACTCTATGGTACAAAACAACAACCTCTTAATCAAGTTGCTTGTTAGCAGAGATCTCTGGGAGTCATTTAATTTCTATTACTCCTCTGCCTTTACAAAGAAGCTTCTGCTGGGTTAAGAGAAAGAAGTCAGTACACACTTCTACCAGAGCAAGAAGGCCCTAGTACCCATAGTAGGAAATATCTTACTAGCCTGGGAAGGTGTTTACATATAGTGAACTTCTGGCCCAGTGTTGGAAAGGTTTCATAAACCTGTAGGGTCTTTACTTTCACCACATTCTGAGTTCTACCCTGCTAATGTTCATCTCATTCTCTAGTAGAGAAAACGTCTTCATTTTTCCATGTGGTACAAATATGCATCTCTCTAGAAATGAGGAGGAAGCAAGGGATTCTCTAGCTGTGAGTGTGAAGAGATCATGCGTGTGAACAGTGCTGATCCTTTCCTGCAAACCAGACTCAGAGAGGGACTACTTGGTTCTCGGGAGTCAGCAAGAGCTTTGACTCAGCTCTGCTCTCTTTGGTATTTGAGGCGAAATCTCCTCGGCACAGGCCTTTCCTGATGCAAGAGAGGTCTTCACACCTCAGTATTCTCTGTCAACAAGGGCCTGGGCAGATTACTGCCTCCTCAGATCATGCTCACACAGCAAAGCAATGGAATTTGCATTCAATACTTTCCATCTGTGCTTCTGTGGTAGATTTTGTCCCTGTCATGAGATAGCAAATGTGAGGGTTGGTATAGCTGAGTTAAGCCCTGTTACAAGAATGGTGAAAGTTGGTCTCACATACTTTGAGTATGTTGTCAGGAGGGACAAGTCATAGTAAAAAGACTGGAAAAGGTGGGGAAAGACTCTCAAAACCATGGATGTACACAGTGTCTGTAACAATGGGCTCGAGCATGTCAGAAATCATGAGGATGGTGCTGGATAGGGTAAATTCAGATGTTATTCATAGTGTTCTCAGAGTTATACACCTAACAGGATATCTAACAATAACAACCCTAAGAGAGTACCACTTTGTACTCCTCAAAACAGTTACAAACTTGGTTTAGTTGATTCCACTTAGCTTAAGTTTAAAAGTCATTGCTTGTAATTGGATTAAATTTCCAATTAATGGGCCTCAAAAGCAGCACCCACCTGTCTATCAGTGGGGGCTTTAGTGTTGCTATGATGTTAAACAAACTGCTACTGACCACAAACATTTCCTCCTCATCCTGGCACTGGGAGAATGTGGCTGTGGGTTTTGAATATTCTGCAGAGGAATAAGAGCCAGATTTTCTGCTGAATGGTAGCTCAGTGAGCAGGGCTGGATCGAAATATGATCTTTGACTTTTAGAAGAATGAGGTGGGAAGTACGCCTCACCTGCCATCCAAGTACTCAGGACTCCATGAGCTCCCAGATTAAACCCCATCCCCATAACACCCGTGGCCGCTTTGTGATAGTTGTTATGTAAGAGGAGGAGTGCTCTTCTAAGCGTTAAGGTCAGGTTCGGACACTCCTTGTATTTCAGCAGAGGTGGGAAACACCAGACACCTTCTCCACGTGGAATCTCCTCCAGGAAGAACTCTTGGCAGTGAAGGGAGGATTAAGTGCACTGCTCTGTTTGCCACAGACACTTGAAAATGCTTGTTTGATGAAAGACTGAGTTAGTGTAGTGTTTATGTTGCTCTATCTTCCAGAAGACTTTCACCTTTGTCAGTGTATGCTAGGATTACAATAATATTTGGAACACATTGAAAATCTACCCATTTGAGGGAATGAAAAGTAAAATCTTAAGAAATCAGTTTTCTAACAGACACAGAGTTGGTTAACAGAATTGTAACTAACACAGTTTCCTCACTAACACAGTTTCCTAGCTTTTGATTAGTAATTGGCTTTGACTTCAATACTGAAACCTCTGAAAACCCACTGGAGGGTCAGCTATACGTTGGTTTCTGCTCAACAGCACATAACAACAAAAGCTGAGGCATTTAAATTTTGTGGGTTTTATTTAACATCTTGCTGTCTTCAGGATTTTTATGGTTTGAAGCAAGGTATATTGCTAGCAGGAGCTGAGTACTACATGTCTGGCCTTTTAACCATAAAGTCTTGTTATGCTAAAGCCCTAAGACAGATGTCTGGCCCTGTGAGAGTTGGAACACATCTAAACTGGGCCTTTCCACCCTCAGAGAATATCACATCATCATCCTCAAAACTGTTAACAACTTGATTTTGTTAATTCTACTCAGCTTAGTTTATAAACAATTGCTTGGATTTTCCATAATCATTAAACTGGAACGCAAAAGTTGGGAACAGGGAAGAAGAATCAGTAGTTGTAAAGGGGAATGATGGTCAATGTAGGAAAAGATTCCAAGTGACTATTAGTTTCTAATTAGTTACACCTAAGTTATGAAAGCTACTCCATAGCCAACTTTTTATTGTCAAATTGTGGAAGTTAAAGGGTCTTCTAAGAGAATGGGGAAAATCTAAAATCTGATTGATACATGGCTTGACAAAGATGATTTAGCTTTTTAGATATTTAAAGTGTCTACCATATTAGAATTTCTCATTTAGTAAGAAACCAAATATTGTTTTAAGGATTTGAGCGGGGTAGGAAAACATTCTGAGATGGGGAAGCCAGAAGATAAGCTCAGGGTTTTCTTATAATAAAGTAAATATTTCAGCAATATAATAACCATGTAGAGATAAGATCAGACCACCTTATGAGTTATGAGTTAGAGTACAAAGTAATGTGCCAAAAGATTAAGTGAACTAGAACATATAGTCCTGGGTATACCAGAACGACAGCCCCTGTGAGAAGCTGAGAACTCTCAGAATTCCCAAGCATAATTGGAACATCCAGTTGTCTCCTGGGTTGTCTGGGGTAATGGTAACTTAAGTCAAGGCAAATATGCTTCTTTTTTTGAGATTCAGTAATTTCTTCTGCTTTGTTAGCCATAAATTTTTTAACATTATCTAAATTCATACTGAAAGGTGTGTTGTTTCTCAAACCAATGAAATTAAACTTTGATAAGCACAGATAAGCTTCTGTAAAATTATTGATTATTCTTTAGAAAAACTGATACAAAATAAAAAACCAGCAGTCAATTTTTAACAATAAGGTTTTCACCAAAGAGTGTTTGAAAATAAGGGTTTTTGTCACATAATATTGCTCATAAACACACATTTCTCTTATTTCTAAGCTCTATGAGTTGGTTCCATCTTAACAGCAATGAGTTACATTGAACTGTATATAGATAGTGAGCCTTAGAATTATAGTCTGTAGGGAGTTGCACTGCTAGTCTAAGCACCACACCCTACTTCTATTTCGAATCTGCCAGAGATTGCAGGAGAAAGATAGGCAATCTTCTCCCTTTTAATTTACAGCCTCAGAAAACCCAATGGAAGGTTACATTTGAGTAAATTCCAATTTAGCAGCAATGCATTTGAGTTTTTTTGATAGTATAGAGGCCTAGTGGTAAGAGGCTGTGCTGCAATCCTGAAGGTGCATAGTTCACATCTACCAGTCAATCTCCTATGCCTCTGAAAACCCTTTCGAGGGTCAGTCATAAATAGGCTCTAAATGGACAACACACAACAACAACAAAAATGGGTAAATGTATTATTATTCTTAATTTCTGTTTTAGAGCTTGTGTTATTAGTAGTACTTAAACTCAAGAAGAATAGTTTTTTTTTTATACTATCAAGTACTGAAATAAAACTTTATTCTGAATAAGTGTGTTTAGATGTAAGGTGGTTATTGCTACTATAAAAATTTCCATTTTTTATTTTAATAAAAGCAAGAGGCTACTTAGGAAGAAAGGATTTACATACAGCTTAGACTTAGATTTGGTTAAACTAGTATAGATGGGAAGAATATTGTAATAAAAATAAAGATGTAGGTGCAATGGATATGGATAGCATGCTGTTCATTAAAATATATAGTCATAGTACAAATATAATTATTTAATCACTTGAATAACTATACATATTAGGATTCTCAGTTTAGGATTTTGATAGTATATGGATTTACATAGGAGCTTAAAGTTCATTTGGTTAACTTATAATTAAAAACTAAATGGCATTTGATTTTTATGTCTTTCATTTATTGGGTCAATTTTTGTTAAAGAAAATGTCAGGCAGTATTAACTAAAAGTATAAAAATTAACTGTGGTTGATTCTGACTCATAATGATCCTGTAGGGCAGAGTAGAACTGCCTTGAACTGTTTACAGTCTTTATGGGAGCAGATCGTCTCATCTTTCTCCCAAAGAGTGATAGGTAGGTTTGAACTGTCAACACTGAGTTTAGCAGTCCAACATTTTTACAACTACATCCCCAAAGCAACTTAACTAAAACAATCCATATGCATTCAACACTTCTGTAATACATCAAGATTGTACTTATTTAATTTTAAATAATCTAACTTATTTTTGGAGTAGGAAAAGTTGGTGGCAAAATGAATAATTTTTCAGGGTGGATAGAAAATTAACAACAGCAAACTAATAGTATGTGCAGAGCTTTACATGGTCAGATTGAATTCTTGTACTTAAGCAAGTTATAAATATGAGTATAAATATGTACTATCAATAATGAGAACAATTTGAAAAATATGTTCCTATATAACTGAATTAAATAAAAATGAGAAATTTTAGAGTGACTTTTATTGCCAAATGGAGCTGATCTCATTGAATATGAAATTCAAGTATATTCAGACTATTGTCTAAGTTTTAATGCATAAAAATAATGAGATATGACCAGAATAGTTGGAAAAGGGGACTTTTTATGCAAGTTCTAATTTCATAGTTTAGAGTAATTTTTTGAAAGTTGAAATAGTTTAATCTGTTGTGTATTAAGTATATAGTACCTTGAAGCCACAGGAGAGCAAACATCTATTGGTCTGCGATGCTTTATACATACATTTTGTTCATGATAATTAGTTGTTCCTATAGTAAATAAGCCAGAATTCAAGAATAAGAAAAACATTAAACATCTGAGGAAGGTGCAGCTGCGTGTGGTAAACGTAGATGGTGCAATTTTATATGTAATTCCTAACTGAAAACAGAGTTTCATTCTCTTCTGGGAGTAGTCAAAATTGAACTTTCCACCTATAAGGGTGCATTTCTGCTACTGTGGCTGATTGTCCTCACCTTGTCTACACTGATTTCTGTATTGCTAGGCTGGGTGCAGTTGAGCAGACAGTCTTCATAAAGGGCTTGTTCTTTGATGGGAATTCTTGGCAAGTGTGGTGCTGTTCTTTGTCTCCCTGGAGTTTGTTGAGGTGAGGGTTGGGGTTTTTTTGTTGTTGTTATTGTTTGTTTGTTTTTTGTTTGTTTGTTTTTTGCAAGCAGAGGCCAGTGAAGCAGATTTGCCCAGGAGGGGAGTTGGGGAGGTGGGAAGAACCCTCCAAACTGTACACCCATACGGGGATGTGGCAGGCAGGCTGGCACCATCTTGAGCCAAATAGAAAGGTTCAAAGAGCAGAAAAAGAAATCTTGAATATCCCTACCACTCTGATGAGAGGGTCTAGCAGCATGTACAATGTGGGGGTAAACAGCATACTGAGTTTTTCATAGTACAAGAGACGCCCTGGTGAAAGAAAGACCCATGCCCATGGATCTTGGAAACAATTGCAGATATTGACTGTCTGTCCTAAAAGGGCCAGTTGACACTGTCTGTAAGATACAGACCTCTGGGCTTTTTCCATGCAGTGATGACCTTGCCTGGCCATGCTGAGTTGTCCCTGTGCCAACCCTTCCCATAAATATCTGCGTATCTTGGCATAGAATATCTAATCTGCTCACCTAGACAATCACATCTTAAATGTACCATCACCTTAAAGTTTGCAAACACCATCAACTCTGGAGCAAAAATAGAAAAATAGCAAATAGTTAATCACATCAACACATGAGAAGCTGCCTCACATACACCAAGAAGCCCATACAGTGTCATAGAAGCAGCAATCAGTACTAATTAACACAGAAAACCAAAACAAGCCTTCTAAAAAAGCAGACCAGATAAAGGACCAAATTAATATCTAGAGACAAGAAGGCTGAAAAAATACTTGTTGAGTGGTGGAGCTAAGAACTCAGAGAAAGAGAGATAAAGTTTAAAGTTGTAACTTTTATTTAAGGGAAGCTCCTGGACAAAATTTTCTGTTCTGAAGAGGCAGAGTGGGGACATTTGAGGAGATCAGTGATGATTTTTTAACAGAGTTTTTAGTGAAGGAAGGGAAGTACACTCTATTGTGATTTATGGTTCCTCTATTAGTTCTGCTAGGTGGGCAAGACCATTTGCTCTTCTGATCAGCATTTGAATTCTTTGTTCTCCCCCTTGCCCCCCTTATCTGGGTCTAACATTCCAGCCTCTTTAGTGATAAAAAGAGTGACGTATCTTTCTTCTAGCTACTTACTGCTGATCAGGGATGAAGATCTGGGGCTCAGAAGCTGGACTGAATCAGCCCGGGATCAGTAGCCAGGGGGAAAGTTGGGTGTAACAGCAACTCGTTCACTGTTAGTTTGGTCATTTGTTTTACCCTGTGAAGTAAGAATTTCAAAAGGCAGCAAGTGATTAGTAACATTATACTTATGATTACTATTGGTTCTAGAAAAGGCAGAACCAGGTTAGAAATGGGTTCACAATCCAATTTGGGAGAAGACTTGTAGTCTTCTGCCTGTTTATTAACTCTTCAGCTAACTTGGATAGTTTAGAAACTTCTTCTTCTACTAGTCCTGATTCATCCACATAGTAACAGCATTTCTCTTTTAAGAATAAGCAGGTACCTCCTTTTTCAGCAGTCAGGAAACCTAGTGCTCTCTGATTTTGGATGGTAACTTGTGCCAGTGATGTTAACTGACGTTGGAGGGAGGCTAGGGAGGCTAATGTTGTTTCTAGGGATAATTGCAAGTGGTCTTCAAAATTCTGGGCTGAAATAATACTATGGCCCAAAGCTCCACCTGCCAGCCCTCCAGGAGTGACAGCAGAAGTTAGACTGAGTCCAACCATGATGGGGAGAAATGGCACTCTTTTAATTCGTAGAGCAAGGAAGAGCCAGGTTAATTTAGATTCACTATATAGGGTTGGCTGGGGTACAACCTTTATAGGGAAACAGGGCCGTCTTGTGGTGGAATTTATGCATCTGTGTAGGGTACCATTGCACCAAAAGTGTTGTCCTGGTTCAGCTACAGTGTGCTCATTTATGCTAACATCGTGTACACAGTTCCTATGTTCCATTCCTGAGAGTGCAAATGAGGTAGTTATGCAGCAGATTTGAGAGGGTTTATTTTACTCATTAGGCTTTGGTTCCCCGAGGGGGATTTGTCCCAGAATGGTGGCACACTTAGTTTGGGCTAGTGAAGTAGCTTGAGGTATTTTGGTGGAGTGTGGGCTAGAGAAATTGATTGGTACTCTTGCTAGTAAGGGTCATTGTGAAGAGGCACACAGGAAACAAGGAAAAAGGTTGGTTACCATCTGACTTTGGTTAAGGAATAGGAAAGTGCTTTGGATAATTTGGACCCAGGTCAGGGCTGCATACTTATTGACTCTCTAGAGACTTGTTCTGTCATTGTCTGCTCAGCTTGAAGAATGTCATTGGAGACCTGCACTTCGGTGTTGGCATCTAGAACATATTCTCTGCTTATGTGTGTTGTGCTAGAGGGCAAGGAATTATATCCAGTAGGATATAGTTTTCCTTTAACCCCAGCCTGCCACCTGGCATCTCAGGGGTCTGAGATGTGCAGATAGAAGTTTCCCTGTTCAATATAAAAAGCATTAGTATTATAAATGTCATGGATCTTGTTTGACCAATATGAACAACCCCATATCTCTCTGGCCACTTCTGAGAGTATGAGTGGATTTGATCATATAGGAAGCAAACAAAGGGTCTTCCATAGGGTGAAACCGTCTTAGGAGATATTGAAATGGTGATTGCCATTTGACATCCCTATCTAGAGCACTCTGCTGAGCCAATGCATTGTGTGCTCAAAGTAGACTGCTGTGTGGAAGTTTCTCTTTCAACCACCATATGTAAGAATTGCGTAGGACTTGGGGTGCTGAGTGAAATGAAGAGTAGTGAGACTGAGTATTTGAGAGCTATAGAAAACTCGCTTAGTGAGGGGAGAATGTTTGACCTGAGACAGGTGGTGCCAATGAGGTTTACCTATGACCATAACGACTGCTCTCGGTAGTTAAGATGACTGTATAGGGTCTGTCCCAGCATGGTTGGAGAGGTTTGGGTGCACACCATTTGATGAGAGTGGCATCTTCTGGAAGAATTTCAGTGGTTTGATCTAGACTCTCAAATGAGAGTTAGAGTATGCAGCAGTCTGCATGTTCCCAAAGTAATTGCCTGAGGAGAGAGAGATAAGGAAGGTACGATGCTAAAAGAGGGGGTTCAGTGGGTACATTATTTTTAAGGGGCTCATGAAGGATGGTGAGCAGGATGTTGCTCAGATATAGGCTAAGGCCGTAGGAAGTAAGTCAATCCAAGACATTTGTAACTCGAAAGTCAATTTAGTAAGATGAGACTTAGTGAGTATTCATACACTCTACTTTACCTGAAGACTTACGGTGATATAGTATGTGCAGCTTCCAGCAAATACCTAAACTAGAGGATATCTGCCTGGTGACTTTGGAGACAAAGCTAGGATCATTGTTTGATTGAAGAAGGTAGATCAAACCTGGGGATGATATGCTAGAGTAGGGCCTCATCTGCTGTTTCTTGCTGGGTGGGGAAAGGTTCAACACATCTTGAGAAGGTATCTACTATAGTTAGGAGATACCTATATTTCTTGTGGATTAACATATGTGTGAAGTCAATCTGCCAATCCTGTCTAAGTATGTTTCCTCAGAGTTGTTGTGTTGGGGCTGTGGGCCAGATGTTCCCCCAAGTATTTACTAACTTACAAATAAGGCATCTGTCTTGCACTGATACAATAGTCTGGGTCAAGGAAGGAGAATGAAACAAAGGTTGGAAGAATTGTAAAAGAGCTTGGGCTCCTATTTGTAGGGACTGATGCACCTGCATTACTATATTTGCTTCTTTTTCTTGAGGAAAAGCTGCTTTGCTGTTTATCATGATCCATCCACTGGGAGCTAGGCAGCCTCCATTCTGGAGGAGAAATTGCTTTTCTTCCATAGTATATTTTGTATGGAGATCTGGAATGGTAAGAAACAGGATCGGGGCAGCCTGTTGCTTTTGTTGTGGTTTTAAAGCTAAAGTTTTTGCTATACGGTCTGCTTTGTTACCTTTGATGATAAGGGAAGAATCTGACTGATGTCCTTTGCAGTGCATTATAGTGATCTGCTTGGGCAGTTGAAGAGCTTTTAACAGGAGAATAACCAGCTTGCTATTAACTATAGGTGAACCTTTTGTTGTCGTAAAGCCTCACTCACACCAGATAGCAGTGTGGCAATGAGCGATTAAAAAGGCTTTTTTTTTTTCTTTTAAAGGCATATTTAGAATCTGTGTAAATGTTGACAATTAGGCCTCTAGCTAGATGTAGGGCTCTTGTTAGGCAATAAGCTCAGATTTTTGTGAGGTTGTGCCTTTGGGAAGTTTTGCTGCTTCCCATACCTTGCTTATGGAGACCACAGCATAGGCTGCCTGATGATAACCTTCAGAGGTCATACAAGAGCTGCCGTCTACAGAGTATGGTCTGGATTTGGGACGAGTTGGTCAAATAGAGAGGGAAGTAAAGAGCCTATATCTTCAGGGACTTCAGAGCAGCTATGGGTGAAAAAATTCGAGGAATTTACCAGGAGTTGAGTGGCTGAATTAAGGGATGGTGATTGAGAGAGGCAAATATCAGGATTTTCAAGGAAAAGTAGGTGGAGTTCCTGTGTCTGCCCAAGAGGAAGTAAGGATAGAAAATGATGAATGATGTGAAATTAGGTCTGCAGGGGGCTTCTCAAGGTGAATTTAAGTACTTCTTTAATGAGAAGAGCTGCAACTCTTGTGCTCATAAGCAAGGTTGCCACCCCTGTGTCATGATATAATGCTGTTTAGATAGGTATGCAGTGGGGGTAAAAGTGGGTTCAAGGGGCTGAGCTAAAACACTGACAGCAATACCTTGTTTTTCATTAATGAATAGGTGGAAGGATATAGAGGAATTTTGTAAAGTAAGGGGTGGGGACTGTAAAAGGAGGTGTTGGAGCTTGAAAAGGCTTTTTCAACTATTTGGGGTGAATCTGTGGGGCCTTGTGGGGTGCCCTTTGCTGCATCATAAAGGGGCTTTGCAAGTAAAGAAAAATTGGTGATACAGTGTCTGAGGAAAACAATAAAGCTGAGAAAGGAGTGGATTTAATCAGCAGTTTGAGGAAGCTCAAGGCTTTCAATGACTGTGTGCCAATTAACTGTCAAACTTGTGGTGGTGGGACTTAAACTTGTAGTGGTGTAGAGACCAATATGTGACTGTGAGGTGAGACAGTTGGGCCTTGGAAGGGGATACCATGGATCCCCTGGGAGCTAGGAAATTGAGAAGGTGAACAGTATGAGATCATGAAAGCTTGTATGAGGGGCCACAATATGTCATCAACATATTTCAGGAGAACATTAGGGGATAAAGGGCAGTCTAGAAGATCTTTGGCCAGTACTTGTCCAAAGTAATGGAGTGAATCATGGAACTGCTGTAGGAGCATGGTCCATGGTAGTTGGGAAGAAGTGTTTGCATCAGGATCTTCCAAAGTAAATGCAAAGAGATTATAGCAGTTGGGGTCTAATGGACTAGTGAAGAAGGTATCTTTAAGGTCCAGAACAGAGAAATGAGTAGTAAATTATGGGATATTCAATAATAGGATATAGGGACTTGGAACAGCTGGGTGGATATAGGGACATCTGCTGCATTAAAAAGCTGTAAATCCTGGACTAGATGGTAGGATCCATCAGCCTTTCTAACTGGCAGGATTATAAGGAGCTTATTGGAAAGCAAGTGGATAATTATAGCTTTTAAGTCTCTGTGTTGTGCAGAGATAAGAAATTGGGGTCTAATGGGAAAAAAGATGAGGTCTTTCAGAGTGATGAGAACTGGTTGGTGGTGAGAGTCTACAAATGGGGTGGAGGTATAAATATACATACAACAGGGTTGACAACATCTGATTGTAAAGGTAATGTAGTGGTGGGCTCAGAGAGAAGGAGTACTAAGAGAGATAGAACAAGATATTGTTCAGGTTAACTAGGTTCACTTGACTCCCAGTCAAACATAGCCTCATGTTTAGGCAGGAGGTCTATTCCTAGTAATGGATTTGGGCAGGTAGAAAGAATTATAAAAGAAACTGGATCAATTATGTATACTACATTGAAGCCAATGAGAGAGAAAACAGTTTAAAAGTAAAATATTTTAGGGCATTATGATTATCGTAAGAGTTCAGAATGAGGGTTGCAGAGTGGAGTATTCTCGGGATGGAAGTGGGGGTGTGTGGGGGGATTGTATACCAATGAAGGAGTTTTTCTTTTGCTTTTCAAGGAGAAGAGTGAACTGAGGATGGCAATTGGGGGGCGGGGAGAAAAGTGCAACAATGAATGAATGCAAATCCAAAATCTTTGTAAATATTCATGGAAATTAATAAAAAAAAGGAGGGGGGAAGAATGGTTGAGTACTCGTTTGTTGAAGTTAATGAGGAGAGGATGAGTGGTGAGAGGCTTGGAAGGGAGGCCATCAATCTCCATTACTCAGAACTGAGAAGGGAAAACAGGACCTGAGAAGGTGGAGAGTACTGAAACAATAGCCCTTGGGCTTACCTGCTATTGGAATAGTTACACTGGGCTCAGCAAGGGTGATAGGGGTCATCAAACCTGGGCATCACCAATCTTTAGCAACTAGGCCCAGAAGGTCAGCTGAGATAGAGTCTGGATCTGGTAGAGGGACTGTCCTACTGTGACTAGGCACTAAAGGGCAATCTACACTTCAATGATCTGTTGTCCCACAGACGGGGCAAGACCATGTTGTAGGATGAGAATTAGGGCAACAGCTAGCCCAATGGCCCTCTTTGCCACATTTGAAGCATCACCAAAGGTAACTGGCCTTTGAATGAGCAGGTATTTTCTGACCCTTCACTGTTGCTGGCTGCAAGGCCACAAGCAAAGCCTGGGCTTGCAAATTCATTGTTGAGCACAAGTCTCCCTATTAGCTTCTGCCTTTTCCTCTCAGGCATAGAAAACCTTAAAGGCTATATTTACCCAGTCTCAAATGGGTGTTTGAGGGCTGTCCTCAGCCTTTTAAAGTTTCTTCTTGATGTCAGGAGCTGTTTGGGTGATGAAATGTGTAGCTAAGGCAGAGGCTTCTGCTGGAGAGGTAGGGTCTAAATGTGTATACTGAGATAGGGCTTTGGTGAGATGGTTAAGGAAAATGGCTGGGTTCTCATCTCTAGTGTGGGTAATTTCCCTGAGTTTGTAAAAATTTACTGCTTTGTGGGATATGGCTTGTAGGCGAGCCAATAGGCACTGAATCATATGATAGCTACTAGCTCAACTGTCTCTTTCTGCTGCTGTATTAATTTAGGTATGTCCAATTTGTCTCTTGCTGGGGGACAGCTTGGGGTCAACTGGCATAATGCTATCTGTTAAATGCACTTGGTCTGCATGCTGTTGGACAGAAGTGAGAACACACTCTTCTTCATCTGGTGTCAGAGTAGAGGACAGTACAACAAAGAGGTCACCCTAGGTGAGAAAATAGGTCTGAATCAGGTATCTAAACTCTCTGATATAGGTTGTGAGGTCTTTTGAAAATGAGCCTAAATATTTTTCAATTTGGATAAGGTCAATTAGAGAGAAAAGCATGTGGACAAGAATTGGTCCCTCAACCCCTGCCATTTCCCGAAGAGAACAGGAGGGGTTCAGTCTGATGGGGCTGGGTGTAGGTAAGGATTTCAGGAAGAGTAGCCAAATCTAGATTAATCTGAGTGGAGAGAGGCAAAGCAATTAGGGAACAAAGAGATTCAGCTTATTGAGAGTACATATGCCTGGCAACAGGTGACATCAGAGGTGGATAGTAATGACTGAGTCTGGATTGGTTGGAATAGAAGAGGACTGAGCAACTGGAAAATGAAGGGGTTCAGTTTGGTGGGAATCTGTGGTGGGTGGGGCAACTGGAGAACAAAGAGGTTCAGCTTGATGGGAATCCGTGGTGCGTTCTGGAGGAGATGCTGGATAGGGAGGAGGGGAGGACAGACATTCCATAGAATCTGTAAAGGCAGAGTCTCCCAGAGAGGAGGGAATTGAATCTTGTAAATGAGCACTTGGAGGAGATGATTTGGTATTGGAAGAAGTCAACAAAAGAGAGATAAAGTTTAAAGCTATAATTTTTATTTAAGGGAAGTTCACGGGCAAGGTTCTTTGTTCTGAAGAGGCAGAGTGGGGATGTCACACCTTTAAGAGGATTGGCCAAGGTTTTAATAATGGAGTCTTTAGGGAAGGAAGGGAGGCACATTCCACTGCGATTTATGGTTCGTCCATTAGTTCTACTAGGCAGGTAAGGCTGTTTGCTATTCTTATCTGAATTTGAATTCTTTGTTCTCCTGCTTGGCCTCCTTGTTCGGGTATAACAACACTCCAATGTGGAATTCTAAGAATTGGTGCTCAAGAAGATGGAAGAAAGAGTTGAAGCCACCAGCAAAAAGATACAAGTTGTTGTTGTTATGTGCTGCTGAGTCATCTGTGACTCGTAGGGACCCTATGTACAACCACCCTAAACCCTGCTCTGTCTTCTGTCAATCTCACTGTCTTCTCAAACACATCCACCCTGATTACTCCAGTCACTGAATCAGTCCACCTCATAGAGGGTCTTCCCCTCCTGCACAGTCCCTCCACCTTCCCAAGCATGATGACCCTCTCCAAGGACTGGCCGCTCCTTGCATCATGTCCAAAGTCAGATGAGGCCTCAGAATCCTTGCCTCCAAGGAGCAGCCCAGTTTAACCCTCTCCAAAATGAAACTCTTCGTTTTCTTAGCAGTCCATGGTATATTCAACACTCTCCTCCAGCACCACAGGTCAAAGGCATCACCAACTCTCCTTCTATCCTCCCTAGTCATTGTCCAACTCTCTGATGCATTACAAGTGATTGCAAAGACCATGGCCTGTATCAAGCGCACCTTAGTCTCCATAGTGACACCATTGCTCTTCAGCTCTTTGGAGAGGTCCCTAATAGCAGACTTTCCCATCTCAATACATCTTTTAATTTCCTGGCTGCTGGTGCCAAGGGTGTTTACTGTGGAACCAAGCAAACTAAAACTGTGAACAATGTCAATCTCTTTACCATCCATCCTGATGCTGCCAATTGGTCCAGTGGTGAGAATCTTTGTGTTCTTGTTATTGAGCCTCAATCCATATTGAAGGCTGCAGTCTTGATCCTCTGCAGCAAGCGCTTTAAGTCCTCTTCAGTTTCAGCAAGCAGGGTTGTGTCATCTACATAACACAGATTGTTGATGGATCTTCCACCAATCCTGATGCCACACTTCTTCTCATAGAGCCAAGCCTCCTGGATAAAAGGGATTTAAAAAAAATTATTACAAGACAAAGCAGACACAATCAACAGAGTAATAAAAACCATGAAAGAACACGAAAATGCAGCCCAGAATAACAAGAGGAATATTATAGAAGTTATCAATATGGAAAAAGGGACAAAAGAGAAGAATGGAAGAAATAAAATATGGAATGAGTGAGTCAGAAGACAAGATCTTCAATGAAAAGTAAAACTTCCTAGAAGAAAAAGCAGAGATAAGATGGAAGGGAAAACAAAGCATAAGAATTATATGAAATGACATAAAATGAAACAACATACAGTGATCGGAATTTCAGAACAGGAAGAGGAAAGCACTGAGAAAATTCTGAAAGATATTTCAGAAGAAAACCTTCCAAATATAATTAAAAATGAGAAAATACATTTTCAAGAAGCCTAGCTGACCCCAAACAGATTAGATCCTGAAAGAAAAATATCAAGATATATCATAGATGAATTCTCCAAAATAAAAGAAAAAAATTACATACTCAGAGCAGCTCAAGAAAATAGAGTCATTAACAAGGATAGCCAATGAGATGAAGCTTTTATTTAATATCTACCTTAATTAATATCTACACAACAAATGGTAGACTTGAAAAATACATAAAACAAAAGTTAAGATACTTCAAGAAAGAAATAGACACCACCATAATAGTAGTCGAAGATTTCAACACACCACTCTCACGGAAAGACAGGACAGCTAGAACAAAACTCAACAAAGATGCAGAAGAACTAAACTATACAATGAGCTAATTTGACCTCATAGACGTAAAAGAATACTCCACTCACCAGGAACCCAATTTACATTCTTTTCAAACACTTAAGGTACATGGGGGCGGAAACCCACAAAAAATCAACCCTCAATAAATTCAAAAGTATTAACATAATACAATACATATTCTCAGATTACATACCATAAAACTAGAAATTAAGAACAAGAGAAAAAAGAATAAAAAAGCATCCATGTGGAAGCTAAATAGCACTTCATTTAATCACTACTGGTCAGTTTATAACAATAAGCAAAATAATAAAAAAATGAATCAAACAAACTACTTAACATGGCAAAAAGTTGAAAAAGAGCAATAAGCTAGCCCTCAAGCCTCTAGAAGAAAAACAATTATAAATATAAGGGATGGAACAATAGAAAACAGAAAACAATTGAAAAAATCAACAAGAACAGAAGCTGTTTCTTTGAAAGGGTCAATATAATTGATAAATATTGGCCAACTTAACAAAGGAAATAAAGAAAAAAACACAAGTAAGAAATGAAAGAGGTGACACAATGACAGAAACATAAAATGATAATAACAGAATGTTATGAAAAGCTATTTTCCCACAAACTCGAAAACCTAGAGGAAGAGGACAAATTCTAGAAATCAACATCCTACCGAAATTGGTACCAACGGAAGTAGAACACTTAAACAGATTCATCACCAAAGGAGTAATTGAGTAAATTAATGAAAAAGATCCCAATAACAACAGAAAGCCCTGGCCCAAACAGCAACACTGGCTTACTAAACATTCAAAGATGAACTCTCCACTCTACTTAAATTTTTTCAAAGTATAGAAAAAGAAGGAACACTTCCAGAGTCATTCTATGAAGGAAACATAACCCTGATACCTTAGGCATTTTATGTATGGCAACAGTCTGAACAAGATGTGTATTTCAAAATGAACAGGGGGAGGGAGAAAGAAGGGGAAGGAAGGAAAATGTCCAACAAAGAATGAATGGAAATTCAATCTTTCTATAAACTTTTGTTAAAATCACAATAAATATAAGAATATTGCTGATAAAAAAGGAAAAACAACTACAATTACCTCTCATGAGCATAGATGCAAAAATCTTTAACAAATCCTAGCCAACAGAATCCAACAGCATATAAAAAAGAAAGCATCATGATCAAGTGGGAATCATAATAGGCATGCAAGGACAGTTCAACATAAGAAAATCAGTCAGTGTAATGTAATCTGTATCCTTAACAAATAATACAAGAAACTGGACTATATGAATAGGAATGAAACATCTGGATTGAAGTAAAATCTGTAAATAACCAGAGATTTGCAAATGGTACAACCTTGCTTGCTGAAAACCAAAAGGACTCGAAGTACATATTGATGAAGATCAAAGACTATGTTATATACTACACCTCAACCTGAAGAAAATAACATTCGTCACAACTAGACCAATAAACAGTGTCATAAATGGAGAAAAGATTGATATTATTAAGGATTTCACATTACTTGGATCTACTTCCAAAACTTGTTGATATCTTTGTTGTTTTTTTAAAAAAATTTATTTGTATATAGTCATTCATACAGATTGTATTTTATATATGTACTTTGTGTTTTGATGCAATTATTAAAATACATCGTTTTATAAAGTCATATATATATTATGTAATTAATTACAATTGATATATTCCTATTATCATTCTGTCTTTTCAAAGCTCCAATGAGTCTTTCCCATTCTTTCACCCCCTCCTTCACCTACCAACCCCTGCTATCTCACTAATTTTTCCACCGTCCTCTTTTTCTACCCTCTTTCTATACTTCCCCTTCTCCTTTTGAAGATTCTAGCCCCCTTATCTCCTCCTTTTTAACATTTTTACATATTTAGCCCAGTTACACAATAGTAGACTTATGAAATATTTGGCCTTATATTTCTGGTTATGTCACTCAGCATAAGGCTTTCTTACTCTCTCATATTATATAGTATTTTATTTTATCATTATTCCTTAGTGCTGCATAGTATTCCATTGTGTGGCTGTAGCACAATTTTTTAATCAGTCTATTTGTTGATATGCATTTGAACTGTTTCCATTTTCTTGCCATTTTAAATAATGCTGCTACGAGCATATGTTCACATGTCTCCATTCATGTCTCAGTTATAAATTCCTTGGTATATATTCCTAGTAGTGGAATACTGGTCATATGGGATTTCTATGTTCAGCTTTTTGAGGAAATGCCAACAGCCTTCCATAGAAGTTGTATTATTCTATAATCCCACCAGGGGTTTACAAGAGTGCCAATTTCTCTTCATCCTCACCAACATTTCCTGCTTGCTGTCCTGTTAAACTTTGCTACTGCTGCTGGGGTGAAATGGTATCTCATTATTGTTTTGATTTGCATCTCTCTTATTGTTAGTGCTTTTTAACATTTTTCTCAAGTGTGACTTGGCCATCTGAATATCCTCCTTTGTGAAAAGAATTTTCATGTCTTTTGTCTAACTATCAAACTATCAGAGACCTAAGTAAGAAAATGGTCTCTGTTCATGGATACAAAGACTGAACATTGTAAAAATGACAATTCTAGATTCAACACAATCCTAATATAGATACCACAGTGATTTTTTCAAGGAGATAGAAAAGGCAATTTCCAATTTCATTTGAAAAGGAGAACCAGATCAGCAAAGTTCTTCTGTAAACAAAAATGAAGCAGGAGGCATCTCAATCCTGATCTCAATCCTACTATACAGTCATAGTAATAAAAAAAACATGTTATTGGTACAATGACAGACATATAGACAAATGGAATAGAATAGGGGGTTCAGAAATCAGCCCCTCAACCTTTGGTCAACTGATATTTGACAAGGTAACAACAGTTGGACAATGGATAAGGAAGCCCAATGAAGAATTGATGCCTGTGAATTGATTTTGGCCAAGACTATTGACTACATTATGGAGTGCGAAATAGTAAACAAATCTGTGCTAGTAAAAGTACAGCCAGGGTACTCCTTATAGGTAAAGATGGTAAAAAGTTCATCTTACAAACCTGAGCATGCTACCAGGAAGGGCCAGGGCTTGGAAAAGAGTGTCATGTTTGGAAAAGTAGAGGGTAAGAGAAGAAGAGGAAACATTCAATGAAATAGATTAACTCAGTGATTGCTACCATGAATTTAAGCATAGTAGAAATAGTATGGATAGTATAAATTAGGCAGGAGTTTGATCTGTTGTACATATAGTCACTATGAGTCAGACTCAACTCAGTAACACCTATGAACTAAAACAGCAACAACAACATAATTAAATAAAATATGGCAGCAACAATAGCTAAACATTTTTCATGAATTTCAACATGAATGATGTTGTTGTCATTTGCTGTTGAGTCACCTGTGACTCATAGCAACCCTATGCACAATCACTCTGAAGCCTGCCCTGTCCTGAGTCAGTCTCACTGACTCTGATCCACCTACCCTCATTGTCCTAGTCACTTTATCAATCCATCTCATCTGGGGTCTTCCTCTCCTGCACTGTTCCTCCATCCTTCTGAGCATGATGTTCTTCTCCAAGAATCTGTCCTTCCTGGCCACATGTTCAAAGTATGTAAGATGGAGCTTCAAAATCCTAGCCTTCAAGGGGATACTTGGTTTCACCCTTTCCAAGACAGACTTATTTGTTTTCTTGGTAGTCCATGGTATATTCAAGAATCTTCTCCAACATCATAACTCAAAAGCATTAATTCTTCTTCTATCATCCATAGTCATTGTCCATCTCTCTGATGCATAGCAAGTAATTGCGAAGGCTATGGACTGGATCAGTTGCACATTAGTCTGTAGACTGACATTGTTGCTTCTCAGTACTATGGAAAAGTTCCTGTTACCTAATGCAATTTGTCTTTTTATTTCCTGAGCGCTCATGCCAAAAGTGTCTATTATGGAGCCAAGCAAGCGGTAACTGTTAACAACCTCAATTTCTTTTCCATCCATCATGGTGCTGGCAATTGACCCAGGGGTGAGAATCTTCTTGATGTTGATCTTTAATCCATATTGAAGACTACAGTCCTTGACCTTCTGCAGCAAATGCTTTGGGTCCTCTTCAGTTTCAGCAAGCAAGGTTGTGTCATCCGCATAATGTACGTTGTTGATGAGTCTTCCTCCAATCCTGATGTTGCATTCTTCCTCATAAAGCCCAGCCTCCCGAATGATCTGTTCTGCATATAAATTGAAAGGTATTGAGACAGGATGAATCCCTGACACACTCTTTTCTTGTTTTTGAACCATGCAATGTTTCCCTACTCTGTTCTGAGGACTGCTTCCTGATTCAAGTATAGGTTTCACATTAGCACAATCAAGTGTTCTGGGATTCCCATTCTCCTCAAGGTTAACCACAATTTGTTGTGATCCACACAGTCAAATGCCTTTACCGAGTAAATGAAACACAGAAAGACATTCCTCTGGTACTCTTTACTTTCTGCCAAGATCCATCTGAAATTGGCAATAATGTCTCTAATGCAATGGACTCTTCTAAACTCAGCTTGTATTTCTGGTAAACTCTCTGTCAATGGACTTTTTCAGTCATTTCTGGATAATCATCAGCAAGATTTTGCTTGTGTGTGATAGGAGTGATATTTTATGATAATTTCCACACTCTATTGGATCACCTTTTTTTTACTGAAATGAGAATAAATGTGGATCTCTTCCAGTCAGTTGGACAGGTAGTTTGTCCTCCAGATTTCTTGGCACAACTGGTGAGCATATCCAGGGCACCATCTGTTTGTTGAAATATGTCAATTGGTATTCTTTCAATTCGTGGGGCTTTATTTTTTTCCATGTCCTTCAGAGCTGCCTGACTTTCCTCCTTCATCACCATTGCCTCTTGATCATATGCTGTTTCTTGAAATACTTCTGTGTTCTCCAATTCTTGTTGGTACAGTAACTCCATATACTCTTTCCATCTTTTAATGTTTCCTGGATCATTCAATATGCTGCCCATAGCATCTTTAAGTATTTTAACCTGAGGCTTGAATTTGTTCTTTAGTTCCTTCAGCTTAAAAAATGCCAAGCGAGTACAACATTTTTGGTTTTTATACTCCAGTTCTTTGCACATTTCATTATAATACTTTGTCTTCCTGTACTGCCCTCTGAAATCTTCTATTCAGCTCCTTAAATTCTTGATTTCTCTGTTTTTCTTTGGCTTCTCAGTGCTCTAGTGAAATATTCAGAGTCTCTTCTGACATCCATTTTGGTCTTTTCTTCTTCTGTCTTCATATGTATTCTCTGTGCTAATACAGTACAATATATTAAGGCTCTTATGGTTAATGTAGAACTATAAGCTATAAATTTTAGGTTAATGCAAAATTAAGCAAATAAATGCTATGGAAATTGTTATTCTGATTTTCATTAAATATTAGCCATTTCTTGAGAATGTTACCAAATGATAAAGTGGTTTGCTAACACACACTGTGGATGTTATTAGTTAAACATATTTAAAATTCTACTGAATATCAGAAAGTGGTGAACATTTTCTTTAAAGAATAGAGTAAAACAATTCAAATTACAAAGAAAATTATATTTATGACAAAATAGGAATATGGGGCTGCACAACAAAGCCTGATTTAAGGAAGATATAATAAAAGGTATGTGAGACACTCAGTGCTTAACATCATTTTCTGTCCCTTCCTCTCATTACTCAATCTATCACTCAACCAATGTATTTTTGCCATATTCCAGAAGTCAGATTAAATTCTGGAATCAATGAGAGATCCAAATGGAGTCAGACACCAAGCAAAATAATTCTAGCATGATATGATAAATGTGTTGTTGATACATCCTCAGCAAAAGCAAAAGAATGTAAGGGCATGGAAGGGAAATGATTCAAGGAGGAGTTCACAAATGGAAAACTTTTTTGAACTGAGTTTTGAATTGTTAGTTGTCAGTGAGTTGGCACTCCACATTCAACAGAACAAGTATTGCCTGGCCCTGCACCATCTTTATGATCACTGGTGTGTTCCAGTCCATTGTTGAAGTCAATGTATATTCTGAGTACCTTATAACCTAGGTGGTTCCAGCCCTCATTAGTGTTATTTTGTGATGCATAAAATTTTCACTGAACTATTTTTAAAGCAGGTTGCCAGAGATCTGTTCACCTGGGGTGATCCTGATGGTATTTTAAAATTGCACAGTTTACAACATCATTAAAAAATTTTTAACTTTATTATTTTTGTTTGTGTGTACTGTCAAATTGAATCTGACAGGTACAGGAGAAGATTGCCCTCCTTCTCCACCAGAGCAACTGGTGGATTTGAACTGTGTACCTCTGGGATTGTAGTACAGCTTCTTGCAACATCACTTTTTGTTGTTGTTGTTGTTATTGTTGTTAGGCACCAATAAGTTGATTACAATATATACTAACCCTAGGAACAGCAGATATGAACCTTGTCCTCTCCTGCATATTCCTCCCCATATCTAATACGCTTGAGCTCTCCATGCATTGTTACAGTCACTATGTCAATTTGTCTTTTTAGGGTGTACTGATTCATCTCTGACCCTCTAATTTTACCAGCACAACGTGTTTTTTCCAACACTACAAATCACAGGCAATGATTCTTCTGTGATCTTTATTTGTTGCCCAAGTTTTAGATGCTTAGGAAGTAATTGAAAAGATCATGGTTTGGAACAGGTGCACCTTGGCCTTCAAATTGACATTCTTGCTCTTTAGCACTCAGAAAAGGTCTTTGACAGCAGATGTTTCCAAAGGAACAGTCTTTTGATTTTTTTTCCTCTGCCTTTACTTTGAGTATTGATCATAGATCCAAGCAAAAAGAAATTCTTGACAATTTCAGTCTTTTCTCCATCATCATAATGTTGCCTGTTGTTCCAGTGGTGAAGATTTTTGTTTTCTTGATGAGATATAATCCATACTGAATGGTGTAGTCTTTTTTCTTCTATAGTAAGTATTGAAGTCCTCTTCACTTTCAGCAAGCAAGATTATGTCATCTGCTTAATGCAGGCTGTTGATAAAACTTCCTCTGACCTTGCTGCCACAGCCCTCTTCATGTAGTCCACTTCTTGAAGTGTGGAATAACTGGATTAAATGAAAAGCACATTTATTTAGTTTTCTTAAAACTGATGATCATCTTTATAGAAACCAAGTTACAGCACTTGTATTAACCCTAATTATGTTTTTTATGTGGAATCAATCAAAATATATTCTTTAAAGCTCAGTGTAATTTCATTGCTTATTTACAATTTAATGGTGCTTTTTTTTTTCTAAAGTCTGAAATCTAACAACCTCAAAATCCTAGAGATTAGTGGAAAGATCTAGGTATATACTACCAAGTTATGCATTCTTTACTCTGAGCTCTGGCCAGGGACTTGACCTCCTGGCTGGTCTCCAGGTTCTGGATATCCTGAGAAATTACACAGGACTTTTCTACAGACTACTCCGTTCCAGGGCACCCAGAGGCCAGACCAACTTAACCTTGTCTTGGCTCTTTCCTCTCTTCTCTGTTGTCTTCCTTTTGAGCTCACCTAAATACTCAGTTGATCTTCAGATATTTTGCAGATAGAGGCAGGGGCCACATGGAATTGGTTATCAAGTAGATGTTCATGGGATGGGCTATGAAGAGGGGCTGAGAATATGTGTCTAAGAGGCTCTCCCAGAGATTGTTGCTGCTGGCCCCTGGACTCACTTGGAATAGAAAAAGTAGATATAAATTGGGAATACAAATTACTAATAATTTTATTTTTAATTTGGTTTGTATTACATATTCCAAATTCAGAGATTTTTTTAAAAAATACCTTTCATCATCTTGCTTTCCAGAGCTTTTTTTAAAGCTGTTTTGCTTTGTAATGTGTTTACAGCATTTCCTGTTGAGAGGAAGACGTGGAAAGGTAGAGACCATTAGGAAGTTACATATTTTGCCCAAGATAACATTGGAAATCAGTTAGTCTACAGCCTAGGCTCTCAGGAGGTCCCTTATAGCCCACAGGACCACACATGACCTAATGGGGAATGCTGTGCCCAGAGCATTCCCCCCTGCCAGCCCACCCGCCTCTCTGAGCTTGCCGCAGGGCAAGGATGAACTGAAGCTCAGCTGCTTATGTGCACACCAGGAGACAGGAGATTGAGTGATAAAAGTGAACCCAATATAAAAATTAAAAAGCATACCAAGAACACTGTGAAATGAATGCTTATAAAACTGTCTGCGGTGGGAAGAAATCAAAGAGTTTTATTAGGTGATGAAAAAACACTGTAAACCTCTTGTAAAAACATTCCAAGGCTTAGCCTTGTGTAGTATGAAAGAAGAATTTCACTGAGACTCATTTTAAACAAGTGAACATAAAGGAGCTACAATTCTATTTATACCTGCATTTGAAATTAAAGGACACACACACATGCCCCACTGCAATGTCTCAGAAAGTTCATCACAGAAGTTTTGAAGTGCTCATTTACTTTTCTGGTTACAGAACCCTAATGATGGTAAGTGTGTATCATGGTTTATGCATTTCATACTTTTGTGTGAAGTGCTGCACATATCTACCCTGAGGGCTTCTTTGGCTGGAACAAATGGTTAACACACTTAGCTGCCAAACCAGAGATACCAGGGAAGAAAAAACTCTGTGGAGTACAGTTCCATTCTGACCTACTAGGTCTTTGTGAATCGGGTTGACCTGATAGCAGGACTTGTTTCTCAGCCAGAGACCTCTCCTTTCTGCTCACCCCCACCTCTGTGGAAATTAAATCACTTTTCATTATTAAAACTTGGCCAAGTAGCCAAGTTGGTCAGGAAGTTTTGGGGCAGAGGATTATGAAACATGATTCTAAACACTGGCTTTTTCTTTTACCCTCTAGATGTGTTTTAAGACACGTTTGACAAAAGGGGATAAATAATGAATACTTCATTAGAATATATAAAGGAAAAAACTGTTCAAAAGGAATATATGATTAGGCATTTAGAAATTGTATGTACAATAATAGCCCAGAATAAGAGGTGCATTGCAAAGAGGACTGGGGGGGGGGTGGAATGGAAGTAATTGTGCAACAATGGATGAATAAAAAAAGAAAACGGGGAGCGGGAAGGGGAAAGTGGGTAAAATGTGCAGCATGAATGAATGCAAATCCAACTTTTTTGTAAATTTTTGTAAAAATTACAATTAAAATAAAAAACGGTATTAAAAAGAACTATTTAAGGAGTAAGTTTTTGGTCTCCAAGGTGGTAGACTTTAAATTAATTTTCCCACACTTGCCCTTTGGTGGGTGATGAGGAAGAGGAAATAGTTTGGGAGATGATTCCTTATAGATAGCTTTAGTTGCACTTCCTGAGACAGGGAAGAACCAGGGACTAAAATAAACATTTATCATTTCTGGTGTTATTCTTGTCATTCCAAGCTTGTGGGTAGGGGAGCATACATGTCATGGCACCTATGAAACAATCTAGAGTAACAGGAGTTGATGGTACAAATGGTCTAATTCAAAGTTTCTCTAGCTGTCAGTATTATGTGACATCAGTTACTGTTGTTAGGTATCCTCAAATCTAGTAAGACTCATAGCAACCTTATGAAGAATAGCTCTGAACCCTGTCCTACCCTATGTCATCCTCATCATCTCTGACACACAACAGTCACTGTGTCAGTCTATCTCAATGAGGATCTTCCTCTCCTTTGCTAACCCTCTGCCTCTCCAAGTATGATGTCCCTCTCCCAGAATAACCCCTCTTACCAACATGCCCAAAATATATGAGATGAAGATACACAATCCTTGCCTCCAAGGAGCATTCTGGTTGCTGTTTTTCCTATGGCAAATACTAAATGCCTTCTCCATTCTTTAATTGATAAAACATATGTGGTATAATGGAAAATGTTTTTTTAAAACTCTCACTTGGAATCTGGTTTCTGATATTCCTCAGAATTGTCAGCTTCTCTCATAGGTGCAGTCAGACTGTTGGAGTCCAAGAACGAATTCACAGTGTGTGCCCGTTTCACTGCTGGATACTCCAGTGGCCTGAGAGAGACATTGTTCCATCAGCACCCCAAAGATTCCTATAACCAAATATTTTGATTAAATGACCTTGACAATGCACACCAGTTTTCATTACTAGGTCACATATGCTTTTACAACTGTGTCCATACAAATACAAAAGAAACCTCCATGCACAATTCCTACCCACCAGGAGTTTTCACTTCAAAAAAGAAGCAGTGAAAGACAAAATTAAAGATATCTTATAATCGAAATTTTATTAAAAGTGTATTTAAATTTTCTTATGCATCTAATTTGGGTCTGGTAGTCTAATGGATAAAGAGTTGTGCTGCCAATCTAAAGGCAGTTGGTTCCAATGCACTAGCTAATCTGCAAGAGAAAGATGAGCAATCTCCTCCAATGGGTTGTATAGTCTCTGAAAATTCACTAGTGAGTCAGCTATGAGTCAGTTCTGAATCAACAGCAATGAATGAATACTTTCAAAATTGTACTTAAATGAGTTTTTTCATTCCTTTTGCCCCTGTCCATGTTAATTCTAGTCTTTTGGCTAATAAATATCTATTTCTTCATTCTGCTTATTTGTTTTCTGACCTATTTGTTTGCTTGTTAGTTTTCTGTCCTTCTCTCCTAATCTTTCTTATCTCTTGGGGTGTTTTTAAGGACCTCTTCAAAGTGCTAAAGAGCAAGTTTAAAGACTGAGGTGTACCTGATTCAAGCCATAGCATTTCCAGTTGTTTCTATGCATCTGAAATTTAAACAATGAATAAGGATGACTGAAGAAGTCTTTGAATTGTAGTAATTGTGAGGAGTATTAAATATAGCATGGAATACTAAAATTACAAATAAATCTGTCTTGTAAGAAGTACCACCAGGGTGCTCCTCAGAGGCAAAGAGGGTGAAACTTTGCCTCATATACTTTGGGTATGTTGTCAAAAGGGACCAGTCCTGGTAAAAAGACGTAATACTGAAAAAGGTAGAGCCTCAGCAGAAGAAAGGAAAACCCTTAACAGAATAGATTGCCACAGTGACTGTAATAATGTGCTCTTATATATCAGAGACGGTGAGGATGGCACAAGATACAGCAAGATTCAAATCTATTTGATGTTCATAGGGTTACTATGAGTTGTACTCCACTCGGGGCCACCTAACAACAATAAAATCTCCTTAAGACAAAAAACTCTGGGGAACTCTGGTAGCCTAGCAAGAAACTGCACTGTAATCCCAAAGGCAGGCAGTTCAAATATACCTGCTCTGTGGGAGAAAAAAGAACAATCTCCTCCAGTGCGATTTACTGCTTTTGAAAACCCACTGGAAGGTCAGCTATGGGTCACTTCCAACCCAACAGAACACAAAAACAAGGCAAAAAAAGTTGGACTTTATTCTTCTGTTTAGAAGTGGGGTAAGGAAGGAAGACTGATTCTTTATGCATCTAAAATTTCATTTATAATAAATATATAACTTCAGGATTTGTGATGGTTTGGGGGCATTGGATTAATATTTATATTTTACCTAATATTTTTAAAGGATTTGCTAAACTAGTTCAGATCTACCAGTGTTTTGAGTAGAATGTTTATCTATTCAGGAAAGGGCCCATCTGTTTGCAAGCAGTGGATCTGCTCTTATGTAAAAATAAGCTTATGTGAGTCTCCTTTTTCTCGAAGGGGAAGGCACTGGTTCTCAAAGGAAGGAAGTTTTATCCTCAGGGGAAAATTGGCAATCTCTGGAGACATTGTAGTTGTCACATCGGGCAGCTAGTGAGTAAAGGCCAAGGGTGTTGCTCAGTATCCTTTAATGCACAGGAAAGCCCTGGCAAGAGAGAATTACCAAGCTCTCATCGTCAATTGAGCTGAAATGGAAAAAAAAAACCCACCAACTTCTGATGCAGTATGTGACCTTGGTTCCTCATTGTGTACTCACAGGGTAAAGAGAAGATGTGGTCCCATTCAGGCCTGAACGAAACATCTGTCACAAGCAAAAGGACCTCAGCCCTCACAGGTAATATCTCTTGAAGACAAGATAATTATGGATTTGGAGAACTTTTTCATTAATGCTCTTTTTTGCCCTACTTGTGTTATTGTTCAGGGGAATTTGCATGTTCACAAAGCTCAGATGTGAGAGAGATGTGCATTTTGAATGCCTCAATTTCATTGACTCTGGGTTCCATTGATTACAAAGGAACCCTGGTGACATAGCGCATATCGTAGTTGGGTGCTAACCGAAAAGTTGGCTGTTGGAATCCACTCACCACTATGAGAGGGAAAGATGGGTAGTCCCCGTTCATGAAGATTTACAATGTCAGATACTTGATAGAGGGTCTCTATGTGTCAGAACTAACTTGGTGGCTGGGGATTGGATTTGCTTTTTGTTACAAATAAGAAAATCTTTAGAAACTCAATTGTCAGTGAACTTAGTATAGGTCTTAATATTAAGTTTTACTTACAACAAGAAAATCTTTAGGAATTCAGTTGTCAGTGAACTCAAGAGAATGCTGAATAGAGATATCATTTAGCCAATATTATCTACATGAAAATCTTTTGTGTTCTGTGCTTTCTAGAGAGATCTTCACAGAACCAGCCCTCTACAGCAAAAGAAAAGATTGATGAGCTCAACAAGAAAAATGTAGAGAAGACCAAGACCTCTCTAATTCAAAGAAATCTTGGGATATTTTCTTCAGAAAGATGGCAAGATGAGGGAGAAGACTTTGCTCCAAGAAATTCCATAGAACATGGAAAGAATATAGATGGAAGAGAAATTTTATGCACAGAGAGAAGACAAGAAGAGGAGGGTGTTAGAGAAGAGAAGCAAGTTGCTGTGGATAGACATGAAAGACTGATGTGCAAAGGAGAGAAAAATGGGCTTCATTTTAAGGAAGATGACGGCGGGGAAACAGTCAAGGGAAACAAAGATCAAGCAAAAGAGTTTCCATGGGACAAGTGTTCAAACAGTAAGCTCTATGTTCATGAAACTAGGGGTTATGAATTCTGTGAAAGGTAGAATTTATAGATTGTGTGCTCCAACAGTTTAGGGCTTAATATGCCACTGTATCAGATGATGACAGAAGCAAATTTTTCAACAGTAATTGACAATTCAACAGATAGTTTTGGGCATATTTGCTTATTTTTTTAAGAAATTTTTAGGCAGCTTATTGTTTTGTAATTTTTAGTACCAAATAGTGGACAAAACCAATGATTATTAGTCATATGACTGAGTGTTTTTAAATGATCAGATGAAAAGATTTTATTTTTAGCAACAGGGAAACACCATTTCTAAAATCAAGAATTAAAGAAGAGATTTACCTGTTAAAGCTTACTGTTTAAAAAGTGTGTACCCTCATTGTGCATGATAAATGTACCATCTCCCACAAATATTGTGAGAATTGAATAAAGAGTAGGTTATTAGAGGACTTTTGTCCTGATTTGGAATATTTTACTTATAAATTTAAGTAATTTTTAGTCAATTAAAATGTATTATGCTAGGTTATGATGAGCTACAGTGTCCATGTAGAACCAGTAATATCAAAATACCTCTGATCTATTTCAAATATTTTAAACAGAATTCACATTAAACTTGAAAAATACTATATTGAAGTCTAATGATGAAGAAGGGAGCCATAGTGGTTTAATGGTAAGAAATTGTGATATCAACCCAAAGGTACATGGTTCGAACCCACAAGCTGTTGTGTAAGAGAAGGGTAGGCACTCTCTTTTTGTGTAATTTACTGCCTCTGAGAATCTGACAGAGGGTCAGTTATGTGTAGGTTCTAATTCTATGGTACATAATAACAATGATGGAAAAGTCTAATTCTCCAAGAGTTATAAATAATACTAATTTCTAAGAAAGTCTACTACTGTAAGGATGTATTTATTAAGGTCAGGAGCTATTGAGAAACTAAATTTAGTGAGTTTTTTTCACTAATAAAGATGTACTCCCACTGCTGTTAATATCCTGGGTGATAACTACTTTGTCTATTTTGCTTTAATAGTATCATTTCTCTGTTCCATAAAAGTGAAAGTGAAGGAAACAGATTGATTAGGAATTACCACATGATTACTTTGTAAAGGTTGCCAATGAAGTCTTTAGGACACTCATTCTGGATGCTGGTCGACCCTACCCATCACATCTCCATAGAGTCTAGAGTCCATGATGAAGTTGCAGTGGTTCCATGTGCTCCTGAAAGGTTGACATATTCAGCTCTATCACAAACCTCTCCTCTGCTCAAAAAATACTATTCTAAACAAGTGTTAGTTCTAAGACTTTGAGCTTCTACAATTTTTCCTCTTGACAGTTTGAGAACTAAAATTGGATTCTATTTTTGAGGTGCTTCTTTGTTACTCTATGTTTGCTGCTACCAACATACTCTGTTCTCAACTCTCAGAAAATTCCACAATGGATATTTGACAGAATTCAAAACATACTACTATTCTGTTCTCATTAAGCGTTGATCGATAGAGGAGTGCTTCATCAATCAGGACAATAGACGAGCAGAATAGAGATAATGGATGCAAAGGGAAAGTGTGTGTTTAAAGAGATATAGGAAGTTGGAGAAGCCAAGGAATGATGCAAGGACAAGTCCCAGAAGTCCACTATAGGGATTCAGACCCACAGAGAGCAAGACCTGGAACAGTGGCATTACTAGTGTTGGCATCATCCAGTGTGGTAGCTCATTGTGCAATCCCCTCTCCTCACCTATAGGCCTCCTACAATATTAGATCAGACAGAAGCCTTAGTAGTATTTGTTATTAATTTTAAAGGGAGTTGTATTTTGCTTAAATGTAATATTTCTTAGATTATACAAATACTAACAACAAATAGCTTTGTAAAATCTTTCGATTTTGAACTACATTATAATAACTAAGCGGAAGCATTTTTAATAAAAATTATCTTTTTCCTTTAATTATTAAATTTTTTAAAAAAGTGATTTACATAGATGTACAAGTACTGTTTATCACAATACTGTACCTGAAATTCCGGAAAAATGTGGCAAAGATAAATGGCTCTGAAAATACCAATAGTAATGAAAAGAATAGAGCAGGAGGATAGAACCACATGATTTGAAGCACCATTGCCATTGTCTAATAATGACAGCTTTGACCAGAGTACATTGTTAAAAATGTAGGTTACCGGAGAGTCTTAGCCTTGTAGATGTTTATGTGAGCTAACTAAACTACAGGGATATTTTTGTAAAATAATTAATGTACGGCTGTTGCATCTCTATACAAACATTTTCTAACCAGTCATTTTTATGTCACCCTCACTGACAGTGTCACCTGATTCTGTCTACATCCTCAGGACTGCTTAGGGACTCAACTGGTCTGGTGGCCCTATTGAATAGAATGTGGCTTGTTTCAGCCTTTTGCAGCTTCTTAAACCTATCTTGCTTCTATGCCTAGTGGGTAGGGAGTTGTACTGCCAGCCCTAAGGCAAATGGTTTGAATCCACCAGGTGTGCTATGTGAGAAAAGATAGGCAATCTATTATCATGCAATGTACAGCCTCAGAAAACTCCTGGTGGGTCAGCTATGTGTTGGTTTTGACATGATGGCAAGGTGGCTTTTTTTGGAAACCTTTCCAGCCAGCATTTAACTCTGATGGCTTAATGATAAGGAGTTGTGCTGGCAACTCAAAAGCATGCGGTTCAAATCCACCAGCTGCTCCATGTGAGAAAAATGGGCAATCTCCTCCTATGAGATTTATAGCTTCTGAAAACCTCCTATTGGGTTAGTTCTGAGTCTGTTCCAACTAGATGGTGGTGGTGGTGGTGTTGTTATGTGCCGTCCCTATGTACAACAACAGCCCTAAACTCTGCTCTGCCCTGTGCCAGTTGCACTGTCTCCCATATACCCATCTCAATTACCCCAGTACATAACAAAAACAATAAACAAAGTTCACAAGATTGCTGATGAGTCATAGTTGACTCAGTGACTCCTAACAACAATAGTCTAATTAGTATGTTGTCAGGAGAAGGCAGTCCTTGGAAAAAGACTTCAAGCTGGGAAAGGTGAGGGTTAACAAGAGAGGAAAACCTTCAACAAGATGGGTTGACCCAGTGATTTTAACAAGGGGCTGGAGCATGTTGGAGATCAGGATGATGGCACAGATAAGCCATGGGGCTGACTCAGTGGCACCTAAAAAGAAATAATAACTTGAAGGAGAGATAATGTCATATTGGTGTCATATGCACTCTTAACCCAATCATTCTTTTTTTAAGGGGGGGGGGAGAGTTGATAAGATGGATGGATTCTGCCAAGAGAACTCTCTGAAAAATTAAAGACTATGTTCTTTAATTTTTATATAACTTATGGTGTGAGAATTAAATATATAAAATAGTTTTATGTTATCTTTTTAAATTTTTTTTTTAAGAGAAACAACCCAAAAAACATTAACACCTGCCAGAATGCCTCTCACAAAAGTGTTTGGGAAATATGTATTGAATCAATGTGAATTTCTAAGGGCAGAATTGTGTCTCCTCCACCTTCCTTGGTATCCTCAAGATACCACACTTAGACGTTTAATAAGTGAGCAGATGTGAAATTGAGCAGATTCATGGCAAGCATTTGCTCACAGCCACAGTCATGGAAAAGTAGAAAAAAAGGCTAGGAGAAATGCTCTCCAGTAACTGTACATTTGAGAAGTGATGCTGATGTAGACAAGAACTTACACTTAAGATGGAAGCTGGAAAGTAGGAGGAATTTAATAGCCACCCTCACCCAGTTTTACTGAGTGTTTTATTTCCAGCCAGGAAAAATTCGTCTCTGTGACATAAATTTTTCTTAAGTAAAGCCTAAAATATTTCAGAAAGTAATATGTAATATGAAAAAAATTAAAGACATGAAGAAATTTTACATTTTTCTATTTTCTTTCTATTTTAATAAAAATAGTGGATTCTGGCAATATTTTTAATAGCCTGAACAATTGTTCAAGTTTAATTAAAGTGATACCTCTCAAGTTTAGAAGCATGAACTGTTGGGACTATATTGGGATTGAAGATTTTCAACTGCTTTAATGTTTTGAAAAGCAGCCCTGAAGATGATGTGACCAGGAATTTAGTGGTCTGAAATTCCTTCTCAAAGAGGCTTGCCTTCATCAGACACAGATAAAACCATCCTCATTGAGTCTACTCAGACTCAGAACAACATAAATCTTGTTCCTTACAGTCTTTGCTGTGCTTAAACCCCTTCCTTCCATTACATTGTCAACCAATCCTGTCGAGGGCCTTCCTTTTCCACTCTACTATTCCAAGCATGATGTCTTTTTCCAAGGACTGAACTTTCTTGATAACACATTTGAAGCATGTGAAGTAAAATCTCACCATTCTTGCCTCTAAAATGTATGCTGGCTGCACTTCCTCCAAAACAGGTTTGTCCGTATATTTCTCTATCACTGGAGATAAAGGACATGGCCCATTTTACTTTATTGTTACACGTACTGCCATAAAGAGGTCTGATTGCTTAATGAATAGGCCCTCTCTCCCTCTCACCTTGCAGAGGATGGCCCAGCTCCTCCTGCCCCGTTTGATCACCGAATTGTGACAATCAAACAAGCAGCAGTCAACAGTTTTTACACTGTGAGCAGGACAGAAGTTTTGGGAGGGTAAGTAATGGGTAATTGTAATAAGAAGTGAACTTTTGAAGAGACAGATTCTGAGAATAGTGTAAATATTTGCCCATAATGGCCTGATAACTTGATGCATTAAAATAAACCATTTAAGAGAGTTGGGGAATTTTTTTAACACTCCCACAGATGCCAGAAGATTGATGTGGTGACAGTGACTGAATTCCAAATTTATTACCTGCTTTATTTCCCAAATTTAACAGCTAAAAATGAGAGAAACCCAGTTAGTCACAGAAGATTGAGAAGTTGTCTAGTGCTTGGTTTAAACACATGGAACAAAACATGGAAATGAGTGAATACTGTGTATTTCTTAAGTTATCTTTTTAAAATCATTGTTGCTTGCTTTTTGGTTTTGGAATTATAATACCTACTCCATTCCTTACTATTATCCATTTCAGCTGATTAATCTCATCCTTTGAGAACTGGGAGCACTGACATTCAACTCCATCAGTGACTGAATTTATCTCTGGGAATGTCTTTTCTTTTATACTTTGGACACAATAGCTTGTGATATTTCGTTACTTAAATCCCAAATGGTGGAATTTCTAGCATCTGTATTTCTACATAAAATATGAAAGGGAGAAGAAAAAAACCCCAAAAAATCTCGTATAAATAAGTTGTCATTTAATTACTGACACAAAGAAAATATGCTTAGTGAATATAATACCTGGTTCAGCAACTGATCATTAAGACATGGCTGATATTTGTAAAGCCCCTTTCTCCACTGCTTAGTCATGAAACCACCTAGTTGTACTGAGAGAGAAAGGGGAGTCCCAAACATGGAAAACTACCATGAACATTCTACAGGCAACTTGTTTGTGTCTCCAGAGATTTCAATGACAAACTTGGATCAATTTCCTTAGAGGAGGTTATTTGCTCACAGCATCTATCCACTGCTGTCAAATCAGTTCTGACTCAGAGTGATCCTTCACTGGGTTTCTGATGCTGTAGAATTTTTACAGAAGGAAAGTCAGATCTTTTTCTAATTTCACCTACTCGAATCAAACTGCCACCCTCTCAGAAGCCTGATACATTGCATAGCATGTCACCAGGGCTCCTTTGGATACAGGTACATGTCTTTGTAATACTGCTTAAGGTTTATATTTTTCCTCTGTCAAGATTTTTCAAAGTTTCCTTAAAAACATTTTCCTACCAGCATGTAGCCCTTTGATTTCCTCAGCCATATGGTCCAAATGGCAAGACAGGTTGCAACAATCTCCTATTTTCAGTTTTTCTCAAAACAAACAGTAAGGTTCTCAAAACTCAGTAAGTAAATTCTCATTAGTGTTCATCAAGCAAGCCTATGGCTGATGGTCACCACGTGCACCGAGAAAGTATCAACCTGCACTGGGCTTTCCCTGTTAGAACCTATCTTATAAAGTTTGCCCAGGCTTAAACTCATACTGTACCATCAAAGACCTCATAATTGAGTGTGTCATTTTTCATTTTCACAAACACAAAAAATGACTACTGTCCTTTACTATATTTACTTATATGTGATTGTTGGGTTTCACTAGATAGAGTGGAAGCACTTGAAAGTTTGTATTCCCTGAGATACTGAAAATCTGACCTGGTGACAGACTAAAATATATTGTTGTTGTTGTTATTAAGTGCCTTCGAGTCATAGACTACTCATAGTTACCCTATTAACAAAAGACCTGAACACTCGTATAACTTTCATTGTTTCTCTAAGTTCATAGAGTTTCCAGAGGCAAGCTATTTCAGAAATGGTTGCCATTCCTGCTTCCAAACCTGTTCTAATCTGAGAGCTCCACCAAACACTGTCCACCATGGGTAACCATTATCACATTAGATACATCAGTGTCACAATGTTTAGCAGCACAGCAACCACAAGTTACCGCTGTACAGCAATGCACAGACCAGTGCTATGCCATTTAGGAGAATGTTTGACCAAAAACAATTAAAACCAGGCCTGAGGGCTGTAGATTAAAATCACCCACCTTTGGCTTGGTAGCATAAATTTTATCCACTAGGCCAACAGAGCTCTCTCTCTCTTATTCACAGCAATTCTGTGAACAACAAATCTAATCCCTGCCCTATCCTACACCATCCCACAATCCAAGACATGCTCAAGCCCATTGTTACAGTCACATATCCAAAATATATTAGTTTCAGTTTATTAACAGAGGAAAACTTACTGATTAGGAGAAATAGTACTACAAGGGAATAGAAATGATGGACTGGACCGGAAGGAATTCTGTTAAGTGTGTGGGAAGTTAAGTATTTTTTTTTTATACCTTTACACAAACAACATCCAAATATAGGTTAGGTTCAAAAATTATACAAGTTGATGGCAGAAAACTAATGTCACACAGTGCTTATTCTAAAAGGAAAACTGTTACATACTTGATTATACCTAATCAAGTTCTGTAAGCATGGCTAATAACCAGAAGGGTCAGTAAACCCAAGTGTTAATAATTAAAACAAGAAACTAGAAAAACAAATCTAATCAGAACTCAAGCTAACTTAGCATAACTTCAGCCGTTTGGGGGCAGTATGAACCATCAGAGAGGTACCACCTTTAGGCCAGCAGCATTATTCTCTCTTGACTGCATCACTAGAGCTCCCTCATTCATACACAAGACATTTCTGAATACTTTATGAATGTGATAAACAAGATTTTGTAAGCACGCAAACCCGTTAAATTATTGGTTTTCAGGCCCTGGGCCCTCTCCTAGGAGTTCTACATTATTAGGTTAAGAGAAGGACCCAGACAGAAGTCCACATTCCCAAAGCCCTGGCGACTGACAGCTCATGCTCAAACTCTCCCTTTCCTTCCAGGGGGCGCTTTGGCCAAGTTCACAAGTGTGAAGAGAAAGTCACAGGTCTGAAACTGGCAGCTAAAATTATTAAGACCAAAGGTTCTAAGGACAAGGTGAGGATGGAGATAATGGGGTTTTCCCTTTCTGTCTAGTGTCTATATTCTGAAAGCCCTTTCCTTCTCCTCAGGATGAAGTAAAGAATGAAATCAGCGTCATGAACCAGCTCGACCATGTGAACCTCATTCAACTCTATGATGCCTTTGAGTCTAAGAATGACATGGTCTTGGTCATGGAGTAGTAGGTGTCCCCTCTTTACCTCCCATCTCTGCCCCTCTTCTCTCACGTGCACACTACCAGCAGCCTCAGCTGTTCCACCTCAGAAGTACCTGGAGTTGTCTGGTGTATCATTTATTCTGATCTGTGAGAATGAAACAGTCTCTCTAACTCCAGAAAGGATATCATTGTTCATGAATATGAATTTACACTTGGAACTTTATTTACTAGAGGTAGCACTGAAAAGCAGATTTAGCATTGTATATAAGCTTTACAATCCACAATTTAAACTTAAATATTTTACTGGATGACATGAGGGAAATGATTTTTGAACCCTATTTCACCTTCAACCTAATCTAATGTAATGTTTGTTGTATCTTTATATCTGGATCACCATCTCTCATTGCCCACCGCACACACTGTGGTCGAGTCAAACTAACTCCTCACGCACCTTTGATTGAGTTTCAGAATCTATAAATTTCACAAGAGGAGATTACCATCTTTCTCCAGGTGGTGGTTTTGAACTGTGAGTAAGGTGCTGCCTTTGGGTTAGCAGCAAAACTATTCAGAAAGTTTTTGTTTTGTTTTTGTTTTTTAAAAATATATTTACACACACATACAAACTCACAGGGAGTTCTGGTGGCCTAATCCATAGAAAGTTGTGTTGCTGTTGAGTTGGGGCCGACTCATAGCTGACACTCCAGAGGGTTTCCAGAGGCAGTAAATTTCACAGGAGGAGACTGATCATTCTTCTGCAGAGCAGTCAGGGGACTCAAACCATGTGCCTTTATGGTTACAGCAAAATTTCTTACCAATAATCCACGAGAGCTCCTATGTGTGTGTATTTTATATATATAATATCTGGTTGCTCAGTTATTAGAAATGAGTATTCTGTGATTCAATCAATATAATGATTTAGTTCACATTTTCCATTTTGTATTTAGAATGATACAATAAGACATTTTAGATAATAAACTATCAGCATCAGCCTTTTATAAATTCATCATTGAATTAATCTGACAGTTCACGAGTTAGGGACTTTACTGTGTTTGCAATTTTCCTTCACTGTGCTGCTGCAGTTTTGAAATTGAAGGTCTAGAAGACCTGCTATGTCAGAAACCTTTAAGGAGGCAGTAAACAAAGTAGAGAGAGGAATGTGCACACATCTTCTGAAAGAGACCAGAAGAACAAGTAGTTAATGAAGACTCATATTAAGGGCTCCCCATCTCTCTCCTCTATAGTGTGAATGGAGGGGAGCTGTTTGACCGAATCATTGATGAGAACTACAATCTGACTGAGCTTGATACCATCCTGTTTATCAAGCAGATCTGTGAAGGGATTAAGTATATGCACCAAATGTATATCCTTCATCTGGACCTGAAGGTGAGTGTGTTCTGTTCCTTTCCTCTGTCAGTCCCTCTCCTCATGCTGGTCAGCAGGACATCAGGCATTAGGTACTAGTTGGGGCGTTGGTGCTGTCATTAGCTACTTACTCATGACTAGTAAAAATTTGGGTTCTTACCTACATCTCCCTACTCCCAACTTCTGTCATCCCTAACATTTCTGTTTCTAAAGGCCATTGTTACAGTTATTGTGTCAGTCCATTTTGTTGAAGGTCTTCCTTTCTCTTTCTGACCCTCCACCTTTCCCAGCAAGATAGGTGATAACACACCCAAAATATGTGAGACAGAGTTTCACCATCCTTGCCTCTACGGAGCATACTGGTTGCACTTTCTCTAAGACAGACTTGTTTGGTTTTTTGATTGTTCATGGTAGATTCCGTATTCTTTTCCGTATTCTACTCTACAATCCAAAACATTGATTTTTATTCTGTCATCCTTATTCACTGTCCAACTTTCAGGTGTACAGGAAGTAATTGAGAAGACCATAACAATTGAAACTCAATGGCACATAATCACAACAAGGATTACTATTCAGATTCTTATAATATACCTGGAGAATTTACATGGGGAGGGCTTCCCTAGAAGATTAAATTAGCAATGAAAACAGCAGCCCTGGGAGTACAATTAAGTGCTAGTCTGCTAACTGAAAATTAGGTGATTCAAACTTGTCTAGAAGCTTTACGGAAGATGTTGTTGTTGTTATGTACTGTTGAGTAAGAACCGACCTATAACTGATGACCTTCAGAAGGTCTTCAGCGGCTGCTAATTGCATGAAAGGGTAATTGTCCAACTTTCTTCTGTTGTGCAGCTGGTAGAGTTGAACTGTGTGTGTTTGAGTTTGCAGTGCAGCTTCTACCACTATACCACCAGATCTCCCTCTGTGGTCATTTGCCCATGCAAGGATTGCTGTTATTTTTGTTGTGCACCATTGAGTGAGAACAGACCCATAATTGACCTGTATGCCAGGCAGTAAATTTTCAGAGCCAGTATATTGCAAGGGAGGAAAGTGTCTATCTTTCCCCATGAAGCAGCTGGTAGATTTGAGCTGCCTGCCTTTGGGTTGGCAGCACAACTCCTTTCACTAAGCCACCAGAACCCCTGCAGAGATTATTGTTGTGCACCGCACTGTAGAGTCAGAACTAACCCACAGCTGACCCTCTGGTGGGTTTTCAGAGGCAGTTAATCACTTGGGAGGAGATTGCTTGTCTTTCTTCCACTGAGCAGCTGGTAGTCTCGAACTATATGCCTTTGGGATTGCAGCAGAGCTTCTTGCCACTAGGCCACCAGACCCCTTAGAAAACCCAATGAAGGACGTTTTCTTTGTCACATGGAGTCACCGTGAGTCAGAATTGGCTCAATGGTACCTAACAACAATAATCACAGCTACCCTGACAATCCAACTCACTCAGAATCTTTGTCACTGTCCTGAAGTCTGGGCTTTAGGAATTTATAAAGCACTGAGTTAAAACTGGTGGCAGAATGGAAATGAAGGCCGGCTAGAAGTGGGGTACTGGAATGCTCAAGAGCATAGAAGCTGTGGGATGGAGTTGGAACATCACATAGGGGGCAGTTCTGTGTCATTTATTGAGGACTTTATATCCACAATTTCAGTTACAGCTTTTGGATGAAAAGAATAAGCTGGGTGAGTCATCAAAGACTGGCCACTGTTTTCAGAAAGTTTCATTTAAAGGAAAACCAAAAACCCTGGAGTTGATTCTAATTCTTCGTAACGCTGCGTGTCAAAGTAGAACATTACTTCCTGAGGTTTTCAATGACTGATTTTTCAGAAATAGACTTGCAGGCTTATCATTTGAGGAGTGCCTACATGGATTTAAAATGATAACCTTTCAGTCACAGCCAATGTGCACTAACAATCTGTACCTGAGGATCTTCTTGGAAGGAAAAGGGCCAAACATAATCCTGGAAGCTCATTGAGTCAGAAATAATTCATAGCTCATCCTACATTGGGTTTCTGAGGTTTTAATCGCACAGGAGGAGATTTCTTCCCTGGATCCCCTGGTGGATTTGAACAACCAGAGAGCCTCAATCTTTGAGTTAGCAGTGACACTACCTACCAAACATCACCAGAACCCCCAACTAAATAGTGCTTGTGATTTAAAGTGTTCTCTTCTTAGGTTGTCTGTGCTTTGCAAGTGTTATTCAATGAAAATAACTTCATTTCAAGAATTAGAAACAAATAACTTTTTCTATCTCAAAGCTGCTTCTTCAGAGTTTGAAAATGTTTTCTAAATTCCACAATATTCTTTGATAATTGGACAATTAATATATGATTGACTCATTATTTAAATTTGAGACCAAATTTCCTACAGCACACCCACTTTTCTATAAATAGCTTGTTTTTCTATATTTTTTTAAAAAAACAGACAAATATAATAATGCCTGCTTAATAAGCCCATCTTTGGGAAAAAGATATCGTGCTGGGAAAAGTGGAGGGTCAGCGATAGAGAGGAAGACCTTCAGCAAGGTGGATTGACAGAATGACTGTAACAATAAACTGCACTCTATAAGAAATTTGAATTCAGATCTGTTGTTCATAGAATCATGATGACTTATAGTCAATTGAATGACACCTAACAACAACAGTTATACGCTGTTGATTTGCATTACTCAGCTTAAAACATTGAGTAAGTAAATATTGAACATTTGTTCCCAGAAGAAAAATACAGAGTTAGCTTCCTGTGAGCCTATGGTCACAGCACTTTTGTCAGCTAGTATACATCCACTGTTCTTATGGGGTCAGTATGACATACACAGTATGGTTACCATCAACATTTCACCTCAAGACTGCCAAATAGCAGGGTAAAGTTGTAGTGGAGACAAATGCTAAGGGAACACTTGGTCAAAGATTTTAGGCTTTGAGACCAAGCTCAGCAGAACTTAGGAACTTCCCAGAATCTTTATTCTTCAATGAGGACAGGAAGACTTCCTGTGTCATAATACTCTATCAACAAAGGACAAAGAGAAAACCTAGCCAGCATTCCAATTATACTGCATATTCAAAGTGACTATTTACCTGAATCAAACTTACAAATCTCAGAGAAAATACTTCTCCACAAAGAGAAAATGAATACTTAATAATTCTAGGAGACAGATTTTGAGTTGTCAGCTTAGACACCAGGAGAGAACTGAGCGACTTCCTTTCCTTCTTCCTTCATATGTGATAGTGACTGTATGATTGTGGCAGAGACACGCAAGGTGGTGCAAGCCCAGGAGAGGCCCCACAACTTTACTCACCACATAGTGGAGGGACAAAATACCCACAAAGACAAACCAACTACGAGGTCAAGGGACTGATGTATTTTTTTGAGCATCATTCTATTTTTACTTGTGGTTCAAGGACAATTTGAGTGAACTCTGGTTGTTTTCATTGCTAATGTGTCTTTTTCTCCTGCAGCCTGAGAATATCCTGTGTGTGAACCAAGATACTAAGCAAATAAAAATTATTGATTTTGGATTGGCCAGAAGGTATGTCTATGTGAACACTGGGATATGAATGGAGTAAAGGCATGCTTTGTTTCCCAAGATGGATCTTACACATCACTTGGTTCTTTACCCTCATTTAGAAGTAATTAGCAAAAAGTATGTCTGTCTTACATTGTGAAATTTGGGATTTGAATCTTTAAAACATTCTACAGTATATGGAAAAAGGAAATAGGAAAATTAAACCTAATAAGGTAAAGTGTACTAAACTTGCTGTTGTTATGTGCCTTCAAGTCACTTTCCACTCATAGTGACTCTGTAAAATAGCCCTAAAACCTGCTGTATCCAGTGCCAATCTTATTGTCTTTGACACACCTACCTCCAGTACCCTAGTCCCTGAATCCATTCATCTCATTGAGGGTCTTCCTTTCCTGCACTGTCCCTCCAACCTCCAAGCATGATGTCCTTCTCCAAGGACAGATCTTCCCTTGCAGTATGCCCAGACAAAGATTCAGATTCCTTGGCTCCAAGGAGCAACCTGCAGCCATTACGTTAGAATTAATAAGATTTTGTCTTAGTCTTTTTTTATGTTTATGTTTCTATGCAGATTTTTCTCCACACTTTCCTTCATTGACATTATGTTTCATATAAGCATTTCTATATATTGTATTTTATAAAATTAATCATCATTGGACTATGCCCACTATTACCCCATCTTTTCAGGTCCCTGCTGGATCTTTCCCATTTCCTTTATTCCCTCCCTCCACCCACCATATCGTTTGACCCTGTGATTTCTTTCTCCCATTCATCCTCACTTCTCTGCTTCCACTCTTTAGTCTTTTACATTTTTTTCCCATCTATACAGGGATTTCTTTTTAAAATCATTAATAATGTAAACTAGAATATAACAATTCCAACACATATGAACCTTTTAAAGGAACAAAATTTTTGTGGAATTCAGCCAATTAATGAGGCATCTGAAAGAAATGCAAGTTACTGTAGTGTTTGTGTATTCCTTAGTAGACTTATCTCAGTGCCAGTGCCTACCTCGGCTTCCCTTTGAATCTTTTTTTTTTTGTAATTCACATGTTCTAATTATTCTGATTGGCCTTTCTCACAAAAATTTCAGATCATTATGGTTTTAATGTATCAATTATAGCTCTTTAAATCTCTGAAACTTAAGTTTTTCACTTTGCTCTTTAAAATAAGTAATTTCCTTAAAGGTCTATTTATATCACTGTATGATTAAATTGTCTTATAGAATACATCTTTTTTAATTTTCAACTTTTTAAAAACTTCTCCATCCTTTCTCTTAAATTTTAGGTATAAACCCAGAGAGAAGCTGAGAGTGAACTTTGGCACACCGGAATTCCTGGCTCCTGAGGTTGTGAACTATGACTTTGTCTCCTTTCCTACTGATATGTGGAGTGTAGGAGTCATCACCTATATGCTGTAAGAGCTCTATCTCCACCTGACTGTAGTGCTCAAATCCAAATGTCCTGTGAGAGTTGGCCATTACATTAAAATCTCTAACTATAGTCTTTTAAGAACTATACCCATGCCTATCAACATAGTGAGGTTCCAAAGACCAGATTGTTATTGGGAAATTGGCATTGATCACATTAGAGAATGACATCATTATAGCACATCACAAAAAATAAGGATCATAATATCATTGCATAACTACCAAATGACTGAGAACCATGGCACAGCCCAAAATCATACATGTCCTTACATTACATGTTGCTCTCACTTTGTAACTTGGTGCTTGTTGCTGTCAGATATTGGTTGTCACTGTGGAAAATAGATAGATAGATTCTTCATTATTGTACAAAATGAAAATTTTTTTAAATATGAGAGCATTGATAAGTGAGGAATAAGTGTAAATAGCACTGTGGAAACAGCCAACTGTCCAACCACAGATTAGTGCACAAGCAAAATGTTGTAGCTCACACAACATTATCAACCATGCAAAGATATGAAGCCCTGAGCAGACCCTTTACCATCAAGTAGATTGTGACTCATAGTGACTTACAATACTGAATAGAATATCTAATTTAAGTTTATCCCCATACGTTTTCCAAGAATGAAATCTTTATAAAAGCAGACGACTACATCTTTTTTTCCTGTGGAGCAACTGGTGTATTCACACTGCCAACCTTTCAGTTAGCAGCTTGGCACTTTAACTACCTCCCTAAAGCTGTAACATGAATGAATTTTGAAAATCTTATGCTTAGAGGAAGAAATCAGACACAAATAAAGACTGTATGATCTAACTTGTATGAAATATCAAGAATAGGTAAATGCATAGAAGCCAAACGTGAGGAGGGGGAATAGAGTTGCAGCCTTAGGGGGCAAAGCTTCTATTTTCCAGTGGCTGTTGAGTAGACCTTGACTTATGGCAGCCCACACATGTCGGAGTACAACTCCACAGAGTTTTCAATAACTAAGACCTTTTGGGAGGAGATCCCAAGAGCTTTTTCCTCAAAATACTTGTGGTTGGAATTTTTAGCCATTTGTTTAGCAGCAAAGTACTTTAACCATTTGTGCCACCCAAGGAAGGATGTGAAGTTTCTTTTTTCCTCCCAGACTAAGATGGCCCTTGAGGGTTTCCAGGACTGTAATGTTCCTGAAAGCACACTGCTACATCTTTCTCTCACATAGCTAATAGGCTCAAACTTCTGATCTTTTAGATAATAACAATGTACTTTAACAACTGAGGCTCCTTTTGTTTCTTTTTGAGGAAAGAAAAATATTTGGAAATAGATAGTGATCATGACAGCACAACATGGTGAATGTAGTTAATGCCACACAATTACACTCTCAAATGTAGATAAAGGGCCCAATAGCTTTTGTATTTATTTAATACTACCACTACTACTACTACTACTACTACTACTACTACTACTGCTACTGCTACTACTAGCTTGGAAGCAGGAGTGGCATCCACTTCCATAATAGCTGGCCTCTGGAAACCCTATGAACCTGGAGAGAGGATGAAAGTTATACCGGTGTCCAGGTCTTTTGTTCATAGGGTCACTATGAATCGCCTCTGACTCGATGGCACTTAACAACAACAACAACAACAACAACAGTAACAACAACAGCATAGAGAGAGATCAGTTGGCCTAGTGGACAGAACGTCATGATCCCAAGCCAAAGGTGGGTGACTCTACTCCGTGGCCCTCAGGCCTGCCTTTACTTGTTTTTCGTGAAACATTCTTCTAGGTCGTGTAACCCTGGTGTGTCCACTTGCTGTACAGAGTACAGAGGAAACTTGTGGTTGCTGTGAAGCTGGACACTGTAACCCTGATGTGTCAAATGCGAAAATGGTTACCCACGGTGGACAGTATTTGGTGGAGCTCCCTGATTAAAACAAGCTTGGAAACAGGAGTGGCATCCACTTCCATAATAGCTTGCCTCTGGAAACCCTATGAACGTGGAGAAAGGAAGAAAGTTATACCGGTGTCCAGGTCTTTAGTTCAAAGTTTAGTTCAGAGTTGCCTCTGACTTGACAGCACTTAACAACAACAACAACAATAATTTTAAAATGGCTAGGTTCTGCTTCCTCATAAGTACAGAAAAATGAATTATGTCTTATAGACTGATCACTTTAAATTCTAGGGTAACATTTAGCACTCTTTGAAGAAGAGCTTCCTCCTAATTCCCTAAGGGAATTCTGCCCCCCTTCCCACCTCCTCGTGAAGGGGCACTCCTCGGTTTGCCATCTGTGTGTGTCAGTGTTTTCCTTGTGGGAGACAATGGCATTCCTTCTTCAGAATAAGCTTCTCCTTTGATGACTGTTCACTCCTGAGCTGGTTTGTCTCAGGGCTAGGGTGGGGAATAAGCAATTTCTTAGTTGTGATAATATGTTATAAAAGTGTGTGGACTTATTTGGAGGCTTTCCTTCTTTCACTTGTCAGCTCTAGAATCAGAAAAGCAGCTTAGCTTCTTCGCATGGTTGGAAATTTTCTAAATGCACATCTTCTGTCTTCTAGACTCAGTGGTCTGTCCCCTTTCCTGGGTGATAATGATGCTGAGACACTGAACAACATCCTGGCCTGTAGGTGGGACCTAGAGGATGAAGAATTTCAGGATATCTCAGAGGAAGCCCGGGAGTTCATTTCCAAGCTCTTGATAAAGGAAAAGAGGTAAGACAGGTTCCGTCTCTGCCTGGGAATGTCAAAGTAATTCAGCAGCATCAACAACCAATTGTGGTTAGAGGCAACTGAAGAAGACCGTATTGTTTGTGATGTTCAAAGTAGAGTTGCAAGTAGAACCAATGTGACACTTCTCACCCTAATTCCTGGTCTCCTGAGGTCAGAACTTTGGTTATTGAGTTTGTATGTTGTTGTTATGTGCCGTTGAGTCACTTGCAACTCATAGTGACCCT
>NW_006399821.1:5162070-5163279 GCF_000299155.1 Elephantulus edwardii | reverse complement strand
TGCCAAACAGCTTCTCTCCTTCAATTTCCAAAGAGAGGCATCAGCAAGCAGGTCTTCTCTCAGCCTCTGTTTAATCACCAGCAAAATGAACAGCTTGACTTATTGCCTATGGTCCCTTTCACCTCTGAAAGCATTTTATGCATTACAACTGAACATTTCACTAGAGTACTTATTGTGTGCCAGATTGTGTAAGTGATTTGTAGACATTGCCTCTTTTAATCATCATTCTAATTCATCATCATCATAATGATGAATTTCACTGCCTTTTTAAGGATGAAGCATGGAGACAGTAAGTGATATGAACAGTAAAAGGCACAACCAGGTTTTCGTCCCACAACACCCTAACCATTGTGAGTCATCTTGCCTTCCACTAAAATCTCATTCAGTTGATGAAAAAGACTAACATTGCCAGACTGTCATTGTTAAGTGCCCTTCAATTAACTACAACTCACAGTAACCCTATGAGCAACAGATGTGAACCTTGACTTACCAGGTACCATCTTCATGACTTCTGCCATGCTCAAGCCTATTGTTAAAGTCTCTGTGTCATCCCAGCTCCTTGAGGGTTGTTTTTTCTTTCACTGACTACTTTTCCCAGCATGATATCTTTTCCCAAAGACTGGGCCTTCCTGACAGCATGGCCAAAATTTGTGAAATGAAGTGTCAACATCTTTGCCTCTAAGAAACAACTCTGGGTACACTTCTACCAAGGCAAATGTGTTTATTCTTTTGATATTTCATAGTATTTCAAGAGTATTTCATTACTCTTCTCCAAAACCACAATTCAAAAACATCAATTTTTCTTTATACTTCCTTAATCATTTTCAGGTGCCTATGAAACAATTGAAAATACCATGGCTTGGAATAAGCACAACTTGTTCTTTACACTGATATTATTACTCTTAAACCTGAAAGAAACAAGACAACATGGTACTGGTACAGTGACAGACCCATCGATCAATGGAATAGAATTAAGAACCTAAACATCAGCTCATTTACCTATGCTCAACTGATTTTTGACAAGGAGATGAAATCGGTTAAATGGGGAAATAACAGCCTTTTAACCAAATAGTGTTGGCCAAATTGGAAAATCATTTGTAGAAAACTCAAGCAAGACCCTCACCTCACACCATACACAAAAATCAACTAAAGCTGGATCAAGGACCTACAAATAAAACCAAAGACTATACTCTTCATTAGAAAAAGCTT
>NW_006399821.1:5151885-5161650 GCF_000299155.1 Elephantulus edwardii | reverse complement strand
TCGTGTCCACCATGCCCACGAGAAAGGCAGAAGGAGATGTTAAGGGAGATAAAGCCAAGGTGAAGGACGAGCCACAGAGGAGATCTGCAATGTTATTTGCTAAACCTGCTCCTCCAAAGCCCGAGCCTAAGCCTAAAAAGGCCCCTGCAAAGAAGGGAGAGAAAGTACCCAAAGGGAAAAAGGGGAAGGCTGATGCTGGCAAGGATGGAAATAACCCTGCAGAAAACGGAGACGCCAAAACAGACCGGGCACAGAAAGTTGAAGGTGCTGGAGATGCCAAGTGAAGTGTGTGCATTTTTGATAACTGTGTACTTCTGGTGACTGTACAGTTTGAAATACTATTTTTTATCAAGTTTTACAAAAATGCAGAATTTTGTTTTACTTTTTTTTTTTTAAGCTATGTTGATAGCACACAGAACACTTCATTGTTTTTTGGGGGAAGGGGCAAATGTCACTAAATAGTATGTCTCTGAAACACCTTCTAGCTTTTGAGAGACTTCCTCTTGGTTGTCAGAAGGAGGCATTCTCTGGTGTTGACACACATTAGCGAACTTGGCACAAATGCCTTGTGGTGTGGAAAAACAAAAATCTGTTTTTATGTCCTCTTCTCCCTCTGCCTTCAGCATAGACTTGACTCCCATAAATCCAGAGACCTTTTGGACCTGATCCCCCCGAGAAATTGATTACCATTTTGTCAGGCAATCTGGACTTTTTCGATGACATCTGAGTAGCATTCCTCAAAAGAGCACTGTTTTTTGGTTTTTTTTGTTTGTTTGTTTGTTTTTGTTTCCTTTTAAAGATTGTGGATCTTAAGATTGGTAATTCTGCCATTTTTTCATTTTTCTGAAAGTCAGGGTTGGCTGTGAAAAGTTGTTAAACAACATGCTAAATGTGAAATGTCAACCCTCACTCTAAACTTTCCCTGTTCAGAGCATCAAATGAAGATTTCATTGGGTTTTATAGTGGTTTTTCTGATTTTGGTAGTCCATTGAAGAAGGGAGTTTGAAAGTTGTTGTATACTGTTAACAATTGTCTGCCCATGTCCTGCCTGAAATACCATGATTGTTTATGAAAAGTATCTTTAATAAAGCTGGATACAGTTTGGCTTGGAAAATAAAAAAGAAGAAGACATTCAGATGGGTCGTGCCCAGCAGATTGTGCCAAAATCTGGAGAACAACTAGCTGGCCAACTGACTAGAAGAGATCTACATTTATTCCCATCGCCAAGAAAGGTGACCCAACAGAGTGTGGAAATTATAGTACAATGTCACTCATATGACACACAAGCAAGCTCCTGCTGAAGATTAACCAGAAACATCTGATAGAGAATTACCAGAAATATAAACTGGGTTTAGAAGAGGTAGTGGCACTAGAGACATTATTGCCACTGTCATATGGATCTTGGCAGAAAGTAAAGAATACCAGAGGCATGTCTATCTGTGTTTCATTGACTATGCAAAGGCATTTGACTGTGTGGATCACAACAAATTGTGGCTAACCTTGAGAAGAATGGGAACCCCAGAACATTTTATTGTGCTCATGCAAAACCTATATTCAGACCAGGAAACAGTTCTTAGAACAGAGTAAAGAAATACTGAATGGTTCAAAATCAAGAAAGGTGTACACCAGGGATGCGTCGTATCTCCGTACTTTTTTAATCTATATGCAGAACAAATCATTCGAGAGTCTGGCTTTTATAAGGATTATGGCATCAGGATTGGAGGAAAACTCATCAACAACCTGTGTTATGTAAATAACACAGCCTTGCTTGCTGAAACTAAGGAGGACCTGAAGCACTTGCTGCAAGTCAGGCACTACTGCTTTCAATATGGCTTGAAGCTCAAAATTAAGAAGATGAAGATTCTCACCACTGGGCCAAATTGGCAGCACCATAATAGGCAGAGAAGAGATTGAAGTTATTAACAATTACAGCTTACTCAGCTTCACAATCAACACTCTTGGCACCAGCAGTAAGGAAATCAAAAGATGAATTTCACTGGGAAAATGTGCTGTCAGAGAACTCTCCAGAGTACTGAGAAGCAGTGATGTCAATCTAGAGACTAAAGTCTCCACAATTACTTACTGTGCTTCAGAAAGCTTGACAGTGACTAAGGATGACAGAAGAAGAATTGATACTTTTGGGTTGTGGTGCTGGAGTAGAGTCTTGAACATACCATGGATCATCAAGAAAACAATTAAGTCTGTCTTGGAGAGGGTAGAACCAAGCTTCTCCTTGGATGCTAGGATTTTGAGGCTTCATTTTACATACTTTGGGCATGTGGCATTACATACTTAGAGACCATGCCTTGGAGAAGGACATAATATTAGGAAGGGAGGAAGGATAGCGCAGGAAAGAAAAACCCCAGATGAGATGGGTTGACTCAGTAAGTGGGGCAATGGGTGTAAGTGTTTCAGAGTCAGTGAGACTGACTCAGGACAGAGCTGGCTTCAGAGCTGTTATACATAAGATCGCTATGAGTTGCAGGAGATTCACACAACAACAACAACTCATATTGGGTCCAACTAACGGAGCTTTTGTTACCAGATTATTAAACATTTCTTGACCTCTACTAGGGCAGTCTTTTAAAACAGACATTCTGGAAAAGGTAGAGAGATAGTGAAAAAGAGAAAGACCCTTAACAAGATAGATGAACACTAACAGTGGATTCAAACATGAAAGACGTAGTGAAGATGGCACAGGATGGAGCAAAGTTCAGATCTGTTTTTTTATAGGGTTGCTGTGAGTTGTGGTGGACACAGTAGCATCTAACAATAGTTTAAAGAAAGTCTTATCTGTTCTTCAACACATATATTTAGATATCAGATACATATCTTAGTTATCTAGTGCATAGTACAAATAGATAGTTTAACAAGCAGAAATTTCCTCTCTCATAATTTAAGAGGCTATAAATCAGAATTTAGGACACTAACGACCAGGAAAAGTGCTATACTCTTTCCATACTTATGACATACGTGTCAGCTTGGCAGCTTTCAGAGATCTCCATGTGTCTAGGCATTAATCTTCCCCTAGATCTAAAGAGTTCATAGCACAAGGACTCTGGCCCAATGAGTGTGCTCCACTCCAAGCTCTTCTTTCTGGCTGGAACTAAAGTTACTCCCTGCTCATGTCTCTCTACTTGTATGTCTTCTAAGATAAAAGGTGATGTAGGTCACCTATCCGTAAAATTCCTCTTCTATCTGATTAGGGCCGTGACCTGAGTAAGGGTGAATTTTAAGAGTGAGTACACTGGAAATTTCATGCAGGATGCCACCAGGGATTGAATTGTATTCCTCCAAAATGCATATCTGTTTGACTGGGTCATGATTATCAGTATATATAAAGTCTAACTTTAAGAGAGTTTTATCCAAAATTATTGTTTTGAAAGATTATTTGTTTTAGTGAGATAAATACTAGTATGCCAAAAAAAGTTTTAAAAGCTTATTGTTAGAATACAATATTTATTATTCTGCCATATAATACTTTAAAAAAAATCTTATACAAAATTTATAGGTTCCAAAAAGGATATAACTAAAGGTGTGTAAGTTTAGTTTCTCCCAAAAGTTATACTAGCTCTGAAAATGTACTTACCCTAAAAATCCATTCCCCATATAATTCTCTCTTAAATTTGCTGTTCAAATGTTCTTAATTCAACAGTTCTTACACATTTATTCAAAAGTTGTAATATATAAGTTGATTTTGAAATAATTCATAATATCATAGTTTTGTTTTTACAATGATAAATTTGCGTTTATTCTTTCACTGAATGAAAAAAAAGATGAATTTATGAAGCTCAGATATTACATCAAGAATGATTAAGTAAAAAATTTTAAGTTACGCACTTTTCCTGCATTTCTGAGAGTCATTCTGACAGGATATGATGTTTATACTATCTCTGCTAATCCGCAGTGTAGAGAGAGTCAAATTGAGGGTGAATTTGGCATTCGGTTATCTGGCTTCCTGGAGGCAGAGGCCTCACACTTGGTATGCACCGCTGACAGTCTCCTGTCCTTCCTCTAGTTGGAGAATAAGTGCAAGCGAAGCTCTGAAGCACCCTTGGCTGTCGGACCACAAGCTGCATGACAGACTCAGGGTACAGGTGACACAGCTTGTTCTTTTTTCTCATCTTGTCATGCCAGCTTTGATCTTTTGGTGACTGCATGCTAAAGGCACCAATGATTCAGATTAATTTCTCCTTATTTTATACCATTCAAATATTAAATTGTTTCCGACACATTTTTTAGAGGGGGAATTTTGTATTTTTAAGAGATGCTAATTGCCTTATTCAGTAGAATATTATTTACTGCATAGCTTCTATAAATCATTGTGTCCCTTGTAAAACAAATTACACCATTATACTTTACACATTCAGTGTAGAATATATTAACAGGAAAGGATTCAGAGACTCTATGCTAATGCACTTATACTTGATTAAAATGGAATTCTAAATTGTATGCTTATCTGGGTTATTCTGCTTTGGACATCAAAATTTTAACTCTAACATTTTGCGTGGCTTAGATACCTATGTAAGTATACATGAAATAGACCTGTACAGGAGACTAAGAAAAACAACTGAAGTGTTTGTTGAGACTAATTAAGCCCTTACTTTGCAATAACGTCACACAACTAAACCTCTTTCTGCTCTTACTGCTTTAACTGCCATTTATAATCGATGTTTTTTCTCCTCATATATGTCTTTGGCACAAATCCCTTGCCTAACTTCACATTCACATAGTCTACTGCATACAAGGGAGCTTTGGTGGCCTACTTGTGAGGAGCTGAGCTGTCAACTCAAAAGCACACGGTTCAAATCTAGCAGCTGCACCACAGGAGAAAGATGGGCAATTAACTCCCATTGGTTTACTTCCTCTGAAAATCCACTGGAAGACCAGCAATGAGTAGATTCTGATTTAACAGCATATAACAATAACAACAGAGAATTCCAGAAAGAGGTTTATTTATGTTTTATTGACTAAGCAAGGACATTTGTCAGAATAAATTATGGATAACATTGAAAAGAACAGAAATCCTGGAATATTTAATTGTGTTAATGCAGGACCTGATTATAAACCAAGAAGCGGTAACTGGAACTGAACAAGGTGATATTACATGGTTTAAAATCAAGAAAGCTGCTCATCAAGGTTCCATTCTTTCACCATACCTATTCAATATGGAACACTAGTGACTTAGTGAATAAGGAGCTGTGGTGCCAACCCAAAGGCAACTGGTTCAAATCCACTAGTTGCTCTTTGGGAGAGAAATAAGCATTCTCTTCTGTGTGATTTACAGTCTCTAAAAACCCACTGGAGAATCAGCTCCAAGTCAGTTCTGACTTGACGGTACATAACAACAACATTCAATATGTACATTGTGCAAATGATCTGAGATAATGCACTACACATATGAAGAATTTGGCATCAGAATTGGAGGAAAACTCATCAACAACCTGTGCTATGGAAATCACACAACCTTTCTTGCTGAAAGTGATGAGGAATTGTAGCACTTACTGAAAAAATTATCAAAGACAACAAATAGCCTTCAATATGGCCTAAACTTAACAGATAAAAACAAAAATCCTCACAACTAGACCCAAAGACAACATCATGAGAAATGAAGAAAAGGTTAAAACTGTCAAGGATTTCAATTTACTCTGATCCAGAAACAACACCCATGGAAGCAGCAGTCACTATAGCCAATGATCTATTACATTGAGCAAATATGCTGTCAAGGGCCTCTTTAGAGTTCTAAAGAGCAAATATCAGTTTAAAAATTTTGTTTCAGCTTAACCTAGATATGACATTTTCATTTGCTTGATATAAATGTGAAAGCAGGAAAATAAGTAAGGGAAGCAGGGGGGAAAAATTGGTATCCTTGAGTTGTAGTGTTGGTAAAGAATATTAAGTATGCCCAGAGGACCAAAAGAACAAACAACCCTATCTGGGAGGAAGTGTCGCCAAAATGCTCCTTAGAGGCAAGGATGGTAAGACTGGATCTCATATATTTTGGCCATATTACTGGGAAGGGCCAGTCCCTGGAGAAGGCCACTAGACCTAGAAAAGAAGGAGAAGAAGGCCCTCAAGGAAATGAGTTAACATAGTGACTGCAGTAGTGAGCTTCAGCACAGAGGATCAAGCACAGTTTCTACCTGTTGTACATAATCACTATGAGTCAGAATTGACTCCATGGCACCTAACTACAAGGATCTCTTTTCAGACAGCCTCAGGATTGGTTTGGAGTGAGCACTAGTTAATGTGGTTGTCCTCATGCCCCTAGCAGAGTAGGCATTCAGGACATTATGATTTCTTCCACCTTTGCTCCCTGCCCTCCTACCTCCTGGGTTTGGAGTGGAGCTTTTTCACTGACCAACAAACCTTGAAATGACTGTACTCAAGTACTCATTTTTTCCACATGTTGTTTTTATTGAAATCAACTTTAATACTAAATTTAACATCAGTTCCAAGTTTTATTTGTGTACTGAATATACCTTCTGTGATAATTGGTACTGATGTCAAGTAAAAATAGACTTATTACCTAGTTTGTACCTCACCCAGACGACATAAACTGCTTATTAGGGTTACTCAGCTATTTTGAGCCAATTTTCCGCCAATGTATTTTTATCCAAACTTATTGGTGTCCAAATATACTTTGACGTGGTAGGACAATATATAAACCAGAGCAGATAATTAATGGCATAGTAAATTTTTTAAAAGTTTAAAGGTATTTTTAAAACCATATAACAAGAAAAAACACCTTTTTACTTATTTCATTTAGCTGCTGAGGTATACAAATGGTTCAAGAACACTAAGAATGTTTTGTTTTGTTTTTTTTAAACAAATTCCATTATAAAGATCTAGTTAGTTGTCATTAAAGTTGCAATCATATAGCAGCCATGGTGACACAGTGGTTAAAGAGATTGCTTACTAGAAGCTAATGGTTTGAACTCACCAGCCTCACTATGGACAAAGATAAGGCAACCTGATTCTGTAAAGATTAATGTTTCGAAAACACAATGGGGCATTTATACTCTGTCCTATAGGGTTGCTGTGGGTAAAAATCAACTTAATAGCAATGAGTTTATCAATTTTACATACGCCACACCATGGTCTGTACTGTGGTAGCTTACCTGTTGTTGTGATGCTGGAAGATATGTAATCAGTTTTTAATGTACCAACAGAGTCACCTAAGATGTATAGGTTTCATCACTTAGTTTCCAGACTAAGAAGTAGAATTGGTCATCCACTTCTGAATAATGAGGCCTTGAAATATGAATATCAGCAGGACATTGCTTCATATAATAACAGAAGGAAAGTCCACTGAGTTACCAGTCAAAATATACCTAGGGAAGAGCTGTCTCCTCAAAGCCTACCGTAATAATGCAGATGGAGTAAAGCTTTCATCAAATGAAGGATCCACATTTGATGATGTGGTAGAACACAAAATGACAAGAAGTAGCTGTGAATGTTGTTGTTATGTGCTGTCAGGTCACATTTGACTTGTAGTAACCTTAAGTTCAACAACTCTGAAGCGTGCCCTGTCCTGAGCTAGTCTTATCGACTCTGACACACCTACCCCATTGCCTCAGTTACTGAATCAATCAATCCATCTCATCTGGGGTCTTCCTCTCCTATATTGTCCCTCTACCCTTCCAAGATGATGTCCTTATTGAAGGCCTCTCCTGACCACATACCCAAAGTATGTGAGATGAAGCTTCAAAATCCTAACCAAGACAGATTTATTTGTTTTCTTGGTGGTTCATTGTATATTCAAGACTCTCCTTCAGCACAACTCAAAGGCATCAATTCTTCCTCTGTCATCCTTAGTTATTGTCCAGCTTTCTGATGCATAGCAAGTAATTGTGAAGATCATGGCCTGGAACAGGCACACCTTAGTCTCTAGACTGACATTATTGCTTCTCAGTACTCTGGAGAAGTCACTGACAGCAGATTTTCCCAGTGCAATTTGTCTTTTGTTTTCCTGACTGCTGGTGCCAAGAGTGTTGATTGTGGAGTTCAGCAAGTGGAAATTGTTAACAACTTCAATCTCTTCTCCATCCTTCATGGTGCTGCCAATTGTTCCAGTGGTGAGAATCTTTGTTTTCTTGATGTTGAGCTTCTGTCTGTTGAAGACTACAGTCCTTGACCTTCTTCTGTAGGAAGCACTTCAGGTCCTCCTCAGTTTGTCATCGGCATAATGTAGGTTGTTGACGAGTCTTCCTCCAATCCTGATGACACATTCCTCTTCATAAAATCCAGCCTTTTGAATTTGAATTATATGTTATACACACAGATTGAAAAGGTATGGAGACAGGACATGTCCCTGACACACTCTTTTCCTGATTTTGAACCATCCAGTGCTTCCTTGCTCTGTTCTCAGGACTGCTTCCTGGTCCAAGTACCACATAAACACAATCAAGTGTTCTGGGATTCCAACTTTCCTCAAAGTTAGCCATAATTCATTGTGATGTACACAGTCAAATGCCTTTGCATAGTCAATGAAACACAGATAGACATTCCTCTGATACTCTTTGCTTTCTTCCAAGATACATCTAATTTAGGTAATAATGCCTCTAGTGCTACGACCTCTTCTAAACCCAGCTTGTGTTTCTGGTAGTTCTCTGTCAATGTACTGCTCCATTTGTTTCTGGATAATCTTCACGATTTTGCTCTTATGTGATATTAGTGATGTTGTTGTTCTTGTTATGTGCCATCGTGCCACTTGTGACTCATAATGATCCTATGTACAATAGCCCTAAACTCTGCTCTGTCCTGTGCCAATATCACTGTTTCCGATACACCCATCCTAATTACCCCTGTCACTGAATCAGTCCACCTTATAGGGGGCCTTCCCCTCCTACACTCTTCCTCCACCCTCCCAAGCATGATGTCCCTTTCCAAGGACTGGTTCCTCCTTACAACATGTCCAAAATATGTCAGATGAAGCCTCAGAATCCTTGCCTCCAAGGAGTAGACCGGTTTAACCCTCTCCAGGATGAACCTATGTTTTAGCAATCCATGGTACACTCAATACTCTTCTCTAACACCACAGCTCAAAGACATCAATTCTCCTTCTATCTTCCCTAGTTATTATTCAACTCTCTGACACATAACAAGTGATTGCAAAGACCATGGCCTGTATCAGATGCACGTTTGTCTCCAGAGAGACACCATTGCTCATCAGTACTTTGGAGAGGTCCCTAACAGCAGACTTTCCCATTGCAATACATCTTTTAATTTCCTGGCTGCTGGTGCCAAGAGTGTTGACTGTGGAACCAAGCAAACTAAAGCTGTGAAAAATCTCAATCTCTTCACCATCCATCCTGATCATGCCAATTGGTCCAGAGGTGAGAATCTTTGTCTTCTTGATATTGAGCCTCAATCCATATTGAAGGCTGCAGTCCTTGACCCTCTGCAGCAAGAGCTTCAGGCAGGTCCTCCTCAATTTCAGCAAGTAGGGTTGTGTCATCTGCATATTTTAGATTGCTGATGGATCTTCCACCAATCCTGATGACACTTTTATCCTCATAGAGCCCAGCCTCCTGGATAATCTGTTCTGCATACAGGTTGAAAGGTATGAAGACAGGACATATCCTTGGCATACACCCTTCCGAATTTTGAACCGTGCTATGTTTCCCTGCTCTGTTCTGATGACTGCCTCTTGGTCCAAGTATAGATTTCTCATTAGCACGATCAAATGTTCTGGGATTCCCATTCTTCTCAGAGTCAGCCACAATTTGTTATGATCCACACAGTCAAATGCCTTTGCATAAT
>NW_006399821.1:5149906-5150885 GCF_000299155.1 Elephantulus edwardii | reverse complement strand
TTCCACAAGCAACACCTGGTCTAGTTTTCACTGCTGATATTGCACTTCTCCAATGATTCCTTCCACAGATGTAATCGATCTGATTCCTGTGTATACACTTAATTATGCTTAGGTGAAACCTATTCTTGAATCAGGAGGTAGTCTTCAGAACAGAGCAGGGAAACACTGCATGGTTCAAAATCAGGAAAAGAGTGTGTCGGGTGCATTCTATCTCCATACCCTTTCAATCTATATGCAGAACAGATCATTTGGGAGGCAGGGCTTTGTGAGGAGGAATGTGGCATCAGGATTGGAGGAAGACTCATCAACAACCTACATTATGCAGATGACACAAACATGCTTGCTAAAATTGAGGAGGACCTAAAGTTCTTGCTGCATAAGGTCAAGGACTGTAGTCTTCAATATGAATTGAAATCAACATCAAGAAGACAAAGATTCTCGCCATTGGGCTAATTGACAGCCCTAATGATGCGTGGAAAAGAGATTGAGGTTGTTAGCAATTACAGTTTGCTCAGCTCCACAATTAGCACTCTTGGCACCAGTAGTCAAGAATTCAAAAAATTAATTACATTGGGAAAATCTGCCGTTAGGGACCTCTACAGAGTACTGAGAAGCAATGATATCAGTCTAGAGACTAAGGTGTGCCTGATCCAGGCCATGGTCTTCACAATTACTTTCTATGCATCAGAAAAACGAACAATGCCTAAGTATGATAGAAGAAGAATCAATGCATTTAAATTGTGGTGCTGGTGAAGAGTCTTGGACATACCATTGACTGCTAAGAAAATAAATAGGTCTGTCTTGGAGGAGGTGAAACCAAGTTTCTCCGTGGAGGCTGGGATTTTGAAACTCCACCTCACATATTTTGGACACGTGGCCAGGAGAGACCGGTCCTTGTAGAAGGACATAAGGCTCAGAAGGGTGGAGGGACAGCACAGGAGGGGATGACCCCAGATGAGAAGGGTTGATACAATAACTG
>NW_006399821.1:5140582-5147721 GCF_000299155.1 Elephantulus edwardii | reverse complement strand
GCCTGACATACTTTGGGCATGTTGCAAGGAGGGACCAGGCCTTGGAGAGGGACATCATGTTTGGGAGAATGTTGGAAGTAAGACCCTTAATGAGATGGATTGATTTCGTGACTGGAGTAATGGTAGTAGGTGTGTCAGAGATGATGAGGTTGGCTCAGGATAGAGCAAGGCTCAATGCTGTTGTACATATATATGGTCACTCTGGTTTGCAAGAGACTTGATGGCATATAACAACAACAACAACAGATGAGTTGAGGATGACTTCAAGTACTTCATCTATGAAAAAAGCAAAGGGTTTTTTTAAAAAATCAAGAAAAAAAAGTACAACATGAATGGCAGAAGAGACTCTGAAACTTGTTTTTGAATGTAAAGAAGCTAAATCAAAAGGAATAAATTATGGAGGAAGAGAGCTGAACAGTGACTGCCACAGAGATGAAACAGCAGAGATTATCAAGATGGTGCAGGACCAGGCAATGTTTGGATGCATATGTTGTTACTGTTGTTATAGGGTCGTTAAAAACTGTAGGGTTGACTCTGGGAGGAGAGAGAGTAGGAGCAGAGATTGCAAATGGATGGGTACTGTGAAGGGAAATTGAGGATACAGACAATAAGGTTTCAGTACAACAAGGTGAATAATGACATCGTATAATTGTACTTGATGTTGTAAGACAAGGTTTATATGAGTGATTGAATTAAAACTAACTTTTAAAAAATTAAAGAAAAAAGAAAACCAATGTACTGAAGTAAATAAAATAAAATCCAAATAGATGCCAAAGTAAGAGTTCTAATCAAATCAACTGCACCACCACCACCAGATACTGTTCTCATTTCTCTATTAACACATTTAATCCTCATACCAGTTCTAAGAAATAAATACTGTTCTTATCCCATTCCACAGAAGAGGGAGCTGGGAGGAAGGGTCACATACTTGCCCAGTGACAGAGCCGGAGACTTGATTCCAGAATCTCCAACAGAAACTCACAGCGCCCAACCTGTTGATTGGCTGACCAGACGGGGTCTGAGTGATATTTCCAGAACTGTTTGTGCACCTTTCATTTTTGCAGTTACTGAAAGCCAAACTTAATACATTTTATTTTTATTTTGAAATACCAAGATTAAATTTTCCAGGTTTATTTTTGGGATACTATGTTCCTCAAAATCAGAATTTCTCTTAACAATCAAAAATTAGCTTTTATCCAAAACTATTTACTATGTAACTCAATTCATTGCTGTTGAATCAGGGCCTACTCTTAGGTGACCTTCTACTGTTTCTGAGACGAAGTTCTGAACCACCTGAGAAGGGTGCCCTTAGTGATAGTGGAGCAATTCCCTACAGACTACACCACCTGTGCTCCCTACTTAGACCTATTATTTGTCCCCTGCTTGATGTGTATGTACCGCTGAGTATTTTAAAAGTCTTTGCAGCGCTTCGTTCTGTTGTGAGTAGAGCCACTATGAGTTGGGGCCTGCTCCACAGCAGCTGATAGTAGCACGCTTTCTTATTTAACTCTTGTAACAATTTTAGGCTTAAAAGCACTTGCTAGTTCTTAACAGCAAAGCATGTCTGTAATTAATCACTAGATTTAAGGTTCTGAAGTTCTTTGTCTCCTGTGCCTTGTTCAAGATTACATGCAGTCTTCCATATTGTTCTCACTCCCAACCATACACCCATGATTTAGGTTTCCTAAGAAACAGCTCCCAACCTGTGATCTGGAGAACCTGGGGTAGGCAGAAGCATTTCTTAAGTAAAAAAATCTGTTAGAACTCAGTAAGAATCTTAATACATACTTTGGAACTGGGAGAAGAAAAAGAAATAATAAATATGATGTTGCAGACCAAGGGTAAAGTATTTTTATAATTATTAATAATGAGATAGACAACCAAGACTGAGATAGAACACAGCATAAAAGCAGGGGGCCAGCAGTTCTCGACTGAAGGCTCCCATTCCAGCTTTCCTGTATCTTTATTGAAAATTATCAGGAAGTAAATCACAAAGAGAATTCAATGCAAATGAAGCCAAGCTCTTCTATTGAAAAATCTTCCCTTGACTCAGGAGGGAGGGGTTAGCAAAAACAATGCAAGAATCTGGTAAACCCTTAAGGATTGCCTTAGTGCCTCAGGGTGAACTCCAGCTTGTACCTGAAATAGCACTGGGTTTCTTACAAATATTTAGACTTGGCTTCCCATAATATGACATGGTTTCTTTTCTTCCAGAACCATAAGCTCCCTTCTGTTGCATTTCCCAGATCTTCTCACTTATTGAACTAGTAAAATAACCTGTCAGCTGATACTCAACTTTCATTTGTTTTCTCCCCTAATCCATCACATTATTTCCTTAATTAAAATCTGATGCTTCCAGGTCAACAGGTCTTCATACATTGTCCATTGTCCTCATTAAATAAATTACACCATGCAGTCAAGACCCACAGCATTATGGTCCAGTCAATCACCAGCCGTAATATTTGGTTATTGTCCAAAGATACTTTAAATGCTATCTCCTTAAATAAATTTTTCCTCCCTCAGTCCTAAAACTAGAAATCCTTTCTCTGTCTTCTTGCATTTTCCCTGTGGTACTTGCATTTTATGCAATATGGAATTCTTATCTACTGGATTTAAAAGCTTCTAGAAAAAGCCGTTTCTGCTGCTAGCTCTTCTATGTGTTCACTGTGACCAGTTCTGACTGTATCAGTTCTGACTCATGTCTTAGTAAGCTTATCACAAATGCCTGTTGAAATGAGACTTAACAAAGCATACATATGTAAAAATTGAGTACAATTATGCTATTTTGTCTCAAGTCTCAGTGAAAAAGAGTGATTTGGTAAAGGTGAGATGCTACTGAGAAAGGTGGGGGAGGAGCCTGGATGGTTAGGACCCAAGTCAGCTTGTTCATGTGCTAATCCTTTCCCAATTGTCCTCTGCTTTTCCTAGAAGAAGAAGAATTGTTATCCTGACACCCAGAACCATGGGACCAAATAATGTACAGAAAGAGTCCATTTAAAAGGTTTGTGTTAGGTCTTTTCCTGAAGAGGTGTGTGTGCTATCCTTAAAAAGAAACAAGAAAACACCCAACCATTTGTTGCACAAACCACATGGGAACAGAGAGACTCTTTTGGCTGAGGAAGTGGGCTCCAAAGTCAAAGCAGTTGTGTTTGCACCTTGGCTCAGGTGCAAGCTGAGCTGGGAAACCTCAGGTTCTGGATTTGTATATTAGGATAGTAATAGTATTTTCTTAAGGTAGTCTTATTGGTTTAAAAAATGAGATAATTCGAGCCACATTAAGTCTTGAAGCCATTGCCTGCCAAATAGTAGGTACTCAAAAAACCCCCTTATGTCTTGTTAGCTGATTCTAGCTGATAGCAACCCTACAGAAGAAAGCAGAACTTGGTCCTCCCTGGGGATTTCAAGGCTGTCAGTCTTTACAGAAGCAGGCGTCTCCTCTTACTCCCTCAGAACAGTTGGTAAATGTTAACCTTTGGTTATTAGCCCAATGCTCAATCCCCAGAACTTTTAGGGTTCCTTTGCTCTTGTCAGTAGAGCTGGTGACAATACAGAAATGATCTTGTTTAGCCCTTTCAACAATTCTACAAGGTCAAAGGAAGTAATACCTTCTAATATCAGAAACTGAGTCTCAGATACTCAAGACCATAAAGGCACCAAGCTCACAAATGGTGGAGTGTGATTCTGTCCTGTGTCTCTGAATCTAAAGCTTGAGAGTTTACCTACTATTAGCCACCTTGTACTCTTGTCTGCTCTTTGACATCAAGGTACAAGATAGTGCAAACCCATGTAGATACTTTCCTCCACTCCTTTTAAGCAGCATAGAAACTTTTGAGAGATTTTTTAAGAATCCAGTAGGTATTAGCTAGTTACTTAATTTATGCTCTGGCGGAGAAGCCTAAGGAAATATCAGTGTACTTACTACACATAACTTTCAGAAATCCAACATTCACATCCTTGTTGAGAGCTCATTTGTCTTCCAGCAGGTTGATCCCATCAACTTTAGCAGAGTCTATGAGTTTTGTTTCAACAACTGGGGTTGGACTTTTGACTCTCTATCTGCATTATTTACATTTACTTTTGTTATTGTTTAATTACCTCATTGTTTTTAAAATAATATTGACTATTTCATGTCAATCATTAAGAACATGCTCATACAAGTTCCCTAGTTGTCTATGTAAGCACTTTTATACATAGATTGTTTCTTTTGATTTTCAACACATTCTTCCTAAAGCCAATATTTAATAAGTTTAAACTTATTAAATATATACATGTTATTCTCACACAGAAACACACACTCAATATAAAAGTTTATCATCTTAACAATTTTTAAGTGACCTATTTTCTGTATATTGTACAGCCTTCATGATTACCCATTTCCAAAACTCTTTCATCATTCTTACTTAACAGAACCTCTGGAAGACTTGGTGAACTAATGTGTAATTTGTCAGCTACTAACAAAAGGCCAACAATTTGCATCTACTGTCCTTTCCATTGGAGAAAGATGGGCAGTCACCTCTCATAAAGATTGATAGACTTGAAAACCCAATGGAGGATCATTCTGAGTCAGAACCAACTTGAAGGCTAACAGAAACTCAGCACTCCTTCCACACAACTATTTTCCTCTGGTTTCTAGGCACTTGATTATTCTTGATATTTTGTACAGATAGTGTCAACAAACTGCAAAATTGGGCCCTATCTAAAATGAAAAGGAAAGAGGCTTATTATGGGAGAAAGTGATTAAAGAATTGAGGAACACAGGATCAAGAAACCCCCTGCCCAGTGTTGCAGATATTATAGGCCACATAGAATTTAAATATAAAATTACCAAGAACTAAGAGTAAATATATTCTGATTGACTAGCTAGAGTAAATTCTCCCGATGAAATATTTCATGTCAATCGTTAAGAACATTCTCATACAAGTTCCTTAGTTGTCTGTGTAAGCACTTTTATACATAGACTGTTTCTTTTGATTTTCAATACATTCTTCCTGAAGCCAACTGCCTCTTCTTGGTTTTGCTTTGACTTGTCTAAATATAACCACCTAGCTGATTTATAGGTCAGCATGCAATGAAAAAGTACCATAAAGGATTCAGATGAAGTCTGAACTTAAGTCAAGACTCAGACTAAATATGGTATTCTAGTAGTAGGCCATTGCCCTCCACATGTGCTTATAGATTTTAAGCCTTTCATACAATGATATAATACAATATTTGTCCTTTTGTGACTGACTGACTTCATTCATGGTCTTTTCAAGGTTCACTCATGTTGTGGCACACATCAGGAATTAATTTCCCTTTCTGCCTAATATTCCAGTGTATGTCCAGACCACATTGTGTTTATCTGTTCATGGACTTTAAAGATTAAGGTGTACCTGATCCAAGCCATAGTATTTTCAGTTGCTTTTTATGCATTGAAAGTTGGACAGTCAATAATGAAAACTAAAGAATTGATGCCTATGACTTATGGTGTTAGAGAAGAATATGGAATATACTGTAGACTGTCAAAAGAACAAAAAAAATCTTCCTTGGAGGAAGGGGAACCACGGTGTTCCTTCAAGGCAAAGAGGGTGAAACTTTGTCTCATATACTTTGTGCTTGCTGTCCAGGGGTGCAAAAAAACCATGCCACCAGAAAACCAACAAATTCATTAACATAAGAACTGACTTATAGCTGATCCTCCAGTAGGTTTTTAGAGCCTGTAAATTGTCCCTCTTTTCCCCTTGGAGCTGCTTATGGATTCTAGGCCATCAGAACTCCATTCAGGAGGGGCCAACCCTTAAAAAAAGGCATCACGCTGGGAAAGGCACAGCATCAGTGAACATGAGAGTGACTCTCAACTAGATGGATTGATACAGGGACTGTAACAATGGGCAGGAGCATGTTGAAGATTGTGGGGACAGCACAAGGTAGTGCAAGGGTCAGATGTGTTGTTCATAAATTCACAACAAATCATAATTGACTTGGTGGCACCTCACAGAAACAAAAATATGCTTGTATTCGATCTAAATGCAAACTCACTACAGTTGAGTTCATTACAATTCATAGCCTCCTTCCTTCAGGTTCCTGAGACAATAAATCAAAACAGACCTTTATTGCCCATTTTTCTTCTATGGAGCTGCTAGTGGTTTTGAACCACGCAAAGACGCTCAGCATTTTGGTTAGCAGAGCAGAACTCCCTAGACTGTGCCACAAGAGCTCTCTCTATTATTGTAAATGGCCTTTAATCCTTTGTAGAACAAGCCTGAATAAAATAAATCCATAAATCATCATTTCCAATATTAATAAAATGCTGATTTTTTTATATCAGAATCACTTATGACTCTGCTATCTATTTAGAAATCTATGAAGGCCTGTACTTTCTGTTTACCAAGACCATTTTGGTTTTTCAAAAGTAGCTAGAATATTTATGTTTTAGGAAGAGTATAAAGTAGTTTTGTTTCTTGTGATGAGGAAGAAGGCACCTTTTTGCCTTTTCTGTGTGCTTTAGTGGCTGGGAGTCTGGGCAACCAGGCCTTGGGTGTTCTTCCTCCCCGATCCCTGCCTACTCATCCAGAAGCATTTTTGAAAGCCACTGTCTCTATCACCACAAGCTCTAAGGGTTTGCCACAAACCAACTTCCCACTGTAACTCTGGTCTCTTTAGAGACCCAGTGAGAATGAGTTCACTTGGTGACAAAGGGGGTCATGTCCAAGACTGCCAGCATCTCAGGAGGAAGAGCTATGAGGCTATGGAGTCAAGGAAAGATTTGAGATTGGTAGAGTTAGTTCCCTTTGAACCCAATATGGAGAATGACGGTGGGCATCTCAGAAGGTGTCATCTGCACAGAGATGAAGAAGAAAATGTTTGGTCACATTGACCCAGTTGTTGTTGTTGTGTCCTTTTGAGTCAGAACTGACCCATAGTTGATCCTTCAGCAGGTTTTCAGAGGCAGTAAAGCACGTGGGAGGAGATTGCCCATCTTTCTCTCTTTCTCTGTGGAGTAGCTGTGTGCCTTTGGAATTGCAGTGCAGTTTCTTACTGCTAGGCCACCAGAGTTTCGCCGTTGACACACTAGATACATTCCCCTCGCCCCTTGATGAAACCCTTTTCTGAGTTTGATCAGTCACCTCTTCCTGACTTGGTTGGTTGGCTTACGTTTA
>NW_006399821.1:5132517-5140150 GCF_000299155.1 Elephantulus edwardii | reverse complement strand
AGTTACATTTAAACACAGGAGTTCACCTGGATTCCACCACAGACCAGAAATCATCATGTCTAAGTGGTTGATGTGGTGTTTTTCAGCTTCTTCCTCCTGTTTCCCCACCCTTTTAATTATTTTCTCTTTTAGAATTAAAATTTGAAATGAAGATATTAACTCTGGGAACAATCTTACTTCAGAAGATAATCCTGCCAGGATGATATGGGTTCTTTTGGCAAAATATTTTATGAGTAAAACCAAATTTAAGATAATATTGACTTTTAAAATCTAATGGTTGAAGATTATTCCTGTGGAAATAGAAAGGCTTCCAGACTGTAGGGTTAAATTGTGGTCCACAATGTAAATTGAGGCACATAAATCTCCTGCAATTTGTAGAGGTTTTTTGATGTGCTGAGGAAACATTCCTAAAATCAACCTAAGATGTTTAATTCCTCATTTCTATTGCATCTTTTGCCAGCCTGTGAAATGTAAATTTAGGGTAACTCCTTTGACAGGGAGGGCTAATCTAGGGGAATAGTGTGGTCTGACCAGTTCCGGTCAGATGTGGTGGTAAAAGCAAATGGAAATACTCACATGCTTGATTTGCTTTGACTACAAAATGAATGGGCAGCCATAGCTTTGGGGGCTGGTTAAACTTCAGACGAAAACAAAGAAGCTTTGTCCTTCAAGATTGCAAATAGTGCTAAGAAATCTTGCATAAACTGAAATAAGAAGAAGAAAAAAAACCCCTTTAGTCAGTTTTGGAATCCTTTAAGAAGTTTTGTTGGTTGTGTTTTTCTTGCACCCACATATACATGTTGTAAAAAATCATCTGTGGTTTTCCTAAGGGTCATAACCAGCTAATTATAATTTTTAAAGCCCTGCTGAATTAACAAGATTCTTATTTTGTTTGCTTTGCAGGAAAACTGCTGTGGTTGCTGCCACTGTGAGAAGATTTTTGGGAAAATCAGCAGTTCCAGAGCCTTGACCCTGATGATGGCTCAGCGGGTGTAGCTGCCCGCCCACCTTCCAATACTGCAGAGTGCCCAAGAGGCCAAGTGGTCTAGTGACACAGACACTCCACCACACCTTACCTTCATCCCATCTCCCCCAGTGGAGTTCACACTCAGCAAGATGTCATCTACCTTTTTCCACTTTAATTTTTTTTTCTCTTTGTAACTGGGTGACTGATGGGTTGCATTGTATTTGCTATTCATTATGTTTCCAGATCACTAGAGAGATCATGATGTTGATATTAGCTGCTGTCTGATTGGCCCCTGACTCATTGGCACCAGGCCTGGTGGGATTGGACCACTGTGGTCCACAGGTTTTCTGACTTTCAGAAGTAGTATCTCTTAGTTTGGGAAGCCTGTTCAGCATCACTGTGACACACAAACCTCCTGTGACAGAATGATGCTGATTGCATATAAGGTGTCTCCAGCATGGAAGGTGAAATCACGCTTGAGATCTTTTTGGGCTTTAAAAATCTGGGAATGCATTTAGACCAAGGAAATTGCATTCAATCATTAAATTATATCTTTTCAAAGTGGTGGTTATACAACTAGAAAAAAATTCCAAGTCTCATGTACTGTTACACATTTAATTTCTCAGACTTGATTATTTATTTGGTCTGAAATCAGATGGGTTCATTTGATAAATGCTTTGCTTTTAGACATATCAGCCATCTTTGAATTTGTAGGGAAGGAACATTAGGCACTGTATCTGCCATTCTTTCTGAATTTTTCTCCAGACATGTTCATTGCTTTCCAAGTAGTGAAACATTTTCCAAGGCCACTTCCTCATGTCTTCTGATCCATTCCCATGAAACACTATAGAAACTATGCATGAGGTATCTGCTTATTGCTGGTCTTTAAAACTGCAACCTTTGAAATAATGTCACAGTCATATGAACTTCAGAATCACAATTGTCAAGTAGAAGAGATAGGGCTGTGCCACTGGGAAGGATAAACTTTTTCTCCAGGGTTGGAGTGGTTGGGGAAAGAATTCTTTTTTGAAAACCAGTCATGCCACCCATTTGTACCCTCATGTAGGGAAAAAAACAAACAAACCCAAACCCAAACAAACTAGGAAACCAAAAGTGAAGGGATAATCTGTTCACTTTTTGGATGTGAGGACAATTTCAAGCAGAAGCTTCTTATTCTCTGAGATTGTGTATCATTTCATTAGAAATATTTAATAAGAGAAAAAAAGCTCTGCTATGTGTGGAACATGCTTTAATCATAGGCCCAATACCTTTTTAAAATAATATTTATTACTTTTTTAAACTGTCAAACATTTTCTTCCCTCCCTCCCCTCTTCATACCCCAACCCACCCCTCAGTGCAGCCCTTTTCCAGATTATTGTCATGCATATTACTCTTAATCATATATTCCTTCCAGACAGTTCTTCCCCTCATATGTTCTAGTGCAGTGTTCATTATCCCTCTTTTCCATTCTCTACCCCCACCATGTCTGTTCTATTTTATAAGAGTAGTGTTGTGTAGTGTTTGCAATGGAGTATTATGCAGTATTGAAAAACAACGCACTCTTAAAACTCTTACACAACATGGCGAGCCTGGAGGACGTTATGCCGAGTTAAATATCTGAGTCACAAAGCCTTTTAAAGGCAAATCACGTGAGCAATTTATTGGTAAAAAGCAGAAAATGTTAAACTCTGCTTAACCCATATTACAACCTCAAGACCAGGAGAACAGTTTAGATTCTTACACTATTCAAGTTTTCCATTTCCAAGATAACTCTAGTAGTGAAATCAACTCTAAAAATGCCTTTATCTTTACTAATAAACCCTTTTGTGCTACTATTGTCACAATAGCAATTGAAAGCTATAAAAACACCTCTGTGATTACGCTTGTGAGGGTGGATTTCATTTGCATTGGCTGCTTCTTTTATTTCTCATGCCCACCTAATGGATCTTAGAGCGTGCCCATGAATAGCTCTGTGTCAACACCCTTAGCGTCATGTTTAAAAGGTAAGGGGAAATAGAGACAGGAGAAAATGTATAATTTAGATCCTACCACATGCGGATTTTGTGGTTGTGCTAGGCATGAAACTGGCTTCTTTCTAGCTTTTGCTTTCCTATTATGTATTTCTGTTTTCCTTTATCCTATGAGTTTATTCAAGTTTGGTTTCTCCTGTTCCTGTTATGTGACTATGCTTCAAATGTTTAATTTAGTTTTCTTAAAAAAAAAAGAAAAAGACCATGAGTGAAGTGTTATATTACTGTGCTATCTTTAGCTGACGGTATTCATCGAGTCTGGAAAAACACCATCCAGTGCATGCATTAATACTCCATTCTGCCACAGAGCACTGGCCTTCGTTCAAGTGCTAAATAGGACACAAGGGTCTGCTTTTTAAGCCCCTTATGGAAGGGTGGTTCTGCCCTATGGCATGAATGATCTACCAGGCCATCAAGAAGTCTCGTTAAGATGAGTGGTTTGCGTCCAACTTGCATTCTGGCTCTCATTGGTATTCAACTCTCCCAGACCCCATGTAAGAGACGGTTTAAGTACAACAAAGGAATATTTGCCTTGCCAAATGGATGTCCTGATGGTCCCATGGGTAAGGGGTATAAAGCTATTTTTCCCCCTCTACTTTGAAAATGGATCTTGTTTAACTTTGTAGTTGAATTTCCATATTTGGATGAGTGCCTACTGATGCTAGTGGGGTGCCTTTTACACCCAAGCTGGAGATAGTTCACATTGTCTGCCTCAGTGATTGTGAAATGAGACAGTGTCAGTCTGGCACTCACTCTTTGTTCCCTCAGCCCCACCTGGTATTTGAATGCTGCTGCCCCCACTGGGGACAGGTTCTGCTGAGCAGAGGAACTAGGCCAGGGGGGAACATGTGTCCAGGCAAGCAAGCCTGGCTGGTCTGGGGCAATTGAGATTCATTTTTTTCCAAGCAAGAAGTCATTTATGCTCAAGATGATAGGTTTCTCTTCCATCATTTTCTTCCCCACATTTTACTTTATAGCTGTGCCTCCACCTCAAACCCAGTACATGTGAGTTCTTTAGTCTGTTTTTTTCTCTAGTAAACAGGAAAAATGGAGCCCTGATGTGGCACTGAAGTGACACTTCCCACTGTCTACAGAAAAACAGACTTCACGAAGAATAAAGATAGAAGCATGTCTATACCTGTAGTCTTGAGGGCATTAAGACTTCCCTATAGAGTCTGTGACTATTTAGAAATCTAGGAGACAGGGCTAGTGCCCCAGTTTGTTACATAATTTACACAAGAACTTTGGAATAGATTCAACTAACTTAGTGAAGGAATTTCCAGGTTGAACTTGAGTAGCACTCGTATCTACTAATACTATACACTTATTTTCTTTTACTTTTTTCTGTTTTGATGTTAATTTTCTTTCTTCTCAAAAATGTAAGTGGGTAGGCTACCATTGTCAAGACATACTTTGATGTTAATATTTTGAAATATATATTTATTCTTCTGTTTCCATTCATTTTATGGACATTTATGACATCTTTTTTGTTGTTGTGGTGTTAGTCTCAAAACATAAATTGAATGCTAGAAAATTGAGAAGTATACTCCTTATTTCACTCTCCTTTTTATCCCTTTCATTCTTTCTATGCAAAAGTAGGAAAAGTACAGAGATCTGATGGTGTAGTTCTTAGAAACTTACTGTGCAAACTCCAAAATGGCACCTCTCTATTGGTTTTAATCCAACAGCAGCTCCTGGGGAGAAAGATGACAGTCTCTTCTCATCTGATTTACGGCCTCCAAAAACCCAAAAGAAGGTTAGCCAAGAGTCTGTTCTGACTCCACACCAATGACTATGACTTTTCTTTTTACTTATTCCTTCTACCCCTGACCATCTGTTAGACAGAGGTGTTAGATTTTTGTTGTTAGGTGATGTTGAGTTATTTATGACTCCCAGCAACTCTATGAACAACTGACTTGAACCCTGTCCTATCCTGTGCCATCCTTATCATTTCTGACACACTTGAGCCCTTTGCTTCAATTACTCTGTCAATCCATCTCATTGGGTTTTTCCTATCCTTCACTGGCCCTTCATCTTTCCAACCATCATGATATCCCTTTCCAAGGAATTAGCCTCACATAGCTACATGTCCAAAGTATGAGAGATGAGACAGTATCTGTTTGGTATGGGTCAAATGCCCATCTTATGAGCATGGTGCTATTGTCCACAGGATTTCTTTGAGTTGAAAGAGATTTAAAATACACTTAACAACAACAACTACAGCATAGAATATTTCAAGGAACGTCAATTGGAAAACTCATTTGTGAGAACATAATTGAGAAGAAGAAGCAGTGTACTTATCTGGCCAGGACTATTAACCAATTCAACTATCTGGTCTTTGTCAATTCATTAACATTGAAAGTAGCAGCACAGCATCAGGCTTGGAATCACTAAGACTCGCTTCTAAAAAATTTAATTTCCTTCTGCTTTTTTTAAAAATTCTTTTATATTTCCCTTAGAATTAAAGTTCATCTTCTTATCCATCACAAATCTCTCCTAAGGTCTTGCTAAGATGAAACTGATGATTCTAAAAGAGATTTGTTTTCTGTCCTAAAGGAAGCTTGATGCTGTATTTTGTTAGACTGGCTTGAGCCTATCAAAGATTATAAGGATAGTGCAGTGTAAGACAAGATTCAGATCTGTTCCTAGTATCACTGTGACCCATGGGCTACTCAGTGGCACCTAACCACAACAAGAAGTACTACTATAATAGAAATACCAGATGGGTGGTTTTTGCAAACAGAAATTTTATTTCTCACTGTTTACGAGATCATTGTTGTTGTGGTTGTGTGTCATTAAGTCAGAACCGACTCATAGCTGACCCTCTATTAGGTTTTCAGAGGTAATAAATTGTATAAGATGGGATTGTCCATCTAGAAGTCTGAATTCTGGATGGCATCTTTCAAGGAAAGTGTATTTTTCTGTCAGCTCTGGAGGACAGCCCTTGTCCCTTTGAGCTTCAGAGTGACCTTCATGTGATTTACTTGTGCCCCCCTATCTCTGTTTGCTTGCTTATTCTCTTTTATATCTCAAAAAAGAGCAACTCTAGGACACTGAACACTTATCTTATTAATGTAACAAAGGCAATTCATTCCCAAATAGCATTATAACCACCAATAGAGAGAATTGGATTTACAACACATTTGTTTGGAAGGATAAGGAAGGAATTCCTTGTTTGGAAGGAATTAAATCAATAATAGACACTGAGTTCTGGAGTAGGCTACTTTCCAGTGTAACATACAGTCTACAATTTCTTTAATTAGAAGTGTTGTGTTTTTATTTCCTGTTCAATTTTAGTGATGTCTTTTTTGCCTAATTGATCTTAAATGGGCAGTTTCACCTTCCATGAAGGATTATAGCTCAACTACTGTTACCTGTTCAGAAGAACTGAGAATATCCAATACCTGAGTATACATCTACTGGTTTCTATGTATTTTGTGGTCATTCAGCAGAGAGATGCCAATGAGTCCTTTTGGTGAGGTGTATCAATGTAGATAAAAAGTTAAAAAGCAATTAATAATGTGATGACATATATGGTGTATATTTTTATTTCTAAGTATAGTTTGTTTCACTGAGTTGTATCTCTCTACCTTATAAATAATGTATAACAATTACATATATGTATTATATTGGTAAATAAACATAAACTTTATCTTTCAGTTAATGAGTTAAATGATTCGATGAAGTGAGCATGGCAAATGCAGTACAAACTCTCTCCTTTATGATAGGCCCATCATCCTAATGACCACTATGACATTAACAACTCATGTAAAAGAACATCACACTTCTAGGGCCCCCAGGCTCATACACAGGAACATGACCAGCCTCATAGAAACACAACTCCCCCATGTGAAAATGTGGCAATAATGTGCTAACAAAAGTTTGAGAATTTTTCCCCCTGTTAATAGAAATGTATTAAATGAAATATATAAAAAGGGGTTCATGAGAATTATTTAGAAAATTGATAAGGCAATTAGCAACACTTCCTCCCTGTCGTGTAACTCAGTGGATTTTCCTTAGGTCCTGAAATATATCTCTTTCAGAAAATCTTTCATTAGAAGACTTCATTCAGTATGCAGTGGTCACCACATCATGATCTTGATTAGAAATGACAGTATGATTATCCAGCTCAGAAGCTTATGTCTTTGGGTGATATCCATATCTGTTTTAGTCCAGTAGGTACTGGTTCTTGAAGCACGGAGGGAATGTCCATGACCTCAACCTGCCAAAGGATGTTGTTGTTATGTGCCATCGAGTCGCCCTCAATGCATTTCCTACGTATGATAGCTCTGTACTTTCATCAACCCTCATTACCCTAGTTACAATGTCAATTCATCTCATCCGGGATCTTCCTCTCCTGTGCTGTCCCTCCACCCTTCTCAGCATGATGTCTTTTTCCAAGGACTGGTCCTGCCTGGCCATGCACCCAAGTTATGTGAGACAGAAGTTAAAAATCCTTGCCTCCCAAAGGATACACTGACAAAGAAGATTAATCAGAACTGGCTTTGACAAGCACTGTGGCATTTGGACAAGAACAAACTGGGAGGAAGGTAGAGAGAATAGTGCAACAATGAATGAGTGGAAGCCCAAAATCTCTGTAAATGTTTATGAAAATTAATAAAATATAATTATAGAA
>NW_006399821.1:5110457-5132272 GCF_000299155.1 Elephantulus edwardii | reverse complement strand
AACTTTGTAACCCAAACAAGTTGGAAAACAGGTTTGAAAACAGGTTTTTAAAAAAAATGTTAAGGTGAAAAGCCATTGTCTACCAAGCTCTCCAATTACCAAGGAACCGTGACCATAAAGAACAGCTGTGTGCAAGAAAATAATGTAAACTTTATTCTTACTTTTGTCGGTTTTTTGGTTATTGTTAAGCCCCTAATTGTAAAAATGGGATATAAATGTATCATGCTAAGTGCAATGAAGGAGAATAACTTAGAATTAAAATCATCATATTACTTGAAAAAAAAAAAAAATCCTTGCCTCCAAGGAACAGCTTGTTTTCATCCTCTCCAAGACAGATTTATTTATTTTCCTAGTGGGTACATAGCTTGGAAGGAGGATTGACATCACTTCCATAATAGTTTGCCTCCAGAAACCCTATGAACCTGGAGAGAGGATGAAAGGCACCCAAGCGTCGAGGACTCTCCTTCATAGGGTCAGTAGGAGTCGCCTGCGACTCGACAGCACTTAACAACAACAACAACAAGTGGGTACATGGTATATTCAATACTTTTCTTCAGCACCACAATTTAAAAGCATAAATTCTTCTGTCATATTTAGTCATTATCCAGCTCTCTAATGCCTAGCAAGTAACTATGAAGATCATGGCCTGGATCAGGTGCATCTTAATTTCTAGACTGACATTATTGCTTTTTAGCACTTTGGAGAAGTCCCTGACAGCAGACTTCCCCAATGCAATTCGTCTTTTGATTTCTTGACTGCTGGTATCAAAAGTAATGATTGTGGAGCCATGCAAACTTAATCTCTTCTCCATCTAGTAATTGGCCCAGTGGTGAAAATCTTTGTCTTCTTGATTTTGAGCCTCAATCCATATTGAGGACTACAGTCCTTGACCTTCTGCAGCAAACGCTTTAGATCCTCCTTGGTTTCAGCAAGCAAGGTTGTATTACTTGCATAAGGCAGATTGTTTATGAGTCTTCTTCCAATCCTAATACCTCATTTCACCTCATAAAGTCCAGCCTACTGAATTACCTCTTCTGCCTGAATGATCTATTCTGCAAACAGATTGAAAATGTATGGAGACAGAATGCATACTCGACACACTTCCTTCTTGATTTTGAGCCATGCAGTGTTTCCTTGCTCTGTTCTAATAACTGCATCCTGGTCCAAGTATAGGTTTCATATGAGCAAAATCAAGGATAGACTCACACAATTTCCCTGACTATATTTTAGTACTGAATATCCCATAGATTACAAAAATAAAAACAAAAAAAACCCACAAAATAAACCAACAAACAAAAAACCCAAATAGATATATCTTGAAAAAAGTGCATTCAGAGTGGCCCTTGAAGGCAAAGATGGTGAAATTAAATCTCTCATACTTTGGGCATGTTGCATCATGTTTAGATTATATTATGTTTAGAAAGGGGCAGGGTCAGTGAGAAAGAGGACTGTCAATGAAATGGATTGACACAGTGACTGCAGCAATGGGCACAAGTGTGCCAAAGATGATGAAGATGGCACAGGATAGGACAGGATTCAGTTCTGTTGTTCACAGGGTCACTATGAGTCACACTCAACTGGACAACAAACTACAATATCTCCAGTTTCAGGCACTCTGGTGGCTCATTTGGTAGGGAGTTGCTTCTAATCCAAAGATAGTTCTTCTCTGAAAGTTTGGATCCACTAGCAGCTCCTGTGGAGAAAAACAGACTGTCTACTCTTAAATGGTTTATAACCTTGGAAACGAGCAAGAGGGTCATTTATGAGTCCGTTCTCACCCAATAGCAAATGACTTTGAGTTTTTTAGTTTCATTCCAACTTGAGAAAGATGGAGGCTTTTTGTTTTCACACCCTAACATCTTGGAGAACCATTCCGACTTCTTTCCTGAGATGAGGAAGCTTGGTTTGACTTCTAAGATTGACATAGGAGTTCTCACTGGACTCTCGACACTTTCTTAAAGCTTACAGTTTCCTGAGTAGATTCCTAGAATACCGTTATTGTCTCTTATCCATCCTTCCCACTTGGTGCATATTTGATCTTAGCTCATGGGGAGGGTAATCCTTCCTCACACTGCTCTTTTGGGTCTTATTTCTGCCATTGCTATTATTATTATTGTTGTTGTTGTTGTTAGGTAACATTGAGTTGAGAACTACTCATATCAACCTTACAAACAACAGATCTGAACCTTAACATATCCTGTGTCAACCTCAAACTTCCTGACACATTAGAGCCCACAGTGGCAGGCATTGTGTTAATTCACTTGGTCGAGGGTCTTCCTTTCCTTCACTGACCCTACACCTTTGCGAACATCATCTCTTTCTCCAATCCATAGTCCCTTCTAGCAACATACCCACAGTATGTGAGGTGAAGGCTCATCATCTTTGCCTCCAAAGAGCACCCTGGATGCACCCTCTCCAAGGCAAATTTGTTTGTTCTTTTGACAGTCCATTGGATGTTCAACACTCTTCTCCAACACCACAGCTCAAAGGCATCAATTCTTTTTCTATCATCCCTATTCCTTGTCCAGCTCTTAGATATGCATAGCAAGTGGTCTGATGACCATGGTTTGAATCAGATGCAACTTTCATCCTCAAACTGACATCATTACTTCTCAAGAATTTAGAGAGGTCTCTAACTGAAGACTTTCCTAACTAACATGGGACTTCCTTCCAATCTGGTTATCAGCATTCCTCAGTCATCACCATGGTACAGAGAGGATTTCATGACAAATAGGAATCTATGTCCATGCAGGTTATGAACTCAGCTGTAGCCCTTAAGACCTCTGAATCTGTCCTTTCCCAGAGCTCTCCCAGTTATTTCTAGAGACTTTCAGAATGTTTTTATACACACTTAGAAATCATCATTCGAGAGAGATACATTTTATCCCAGGATCCCACCTGTACATTTGTTCTCTGTGGAATTTCTGAGGGTGTAAATCCCAACATTAGGAGATTCCCCATTTTCTCCCTAAATGCCAATAGTGGATTTGAACATCTGGAAATGGCCACAACCTTTTAGTACAACCTGCTATAAAGCATGCCACAAGAGCTCTGTTATCTAGTGCTACCATAAAATAAATACCACAAGGGAAAGAGTTTAAGAAACAGAATTTTGTGTGCTTTTCTCTTTTGTAGCTTAGCATACTAAAGATTAGAACTCAAGGTGCTTTCTCTAGGTGAAGATTTCCATTATGAGTTGATTCTGAAAGAAAGCCTTTGCATCCTTTCAACATCAGCGGGTCTACGTTCCTTGAATATTTCCATATGACTTAGCTTTCCTCTGTGATGAGGAAGTTCCCAGAGAAGGAATCTGAGTCTAAAAAAAATCTACCCTCAACTCTTTATCCTTTATCATTCTGACGTCACTCAGTAAAATAGAAAGAAACTCTGCCTAGTCCTACATTGTCCCCATAATCAATTAAGGATTAATTTCATTGGCTGATTTTCAAAAGAAAATGAACAGATCTTTCTTCCTACTTCATCTTAGCCTGGAAGCTCTTCTAAAACTTGTCCAACATCATTATAAAAAAACAAACAAAAAAAACCCCCCACCAAACCCCAAACACACCTTAGTGTCTTGGTGTCAAAACCAATTCACAGTTGACCCTCCATGAAGTTTCTAAGACTATAAATTACATGAGATTGTCCATCTTTCTCCCAAGTAGCTATTGGTAGATTCAAGCCACCAGAGAGGTGTGGCCTTTGGGTTAGCAATGTAACTCCCTAAGATCTACTTCACTACATCTCCACTGCCAGAAACATGATAACGGTGTGTGAGGTGGATTCACATTAGAATTGATCCTCTGACTCCTGCATGGAAGATGAACATTCCATCACTGCATAACAACTGTGCCTGTCTATTGTTGTTAGGTGCCACCAAGTTGCCTGCACCTCATAGTGACCCTATGTACAACAGCTCTGAAGCCTGCTCTGTCCTGAGACAGTCTCACCCAGGGTCTTCGTCTCTTGCTCTGTTCCTTCACACTTTTGAGCATAATGTCCTTCTCCAAAGATCAGTTCCTACTGGTCATGTGTCCAAAGTATGTGAGATAGAGCTTCAGAATCCTAGCTTCCAAGGAGAAACTTGGTTTTTCACCTTTCCCAGGACAGATCTGTTTGTTTCCTTGGCAGTCTATGACTCTTGATGGTTCAAAACTCTTCTCCAGCACCACAACTCAAAGGCATCAATTTGTCTTCTGTCATCCTTAGTCATTGTCTAGCTGGTATAATAGGTATGACAAGGAAGGCAAGACTGAATTCTGTCATACACAAAAATGATAATTAACAGATGGATCCACATGAATGCTGGTCCAGTAGTGTTAGGCCAGTGAAGTCCTAGCTCACTGATATGTAAGGCCTTCTGGCAGTAGCTTTCCTGAAATGCTCACCCACGGAAGATGTGACAAAACTTATATTGCAAGATTTAGCTAACTGTCCAATTGGATCTAAGTACAATATCCTCTGTAAGTGGCTCAATATCTATCTGTAGAATTCTAAGGCTTGAGGATCATTCCCAAGAGTATAAAGACTTCTGAACTTTCTAGATTATTGAAGTCACTTCTATTAAGAGCCATGGTGTTATAATTTCTATTATATAAAGCTGTTAACTGGAAAGTTGGTTGTTCAAATCCACATAAAGATTTAGAGACTTGGAAACTCAATACAAGGTCACTATGAGTCACAATTGACTAAGCAGCAGTGGACTTGGTTTTAGTTTGACCTTAACAGTATTTCTGGCCAATCTCTACATCCTACAAAACTAATTTCATCAACTTGAAAAATCACCATTAGTATCATTATATTATTCTAGTATAAGAAATCTACAGTAACCAAGTGAGAAAGAAATTGTGTTGCTAAGCAAAACAGGTAGTTTAGATCCACCTGTTTCTGTGCAGGAGAAAGATGGGCAATCTCCTCCTGTGTAATTTACAGGCTCTGAAAACTTGCTAGAGGGTCAGCTATGAGTCAGTTCCAATAGCAATGAGAGAGCAATACTAATATAAGCCCATCCATCTATCAAGTTGTATTGCAGCTGCCTGCATGTTGCTATGATGCGGAAAGCAATGCACAAATATCTCAAATATTAGCAAAGTCATGATAGATGGGAGCTTACAGACTCTTAGAGACTAGGAAGAAAGAAATGATGATCTAACTAAAAAAACTTGTGTTGTTGATTTTTGTCTAATTGGGAATGACTTGTAGCGACCCTATGAACAAAAGGCCTGAAGCCTTTCTATAATTATCATAATTTCTCCAAGTTCCTAGAGTTTCCAGAGGCATGTGGTTAAGGAAGTGGATGCCACTCCTGCTTCCAAACCTGTCTTAAACCTACCTGTCCACCAAACACTGTCCATCATGGGAAACCATTATGGCATTTGGCATAAGGTTCAGCATCATAGGCGACTCAACCAATAACATTCTCTGACAGGTTTGGAAGCAGAAGTGGCATCCACTTCTGAAACAACTTGCCTCCAGAAATCCTATGAAACCTTTCTATAACGTTGTTTCTTTTTCCAATTTCATAGAGTTTCCAGATGCATGTGGTTTAGGAAGTGGATGCCACTCCTGCTTCTAAACCTGAATCAATCTGGGAGTTCCACCGAACACTGCCCACGATGGGTGGTAATTATAGTGTTCGACACAGCTATGGCACAATTGTTCCATTATGACATTTGAGACCCCAGTGGCATAAGGTTCAGTGTCACAGCAAACCCAGATTACCTCAGCACAGCAAATTGACAAAAGTGCTGTACAACTTAGAAGAATGTTCCTCCGAAACTCAAAAACCTAGCCAATGAAAATCCTATAAATCACAAATTTAAAATATAAAACAAAAATGTTGTCTGGCTCAGTTGCATCATCAAGCGGGATAAAAAACCCGTAGGAAAACATTATATTTGATGAAGTTGAAGCTAGGGAGAGCCTGTGAGACTTTTGTAAAGATGAATTAACAAAATAACTTCCAGATGGACTTAGATATGCTGGTGATGGGGAGGATCATGCAGGCCTGGGCAATGTCTTGCTCTGTAACATTCTAGAAAATATCTTGATTTAAAAATTGGCTCATGTTTGAAGTACTTTAATCCACGGCAGATTGCCAAGCGTTGGAGCCAATTCAATATCAGTTACCTACCTAGCTATTCTTTTTCTATCTATCTTAACTTAAAGTTTTTCTGGTATGGAACAGACATATGAACAGAAGGAGGCTGCAGAAACAAGTCTTCATTTCTGCTAGAAACAATAAAAGACCTAAATAAGTGGGAAAAAATGTTCTCTCTTCATGGATAGAAAGACTCAATGCAGTGAAAATGACAATCTTACCCAAAAACCTACATGTTTAATGCAATCCCAACACAGATATCAAGTTCATTTTTCAAAAAGATAGACAAGGCAATTGGCAAATTTATCTGGAAAGAAAAAAGACCCTTGATTAAACAAAGCACTTCTGGGGGGGGGGGAGAAGAAGTGGGAGGCATAGCACTCCCTGATATTAAAACTTATCCAACAGCTATAATAACCAAAATAGTGCAATACTGGTACAATGGCAAACACAAAGACCAATGGAACAGTCAAGAACCCATAAATTAACCCATCTATTTATGGTCAACTGATACTTTACAAGGAAACAAAATCTATCAAATGGGAAACAACAACCTCTTCGATTAACGGTGCTGGCAATTCTGAAGCAGAATCCACATCTCACACCATATTAAAAAATCAACTTGGATAAATTATGTATATTGTATTGAAATAGATGAGGGAAAGAACAGATTAGAAGTGATATATGATTGAGTATTATGGTTAGCACAGGAGTGTAGAATTAAGGTTGCATAGAGAAGTGTACTCGGGGTGGGGAGTGGAAGGAAGGGACGTGGGAATTGTATACTAATGCAGGAATTTTTTTTTCTTTTTTTTTCCTTCTCTTTCTTCTGAGGGGGAAGCAAGCTGGTGGGGAGGGGTGGGCAGGGAGAAAATTGCGGCAATGAATGAATGGAAATCCATAACCTCTGTAAAAAAAAAAAAATTTAAAAAATCAACTTGGACCCTCATATATATTTTACTAGTTAATCTTCGATTTTTACAATAATAGTTTTATGCACTATCCTTAAAATATTGAGTTAGTTCTCTAGCCTCTCCCATATTATATAGAATTTTATGAAATCATTGCTCCCAAGTGCTGTACAGTATTCCATTATGTGAATGTACCACAATTTCTTCATGGACTTTTGTAGTTTCTGTTTTCTTGCTATCATCTTAATTTTTTAAAAAAATTCTTTTATATTAGTTTATTTATAATATTTGAATACATTGTTTTTCAGACCACATTATTCCATCTCCCCAATCCATCAAATTGTACAATCCCATGATTAATCCCCCCCCCACATTCTCATCCCCCTGCTTCCACCCTCCCCATCCCCTTGGATGTTCATACTCATTTTACAATAATGGTTTTATACAATATTTGTCCTTGTGGGACTGAGTTAGTTCACTCAGCATAATGTTCTCCAGAACTTCCCACGTTAGGTAATAATTTTCAAAATCATTGCTCTTGCATGTTTTGTAGTATTCCATTGTGTGAATTTACCATGATTTCTCAATGTATTAGATTGTGGTTGGACATCTGGGCTGTTTCCACATTCTTGTGATAGTGAATAACATTGCTATGAACATTAGTGTATAAGTCTCCATTTGCACCTCAGTTCTCATTTTCTCAGGGTATATTCCAAACAGTGGAATAGCTGGGTCATAAGGAATTTCTATGTTCAGCTTTTTGAGGAAGCATCAAATTGCCTTCCAGAATGGTTATACCATTTTACAATCCCATCAACAATGTCTAAGAGTTCCTATCTTGCCACATCCTCTCCAACATTTATTACTTGCTGTCCATTGGTGTACAAATATCTGGTTCTGTCTTAGTTCTATTTTCCTCAGGACATATTCCTAGCATTGGGATATCTGGGTCAAATGAAATGTATATGCTCAACTTTTAGAGGAAACACCAGACTGCCTTCCAGAGTGGTTGGGCCATTTTACAATCCCAACAACAACTTCAGTTTTAAACTATTTTATTTACCTACTTTTAAGCATTTACCTGTCTGTAAGTTTCTTACCATGGTGGCTTGCATGTTACTGTGCTGTTGAAAGCTATAATTCTAATATACCAAATACCAGTATGATCAACTTTAAAAAGCAGATTTCAGCGATAATTCCAAGTAAAAGAGACTAGGAAGAAATGTCTAGTGATCTGCTTCCAAATATTAGTCAGTAAATTCTCTGTGAATTACAAAATACCTATGAACTGTCTGTCTGACTCATTTACTTTGAACCTATTATCAGAAAAGATGAATGGCTGGAAAATAAGGGCAGCAAAAGGTCAGAGAGCGAGACACACTTTTGGTAACTTGGATAGATACCAGAGAATCAATGATGAACTTGAACATGGTGGCAACTGGGAAGATGACACAGGACTTGTCAGTGTTTGCTTCTGTTGTACATAAAGTCACCGTGTGTTGTAGTTGACTTGCCAATGGTCAGGAGCCTTCATTCATACCGTCTCAAAGATCACAGGGTGTCATGATATATTCTTCAAGTTTCTTCCGTCTTCTATTAAGATACCTCTCAAAGTCTAACTTTTGTTCACTAACTGGTTTCAAAGCTACTTCAACTTTTAGTCTCTCATCCCCTTCATTCTGCTCCACAATCATAGTACTTATTCTACAGCTTCTGAAACCAAAACAGTATAGACTTGTTCACAGTACTGAAGCTTTATCAATATTCTTTCTCTTTTTCTGAAGTATATTCTAATTTTGTTTACCTGATCAATACTCAAATCCCATAGTTTCCCAAACCAGGGCAAAATCTTATGCCCTCATCATGTCTTCTATAATTTGTACTTCTATACATGATTCTTTAACCTTTCTCTGAAAACTTTATTCCATACTGTAAATACCTTGAGTAGAGGTCTTTGAGTCTTATTTTTGGCTCTTTTATTCTTTTTTGTTCCCAAATGTTTCAACAAAGACACTCTTTGTGCACAAATCCTTGTTTTGTTAAATTTGTAATAAGAACATTTTCGTATTAGTAGCAGCACTTACTGAATATACTTCCAAAAAATATTTATAATTTTTTGTTACCTTTTGGGTTGACTCTTTTTTCCCCTTCCATGTCTCATCACTGATTGATGGCAAAAGTACAGAATATTATGAATAAAAAATCTTTTCTTTTTCATATGCATTCATAATTTAATATGTATTTTTATATACTTATATGCTTAGAAATATATCAGCTTGACAGAAAATAATTCAGTAAGGATATTAATAATACCTGTTAATTAATGTCTGAACTTATTTTCCCCTCAATTATTTCACACACCTGCTCACTGTAAATTCTCTCCACAATTTTTATACCATATTAATGCTGCCCAGGACTTGGAAGAACACCTGACGTTTTTCTAAATTTTAATTATTTTAAATAAATTTTAATATTCTGAGTAATTTCAAACCTACCCATATGTTTAATAAAATGGAACTTTTTATTTAAAAGATTATGAAGTTTTCCAAAGGTTTCAAAAGACAATGTTATGTCCTGTTTAAAATTTTTTTTTCACAGAAACCCTTCCTATTTCCCCCAAACCTTATCATTCTGTGATTAACTTAGCAGCTTGTCTGTGTGCAGTAGCTCACAGCTCTTCACACTTTCCATGGGTTTTGCCACTCTGCTACACGATCAAGTTCCATTCTTCCCTTCTGACTGACTGTCCTGGGATGTATCCTAGGTTTGGTCCATCTCCAGTGACAGTTTTCACATTTCCCCCCCTGGCACTTTCAACAACTTTATGCTATGTGATCTTACAAATTAGATCAATATCCAAATGTTTCTTATACTACCAAATATTGCTTGGTAAAGGTGCTTCACAACCCAAAGATCTTACTCATAACATAAAAAGAACCAAACGAGATAGTGATTGTTCCTATTGGGACTTGATATTTTTATATAAGATTCTGTAAAGCATGGGATAGGTGAAGGTCCTGTTCATGTCAGAAAAAGAAAATTTCAGTTTGCTCACAGTAAGCATTATACAGTGCTAACTATTGAGTTGGCATTTAATAATTATAAAGTATATCTGTGACTATTCAATTATTGGTAGTTATTGCTTGGTGACATTGTATAGGAGGCTCTTGATGTTGGTAGGTGTAGTTTCTGATTCATAGTAACCCCGTGTATGAGAGAGCAAAACACTGCCATTCCTGCACCATTCTCATATTCAGTTTGAACCCATTGTTGTAGTTGCTGTGTCAGTCTGTTTCAATTGATGTTTTTCACTTTAACGAGCAAAATTCCTCCTTCAAGAATTGGTCCCACCTGATATCATGTCTAAATAACGTTAGATAAAGTGTCTCCACCCTCAATTCTAAAGATAATTCTTCAAAGATAGATTCGTTAATTTTTATGAAAGTCCACAATATATTCAGTCTTATTCATTAACACCATAATATTAAGACATCCATTCTCTTTTTATCTCCCTTATTCACGGCCCAGCTTTTACATACAGCTAAGCTATATAGTATAATCATAGCACTAAGAGTACTTTAGTTTGGTTCATAGTAGTTGGACTTCTGGTGGCCTAGTGGTAAGTAGCTATTATGTCAACCAAAAAGGTATGCAGTTCAAATCCACCAGCTGCTCCATGGGAGAAAGATAGGACTCTCCTCCTGTATGATTCACAGCCTTTGAAAAACTCCCTAGAAGTTAGCTAAATAAATAAAATTGTCTATTTTAGAAGATTTTCCCAAGGAAATAATTGTATCTCCTTACCGCTGGTTCTATATGTGTTGATTGTGGACACCAGTAAAACGAAATTCCCAACAAGTTACACCCTTACACCCTTTTCATGTTTGTCATAATGTTTCCCCTAGTGAAGATTTTTTTCCCTCTGATTATCACGATGTTTCTTATTATGAGGAGTTTTGTTATTGTTTTCTTTATGAGTTGTAATCAGTATACTTTTGGTCTTCAGTAGTAAATTACCCAAGTCCTACGCACTTCTAGAAAACAAGTTTGAATAGTCTTCACAATACAGGTTGCTAGTCTTCCTCTAATCTTTTTTTTTTTTTTTAAATATGGAGCGCTTCACAAATTTGTGTGTCATCCTTGTGCAGGGGCCATGCTAATCTTTTCTGTATCGTTCCAATTTTAGTATATGTGCTGCCAAAGTGAGCACTTTAATCTTGATGTTGTATTCTTCATACAATGCAGCATTTTGGATTATTTGCTCAGATGAATTGAGCAAGCACAGTGAAAGGATACAGCCATGATGTACATCGTTTTTAATTTTATTTATTTGGTTTACTCACAAACTTTAATACATGTTTGAGACTTTTCAGAGTATAATTGTACATAAGTAAATAACAAGAAAGCACACAAAAAATTGGTTACAAAAGAAAGTCAGTTACTATTCTTGGAAAAATGTTTGACTCACTAGATATTTTTAAATGCTGGTTTAAATGGTAGTAAATTATTATAAATTTAATAACTATTATACAGAAAAATTAAAATTAGTATTCAGTATTGTCAAGGTTGTAGTTGAACTGGTATACTCTATGCTGTATTGGTGTCAGTGTGAATGAATATAACTTTTATAGAAAATAATTTGCAATATATTCAGAAATTTTCACATACACTTTTATAATAATATTGTATCTCTATAGCTGTATTTCCAACTTTATCTCCCTCTGTTCTCATAGTGCTTTTGTTGTTGTTATGTGCTCTGGGGTCACTTGGAACTCATAGCAACGATATGTACAATAGCTTTGAAACCTGCCATATCTGGTGCCAACTTTATTGTCTCTGACACACCTAAACTCATTACCTCAATCACTGAATCAATTCATCTCATTGAGGGTCTTCCTCTCTTGTGGTGTCCTTCCACCCTTCCAAGCTTGATGTCCCTTTCCAAGGGCTGGTCACTCCTTGTAACATGCCCAAAATATGTAAGACAAAGCTTCAGAATCTTTGCCTCCAAGGAATAGCCTGATCTCACCCTCTCCAGCATGAACCTGTTTGTTCTCCTAGCAGTCCATGGTATATTTCTTTGAAATGTCTTGGCACAGATAAGTGAGCACTTCCAGTGTTATGTCTGATTGTTGAAACATCTCCACCAGTATACTGTCAATTCTTGGAGCATCTCCCCTCCCCTGTCCCCACTAATACTTCTTAAAAAAATTAATTTTAATGAATATTTATAGAGACTTGGGGTTTCCAGTCATTCATTGTTGCATTTTTTTCCCTGCCCACCCTGTCCCCCCCAATTCACTTTTCTTCTTGATAAGTCAAAGAAAAGCTCTTTCATTGCTATGCAATCCCTCCCCCCAAGTCCACTGCACTGTGAAGCCCTTATTCTGGACTCCTGTCATGATAATAATACCCAATCATATATCCCTTTTAAACAGTTCTCTCCCACTAAGGCTGTTAGCAAAGCTTGGACTTCATCCTTAATTACATTTCAACTTGTTTGAAATGTTTGAGTAGAACTCATTCTAATAATGTTTTCTTCACTTTAGGCATACTTGCAATTTCATCTTCAGGAACTGCTCACTGTCTTGTTTCACAAAATGCCTCCTTGGAATTCAATACCATTTCTTTAAATGTTATTTAGTGTTTTAAGTCACAGTGGGATTATTTAGCCTCATTACGCACTTTCTTTACCAACATTGTTCCATACAACCCCAGAAGTTCAAATTTAGAGTTCCAAATTCAATTCCATTTAAAGAGCTACCAATATTGAAGATGTTTTAAACCCTACCATGAATATTCTAAGGTCCCAGAGAAATTATAAAATTATTTTTAGATATGATTGTACATATGAATATAACTCAATATGTATTAGTCATATTCTAATGAATATCAAAAATAGATGCAACTCCCAAATTACTTCCATAATAGTGACCACATCCTTTTCTAATAATAGTGTAATAGGCATAAATATCTCAATTAGTACTAATTTAGCTGTATTTTTTATGCTTATGCTGTGTTACTGCTTTGGTGGGTCCAAAATCTGATGTGATAGCTCACAGACCACACAGAACCATATTAAGGAAGTCAAAAGGTTATAATTCATATTAATAGCAAAACATAGTCAAGACAGTTCAGCTCCAAAAATGTGCATGCAGACACCTCAGCCTTGAGCCTGTGGCTCTAACTGTTCCCAAGTTCTCAGTTCTGTCAACATTGGCTTTCCAGTCACATTGTTCAACAAAGTTCACAGTCCTGCTAATATTGGCTTCCCCCACCTCTAAGGCCTCATCACATCTTATGTTCACAGTCCTGCTAATATTGGCTTCCCCCACCTCTAAGGCCTCATCACATCTTATGTCAATTCTCCAGTTCAACCATGGCTGTTGCTGCTGTCTTAAAGTATGTCTTACATTTCCCTGGATTGGAGAAGGTCTCTCTTATCTGTCTGGGGGAAGAATTCTCTCTCTGTAGCTAAAGTTCTTCAATCCATTGATGAGACTAGACAACGCTCTTGTAGATTGCTGAGACCAGCCAATCCCCTTGAGGAATAGTAGATAGCTAATCCCCTAGTGGATAAGCCAACATGCCTCATCATATAGTCCCACCCCTCACGTAGTAATCCGTGCTGTAAAACTATATGGGGAGAAAAAGTCCAGGACTCCTATCAGGTCTCTAAGCTGCCACTTATCTATTCAAAGAAGTGTTCTGCTTCTGTTTCTGCATCCCCTGGCTTTGTTGTCTTTTCCTCGCTCTGCCTTATACAGTGTGCATGGTTTCTACTTATTCAGGTGTCAGGCCTTTCTGGTGACTCTTTCAATCACTTTTTCTGTAGCTAAAGGATAGGGGAGGAAGATTCACCCTGGGAAAGGATAGAGGAAGAAGAGTCTCCAGAACAGAGTTTCTGTATATTGATGCTTAACCCCTCCTCCAAGATCAAGAGGTTCACCTTCTCCAGAGAAAAAGCTGTAGTGCCTTTCTAGCTTCATAGCACTTATTTATAAATCTGATTGTCTCTCTTGTTGGACTGGTTCTCACTTACTAATCTCAGTTATGGTCCTCCATTAAGAACCAGGACCAAGGTCAAAGGGTTTTACACTCCTCTATATGTTTTATCTGTGTTATATAGATGACATAACCCTGCTTGCTGAAAGTGAGGAGGCCTGAGGCATTTGCTCCAGAAGGTCAAGGACTGTAGCCTTCAATATGGATTGAAGCTCAACATCATGAAAACAATGATTCTCACCACTGGGCTGATTGGCAGCACAATGATAGATGGTGAAAAGAATGAAATGTTGAAAGCTTCAGTTTGTTTGGCTCTACAATCAATACTCTTGGTACCAGCAGCCAGGAAATTAAAAGACATATTGCATTGGGAAAGAGCAATTATGTCAGTCTGGAGACTAAGTTGCACCTGATACAGGGCATGGTCTTTGCAATTACTTGACATGCATCAGAGAGCTGGCCAATGACTAGGTATGACAGAAGGAGAGTTGATGCCTTTGAGCTGTGGTGTTGGAGAAGAGTATTGAATATACCATGGATTGCAAAGAGAACAAACAAGTTTGTACAGGAGAGAGTGAAGCCAGGCTGCTTCTTGGAGGCAAGGATTCTGCAGCTTCATCTGACATACTTTGGATGTGTTGCGAGGCAGGATCAGTCCTTGGAGATGGACATCATGCTTGGGAGGGTGGAGGGACGGTGCAGGAGAGAAAGACCCTCAATGAGATGGATTGATTCAGTCACTGGGATAATGGGGATAGATGTGTCAGAGACAATAAGATTGGCAAGGGATAGAGCAGAGTTTAAGGTTGTTGTACATATGGTCACGATGAGTCGCAGGTGATTTAATGGCACATAGCAACAACAACATATGGGTTATCCTGGTGAAATATTCATGCTCACGTGAGAACAATGTATATTCTGCTGTTGAGTAGAGCGTTGTATAGATGTTGTAATTATTGTTAGGTGTCTTTGAGTTGCGTATGACCCATAGTGACCCTATGTGTGTGTGTGTGTGTGTGTAGTACAATCAATCTCTTCATTCAAAATGAAAACACTGCATTACTTCTTTCTTTTTCTTCTAGTCTAAGCTCTATCCACATTGCTCATATTCTGGAACTGTTTAACACAGTTCAGGTTTTTTTATTAAGTGTCAAATACACTCTGGAGACTGACTGGCCTCACAGTTACCCAAAACGTTCAGTCAGGTCCTGGAAATGTGGTGGGCAATGTACGAAACACCATTGTTAATAAAAGAGATTTGTTTGGGATTTTTTTTTGGTTGGTTTTTTGTTGTTGTTGTTTGTTTTTTATTAAGAGCTTATCTGAGATTCTTCTTTTTGGCCAGTTATCATTATGTGAGCTACCTGAAAGTTGCTTCTCCTGCTTTCAGAAGACAAAAGTTTTGTCCAGGATGTGAGGTTTTTGGAGAATTAGCAATGTACACTCAAAGCTCCAGGCTTAGTTGACCTCCACAGACAGGCTGGGCACAATCAGCTGATATTTCAAACACGTCAAAACTAGCTGATCACTGTATCTCCAGAGAAAAAGTGAAAAAACACAGATCATCCCCCAGCCCATTACCTGGAGCTCTCATTACACATGTGCGCATTATGCATACTTATCCCAGGATGAAGGCAAGGGTATCAGATTATTCTCAGTATGACTTGTCTTCTTCTGTGAACAGCTGGAGTGTTTCCTCACAGGTGCAAGGTGTAAGGGCAGGAAGTGTGTCCCTGGCCTGTCTTGGAGGAATGATATACCATTACAGTAAAACTATTAAATCTTTCTCCACATGTTTGTGTGTGCTGAGTCTTAGTCTAAAGAAGAGAGATACATGGCCACATCTCTGGTCCTCATAGAGGCAAGAAATTTGCACTGTCCTGGTGTCACAGAATCAGAGGCCAGTGCTATACCTCCATCTTCCTTCCTTTGTGTAACATTGTTGTTGTAGTTAGTGCCATGGAGTTAAGCTGCATGACTATCCAAAAGGCCTTAAGTGTCTCAGGGTCCTGATGCATAAGTTGCTCTGTAGGAGAGAGTAGGGGACTGTCTTCCTATTGACATTTACAGCTTCTGAAACCTGGTGGAAGAGTTGTTGAGTGGCCTCATAGAAATCTTCGTTGTGGTAGGATATTGGAACTGCTGAACTTTTGGTTAGCAACATAACACCTGACTACGCCCCAGACTTGCTTATTGTAGTAGCCTCTTTCACAGTGAGGTTGAACTTGTACGGCCAAATAGGACTTTTACTGGCTAATTTTTAGAAGTAGATTGCCATGCTTTTATTCCTAGGCTGTTTTAAGCTGGAAACTCTTCTAAAATCTGTCCAACATTCTAGCAACCAATAAACTCTCACTGATAGCTGAGTGGTGGCTGTGCATGAGCTAATTGGTCAGAAATTAAAGCTGGGTCGCCTGCATGGAAGGCAAAAGCTCTGCCACTTGACCACAAATGCCATTTGAGCAGCTCTGAGGGACACTGAAATAATCAATGAGCCAGCTTCCCACCTTCCTTTTACCTCCTGAAGGAATGATGGTATGTGGTCTCTCAGGATGGTACCTGCGCTTGGTATGTGCCCTTGTGGTATTGCAGCTTCTCAGTTTCCAGACTTTCTCTTAAACTATATATGATTGCTTAGTCCGGATGTGAGCACTCCTGAAATAAACACCTTCAGTATCAACCAATATGATGTAAGAGGGAGTGGGAAGTACCCTGGCTTCTCGGACTCATTCCTCATGATTCCTTTCTCCATCCTTTTAAAATTGAGCCCAGTTGCTTACTGCAATAGACAATTCCATCACAGTATGCATGTCTTCCCTTTTGCATCTCCTTTTTCACCCTCTTGCTTTTAAGATCAACCTCCATTCAAACGTGTGCCTCAGGCTCTCCTTTAAAGTAAACTAAACTAAACAGACACTATCCTAATGTCCTTGGGGAAGAGTGTGAATAGTGACAAAATGGCCAGTTGGATAAAATGACCAATTAAGTCATTTCAGCTATTGATGTGCTCAGTTGAGTGGAAGAGGAAGTGATCAATTACTATGAAAATGAAAAATCTACCTGGTTCTTTAAGTAGCTTTTTAAAGTGGATAGTTTGCCTTTACCCATATCAAGATATCAGCTCGAATGCTGCATCCTACAAATGGTTTTTCCATTGTACCGTCCCATGTTGTATCATTGGATTGAGGTCTCCTCCAGGACTATGTCTCTTTGGACCTGCCCATTTCAGTCACCCTTTGCTCTCTTTCTTGGAAGGTTCTTGCACCCTGTCAGTTTTTAGTCTCTAAGAATCTAGAGGGAAGAGAAACCTTGCTGCCAGCAGCCTCTAAGGCCAGAGCTATGCCCTAAAGGACCACTTCACTTCTGTAGTCATTTGATTTATCCTTCTCAAAGCACTTGCCACCTGAAGAGTAAATGAAACAACCAGCACCTCAGAAAGCATGGAGGCAAAGACGATTCTGTTTGAGTGGGAATCATTCCGTGTACTGCCTGGCTGGAGGACAATATTGTGATGAAGTAATTAAAAATGGATCCTGTGTGAAGGATAGCATGCTTTTCCACCTTTGTTGTGGCCAGTTGCTGTTGAGACAGCTGCAGCTCCTGGGACCTGTATAGCAGAACAAGTGTCACAATCTTTGCTATACTTGAATCCATGCTGTTGCTATCATATATCTCATGGAGTTTCCACAAGTGACTGGGCCACTAATTCTATAAAAAGAGTGTGACTTGCTCCCTATCCTCTGACAGTTGATTTTCTTTAACTTCAGCATTTTTAGTAGAAGTATAGTGCTGTTTCAGAGTACATTTGTATTTCTCAATTGGATTTGGATATGGATATTAAACGCCTTTGCATGTGCTTCTTGTTCTACTAATATTGTCACTAAGCAAAATGTTAAAATACTTTTAAGGAATAGTCCATCTGTATGGCAGTTCTAGTGGCGTAATGAGTAGGGAATTGTGCTGTCAACTCAAAGGTGGGCAATTCTAAACCACCAAATGCTTAGAGAGAGAAAGATGGGCAACCTCCTCTCATGTGATTTACAGCCTCTGAAACTCCTTTGTAGGGTCAGACATGAGATGGTTCTGATGCTACGACAAGGAGAGAGAGAGAGACCAAACTCTGAGGTACATGTTATTACTCTAGTTTAGATAAAGACCTGAGGTTCACAGTAACTTGATGGCTGACCTAAGTCACTTCCACCAGACTCATGGTTAGAGTTGAAGTTTCCTAGCTGGTGTATTTTCTACTGGGTCATGTATTATCAACTGCTTGAAATAATTGGGTTTTTTTAAAAGTGTCTTGCAGATGTATTAGTGATCTTGGTTAGCAGTTTAGCACACTACAGAATTCCTTTACATTGCTAGTGTTTGTTAGGTGCCATCAAGTCGAGTCTGACTTACGTGTCCCCGTGAACAGCTGACCTGGACCCTTCCCTATTCTGTGCCATCGTCATCATCTCTGACACCCTAGAGCCCCTTTCTGAAGTTATTGTATAAATTCATCTCATCAGGAGTCTTCCTCTCCTTTGCTGACCATTCCATAATAGCATAATATCGCTTTCCAACGAATCACCTTGCCTAGCTACATGTACAAAATAAGAAAGGCAAAGCTGTGCCATCCTTACTTCCAAGAAACACTCTGGCTGCACTTTTAGTAGTCTTCATTTCTGGCAGACAGGTGGCACATAGAGCAAACTTTTTTACATTAATAGTAAATGATTCAACATTCACAAGTAATTTGTTCTTTTCAGTTATTGGACCTCTATAATTTCTACCAGATGGATTTGTCACTTGCTTAATTATTAAGTACTGAAAGTTATGCTTTTGTGAAGTGTTCCCTTCCATAAACTTGGCCTATCTGTGGTTTGCAGGAAAGATCCCATCTAGTTTATCGTCCCATGTCCTTGGGAGCATGGTGAAATGACCTCACATCACTCAATTCCCCCTACTTGCTAGTCAATTACCTAGATCCCTAGTAGAGCTCAATTCTGACTTTAAACTAAGATACTCATGGGAGTAAATGCCCACAGAACACCTGCTAGCAGGGATGCTAAAAGGGGCCTCATTCACACAACATTCTCATGGGAATTTTAGGAGGAGTGTTGGGGGAAAGATGGGTAGGACTGAAGTGTGGGTTTTCCCCTCAGTGGGGAAAAAAAATCTGAAGCTTTTGAGTTTCTAGGACATCTTCTTAGAGAAACAAGTGGAGGCCGGAAGCAGAAGAAAGTCCATGATCTAGAAAAAAACGTTAACTAAAAAACCAAGTCTAAGGAGAAAAACTTTCTGTATTTCATGACTGTGCCTTCTCATGCTCCTTATTTCTAGATCCTGTCTATTTACTAGGATTTTAAAACAGAGAGTTAGCAAGACTTGTAGACTCATATTTATGAAAAGCACAGGAGGGGAACCATGAGAAATAGTTAATCTTAAAGAAGAAATAAAAGAAATAGAGTAGCTTTCATTATGGAAAGTCTTTAAAAGGAATAAAGAAATTAATCTTCTAGAACCTGAAACCAATGGTTTCAGGGCGTACGCCAGGGATGCATCCTATCTCCATTCCTTTTCAACCTATATGCAGAACAGATTATCTGGGAGGCGGGGCTCTATGAGGAGAAATGTGGGGTCAAGTTTGGTGGACGATTTATCAACAGTCTGCGTTATGCAGATGACACAACCCCGCTTGCTGAAACTGAAGAGGACCTGAAGCACCTGCTGAAGAGGGTCAAGGACTGCAGCCTACAGTACGGATTGAGGCTCAATGTCAAGAAGACAAAGATTCTCACCACTGGACCAATTGGCAGCATCAGGATGGATGGTGAAGACACTGAGATTGTACACAGCTTTAGTTTGCTTGACTCCACAGTCAACAGTCTTGGCACCAGCAGCCAGGAAATTAAAAGGCACATTGCCATGGTAAAGTCTGCTGTTAGGGACCTCTCCAAAGTAATGAAGAGCAATGGTCTCTCTCTGGAGACTAAGGTGCGTCTGATACAGGCCATGGTCTTCACAATCACTTGTTATGCATCAGAGAGTTGGACAATGACCAAGGAGGATAGAAGGAGAATTGATGCCTTTGAGCTGTGGTGCTGGAGAAGAGTATTGAGAATACCATGGACTGCTAGGAAAACAAACAGATTTGTCCTGGAAAGGGTTAAACTGGGTGGCTCCTTGGAGGCAAGGATTCTGAGGCTCCGTCTAACATATTTTGGACATGTTGTGAGGAGAGACCGGTCCTAGGAGAAGGACATCATGCTTGGGAGGGTGGAGGGACAGCGCAGGAGGGGAAGGCCTTCTATGAGGTGGATTGATTCAGTGACTGGGATAATCGGGATGGGAGTGTCAGAGACAGTGTGATTGGCACAGGACAGAGCAGAGTTTAGGGCTGTTGTACATAGGATCGCTATGAGCCGCAAGTGACTTGACGGCACATAACAACAACAACAACAACAACAGAACCTGAAGGAAGATGGAGATAAGTGGAATATCAGTGAGTGTGGGAAATGACCCATTGCTTCGATGTGTGCCTGTGTATTAGTGTGCATGTGTCATATGTGCATCCTTGTACAGGTAGGAGTATGTGTGTATGGAAAAGGGATGTAATGTGAATATTCCAGGAAAAAATATTATTTTGGTTATCATTAGTAATTGACTCTTTGAAGTGAACGAAAACTAAATTTATTAATTGTGAGAATTTAACAAGCAAGAAAGATTGAAACTGCTGAATCTCAAGAGGAAAGTATGTGGGTGACAGGTTCACAAGACTTACTTGATTTACAAGATTAATTTTATTTTGGTTTTTATATTTTGTTTGACTTTACAATTGGCTGAAAAGTTGTGGCTTAACCGAGGACAGCTATTCACTACCAGTAGTCAAGAATCTTAGCTGTGCTATTTCCTCTAGCATAGCTTACTTCTTCAGTCCATATGGTAGTCCAGTTGGCTCTGCTACCCTCTATTAGCAGTCTACGTCTGAATCAATCAGGGAGCCTTAGTAGATCTCGCTGCCTGGCTAGCTCCAGTGGTTCTGATTCAATTTATCTGGCAGTAACTTGGGCCTCAGGCTTTTAAAAAGATCTCCCCAAGTGGGTCTCAGAGGTAGCAAAAACCAAAAACTATCAAAGGTATTAAAGAGATGGGGAAAAAAGTGGAATTGACAAAATGGTAGGACCTGCAAAATGACAAGAAAGATGGAAGGAGTTTATTGGAGCTTCATATTGACAGTTGGCATTTCTTCCAAGCCTGTGCTGGTGGATTGCGGAGGAGAGAGCTCTGCCTTGTTGGAAATTCACAGTCTACCCAAGAGGATATTCAGGGACCATTGGTCTGAGGTCTTCCTCACATTCCTGTGAGTGGCCTTGGAAATGAGGATTAAATATCAACTCTTTGGACAGATGAGGAGTAGGTTATATAGACTTTAAGTAGAAAATAGGAAAAGTCAGCATGGAAAAAAGGCTCTTTTCTTTATTTTAAATAAGCAAATTCCAAAACAGGTACATAAATTGTTTTCATGGCAAGCTATGCACAACTTCTAACTATAACAATTACCTGGGGTTGTAATTATCTAATATTTACATTAAAATAATTTAAATGGAAATTAAAAAAACTCCAATGATAGAAATGACCACTTAAGAACAATAGTACTATAGTCACTAAGCTTCATATTCAACACTACCTGAGAAAGTTAAGTGATAGAGCTAAACAGAAGATTTAGAAGTGCAGCTCAGGAATACAAAGCAAAAGTACTATAATGAAATGTGCAAACAGCTAGAGTTAGAAAGTCAAAAGCACTGAACTCATTT
>NW_006399821.1:5102222-5109997 GCF_000299155.1 Elephantulus edwardii | reverse complement strand
TGAATATACCACAGCTTTTCTAGCCATTCTTTTGTTGATGGGCACTTAGGTTGTTTCCAACTCCTTGCTATTGTGAACAAAGCCACGATAAACATGGGTGTGCGTATATCTGCTTAGATGTCGTTTATGGTCTCTGAACTGAAAAGCAAATTGAAGCCTCGAGATGCAATGCTTAAGAATGTTACAGGAAGAAAATGAAATAACCCAGGAAGCATTAAAGAAAGATGGCGTGTGAGTAGGAGGTACAAAGAGGTCTGGAAGAGGGGGTAGTGGAAGGAGAGAGGGAGGAAATGGTACAATAATAAATGAATTTTTTAAATTTTTTCCCCATTTTTTTCTACCCTAACCCTAAAGAAGCTGCACTGCAATCCCGAAGGCACACAGTTTGAATCCACCAGCTTCTCTACGGGAGAAGAATGGGCAGTCTCCTCCCCTGTGATTAACGGCCTCTGAAAACCTACTGGAAGGATAGACACGGATCGGCTCTGGCTCCATGGTACACAACAACAACAAAACCCTAACCCTAATGAACATGTATGTTAAAAAAAGAAAGAAGGAAAGTGAACTGAGAGAGAGGAAGGGAGTGAGCTGAAAATGTGCAACAATGAATGAATGACAACCAACTTTTCTGTAAATTTTCATTAAAATCACAATTAAAATTAAAAATTTAAAAAAAAATGAAGATGGGAGGAGTATACAGAGTTACTGTACCAAAAAGAACTAGCTGACACAGAAGAATTTCATGAAACAATGTATGACCAAGAGGCATTGGCAAGGAAGGAGGAAGTTCAAGCTGCTCTGAAGGAATGGCAAAAAACAAGGCCCCAGGAATTGACGTCATATCAATTGACATATTTCAACAAACAGATGCTGCCCTGGACATGTTAACCAGGTTGTGCCAAGAAAGCAGGAGGACAATTTCCTAGGCAACTGACTGGAAGAGATTAATATTTATTCCTATCCCTAAAAAAAGATGATCTGACAGAGTGCGAAAATTTTTGAACAGTATCATTAATATCACACACAAGGAGATTATCTAAAAATGATTGGGACAGTACATTGACAGATAACTAGTATAAATACAAGCTGAGTTTAGAAGAGGTCACAGCTCTAGAAAGACAGTATTGCCAATGTCAGATGGATAGGAGGAATGTCTATCTGTGCTTCAATGACTGAACAAAAGTATTTGATTGAGTAGATTACAATAAATTGTGGCTAACCTTGAGAAGAATGGGAATCCCAGAACACTTAATTTTGCTCATGTGAAACCTATACTTGGACAAGGAGGCAGTTCTCAGAACAGAGTAGGGAAACACTGCACGGTTCAAAATTAGGAAATGAGTGTATCAGGGATGAGTCTTTTCTCCACACCTTTTCCAATCTATATGTGGAGCAAATTATTCAAGAGGCTGGACTTTGTGAGGAGTGTGACATCAGGATTGGAGATGCAGATGACCAACCTTGCTTGCTGAATCTGAATAGGACCTGAAGTATTTGCTGCAGAAGGTGAAGAACTGTAGTCTTCAATACAGATTGAAGCTGAACATCAAGAAAAGAAAGATTCTCACCACTGGACCAATTGTCAGCACCATGAAGGATAGAGAAGAGATTGACATTGTTAACAATTTCAGTTTGCTCGACTCCACAATCAACACTCTTAGCTCCAGCAGTCTAGAATTCAAAAGATGAATTTCATTGGGAGAGTCTGCTGTCAGAGACTTCTCCAAAGTGCTAAAGAGCAATGATGTAAAGTTAGTGACCAAGGTGCACCCGATCCAGGCCATGATCTTTACAATTACTTGCAATGCATCGGAGAGCTTGACAATGACTAAGGATGTCAAAAGAAGAATTGATACCTTTGAGTCATGGTGCTGGAGAAGAGTGTTGAACATATCATGGACCACAAGAAAAAACAAGTAAATCTGTCTTGGAGAGAGTGAAATTAAGCTTCTCATTGGAGTTGAGGATTCTGAAGCACCATCTCATATACTTTGGGCATATGACCAGAAGGACATCACGCTTTGAAGGGTGGAGGGACAGCACAGGAGAGGAAGACCCTAGATGAGCTGGATTGGCATGGTAACTGTGGCAGTGGGATTAGGTGTTCTCAGCGTCAGTGAGACTGGCTCTGGATAGGGCAGGGTTCAGAGCTATTGTACATAAGGTTGTGGTGAGTTGCAAGTGACATGACGGCATATAACAACAACAGTCATTTCCAACTCACAGTGATGCTATGTACAGAATGAAACACTGACCCTTCACCATTCTCACAGTTGTTGCTATGATTGAGCTCATTTTTGAAGCTGCAGCTTCTGTGTCTATTAATCTTACTGAGGACGTTCCTCTTTTTTGCTGACCCTCTACCAAGCCTGCTGCATGTCTTTAGGGGCTGTTCCTTCCTAATAATATGCCTCACTATCCTTGCTTCCAAAGAACTTCCTGGTTGTACTTCTTGCAAGATAGATTTGTTGTTCTGCCAGCCCATGGTATATAAAATATTTTTTTTTGCTAACACTGTGATTAAAATGCATCAATTCTTTTCTAGTCATCCATACTTTTTGTTCAGCTTTCCATGCACATGAGTTGATTGAAACTATCACATCTTGAGTCAGATATACCATCCTCAAAGTTACATCTTGGCTTTTTATTAGTTTTATAGAGGTCTTAGGCAGATTTCCTCAATGAAATATGACATTTAATTTCTTCACTGCTGTTCAGATGGGTATTGACTGTAAATACCCATGGGTATTGACTAAAATCCTTGACAACTTCAATCTTTTGTATTTTCATTTGTTTGGTAAAGTGCAATTAATACATTTCTGATCTTCATCTTGACAGACTTCAAATCCTATTCACTTTCAGCAAGAAAAATTGTGTTATCTGCATATCACAAGATTGCTAATGGAACTTCCTCCATTTTTTGTGTTGCATTCTTCATATATTCAAACTTCTCAGACCATTTACACAGTATACGGACTGAATTAGTATAGTGAGAGAAAGCAAACTGATGTACACCTATTCTGATTTTAAACCACGGGGTATTTTACTTTTGTTTCTTGGTCTGTATACAGATTCTATGAGCACAATTAAGTGTTTTGAAACTCATGTTCTATTCAGTGTTATCCATAATCTTCTATGATCCACACAGATGTCCCTGAATAGTCAATAAGACAAAGGGAAATGTTCTCATATTACGTGTTTTCATTCAAGATTCATATGACATCAGCAATAATGTCCTTTACTATCTTCTGAATCTGGTTTGACTGACAGTTCTTTATTGATGTGGTTTTTTTAAAAATTGTTTTCTATAAAACTTTGCTAACATGTGATAGTAATGGTTCAAATCAATAAAACCAAATGTAAGCAATTGAGTTGATTCCAACTTACAGTGACCCACTTCATCAGGTTTCCATTTTTAAGGGGAAGAGACTGTGTATCTTTCTTTGCAGAAAGGCTAATGGATTTGAACAGCTGACTTTTTGGTTAGCAGAACAACATACAATACATTAAACCATTAGAATAACTGATATTAATGATACTGCTCAATAATTTCTTTATTTTTTTGGAATGTAGTTGTTATTGCTGCTGTACTGTAGAGTCCAAATAGACTACAGCTGTACCTCTGGCAGGTTTTCAAAGGCTGTTAATACCATGGGAGGAGATTAACCATCCCTTGAGGTATCTGAATTCATGTGTTGTTATGTTGTATCATCAAGTCAAAACTAACTCATAAATGTTATATTCCTGGATTTCCAGAGGCTATGAATCACATTTCAGTATAGATTTTGAAATATTTTCGTTTTTTTACAACTAATGTGATTCTAGTCCTCTTCAATTTTTCAATATTAGTGTAGTACATCATTGTAGAACTAAGATATAAATGAGTTCCATTTTATTTCTCATGACTTCCAATTTTCCTAGAGTTATAGTTTCAAAAATATGATTATTAATAGGTGCTTGAAGCTACTGACTCTTAGATGAATCTTACTGATTCTTAGATGCTTTGTTCAACCAACATCATTAAGGTCTACTCTACTTTGAGGAGACACCTCTTCCCCAATTGTATTTTGAGTGTCTTCTAGATAAGGGCCTCACCTTCCAACACTATTTAAGCTTGCCATAAGGCTCAGAAGATTTTCACAGGTACATTTTCAGAAATAAATTACCAGATTTTTCTTGCTAGTCTACCTTTGTCTGGAAGCCCTGCAGACATCAGTCTATCATGAGTGATCCTGATGGTATTTGAAATTCTAGTGACATAGCTTTTAGCATCATATCAACACAATAGCCACCACTGTATGAAAAACTGAGACAAGTGGTAGAAGTGGCTGCAAATAGGCTATATTTAGATGATTTGCTACCTCAACTCATTCTCATGCCTGACCAAAGCCACAGACCTTCTGTTGCTATTTTTTCCCATAGTAGTCTCATTCTTCTGTAATATTGGGCACTTCCTTCTTTCCAAGCTTCCTGGGAAACCACAGTAATAGTATTGCCCAAGATGGCTCAGAAGTTTCTCAGCAGTGAATCTGGGACTTTGAGGGTTTTGAGTGTGAGAGGGAGCTATGTGGTAAGTGTGGCCATCACTCCTCCTCCAGATATTGCCCAGGCCCAAATCACATGGGTTCTAAGGCTCCCCAAAGTCTTGAATGTTCTCCTTCTGTCTATTTCCAACACATTTGTAGGGTATGAAGAAGCATAGTAGAAATGCATAAAGTAGCAAGGCTGAATGTCGGAGAATGAAGCTGTCACAAGCTTGCATGGAGCAAGTCATGACTAGCTATGCTCACTAAAGTACTTTCATCTGTGGTATGATCATGGCAAAGAGATACCAGAACCAGAAACCATGTGATATGAGTCTCTCTACCTTTCATGAGAGAGGATACAATGTTGTATTGTTGTTAGTTTCCATCAAGACGAATAAAACTCCTAGTGACTCTATGAACAACAGACCTGAATCCTGTCCTACTCTTGTGCCATCTTCATTATCCCTAATACACTTGAGGTGTACTGTTATCAGTACACCTTATTGGGGAATCTTTCTCCCTTTTGCCAAACCTCCACCTTTCAGCATGATCTCTTTCCACAAACGGCCTCTCCTACTAATATTATCAAAATATGTGAGCCAAAACCTTGCCATCGTTGCCTCTGAGAAGCACACTGGCTTAACTTTTTCTAAGACATATCTTGGACAAGTGTTGCATCATTTGTTTTTATATCCTTTGTGGGATATTCAGTGCTCTTCTTAAAATCACAGTTTAAAGGCACCAATTCTTCTGTTATTTTTATTGTCTTCAGTCACCAATTATCATTAACACATCCTAATTGCATGTTTGATCAATTTCAAACTGCAAAATTTGGTAAAAATTCTCAATTTCTTCCTCTTTGGCACTAGATGTAGGAGTATATACTGAATAATAGTTGTATTTACAGGTCTTCTCTCTTTGTGCATGGATATTATCCTACCACTCACAACATTGCATTTCAGGATAGAATTTGAAATTGACTTTTTGACTATGAATGCAAAACTATCCTTCTGTTTTTCATTCCCCGCATAGCATATCATATGATTATCCGATTCAAAGTGGTCATAGCTGGTGCATCACATCTCACTAATGCTTAGTATGTCCATATTCATGCATTCCATTTAATTTTTAACAACATCCAATTTTCCAACATTCAAGCTCCAAACATTGCAAGTACCAATTGTTAAGTTTGTTACTGACTTTCCTCATTTCAACTAACTTCCAAACTGAGCTCTAAAACTACACTACTATAAATTTACTCTTTGTTTAGTGTTCATAGGGTTTTCAAAAGCCTTTTATTTAGGGAATAGATGGCCCATCCTGTTTTCTAGTCTGTCTTAATCAGGGAGCTCCATGAAAACCCATCCATGACAGGAAACCCTTTGGGAATTTGACACACCAGTGGCTAAGATTTCAATATTACAGCAACCCCAAATAATCACAGTGCAGCAGACTGACAGACAAGTGCTGCATTACTTATAACAGTGTTCTTTCTAAACACAATCAATAGCAGGCGTGAGTAAAGGTGTTTGACTCTGTGGATCATGACAAGTTGTGGCTGATGTTGAGAAGAATGGGAATCCCAGAGCACTTGATTGTGCTCATGAGGAACTTATACCTGGACCAGGATCCTGTTGTGTGAATGGAGCAGGGGAGCACTGCATGGTTTGGAATTGGGAAGGGAGTATGTCAAGGATGTATTCTGTCTCCATACCTGTTCAATCTATATGCTGAGTGAATTATCTGAGAAGCTGGACTCTGTGAAGAGGAATGTGGCATCAGGATTGGAGGGAGACTCATCAAGAACCTCTATTATGCAGACACTTGCTGAAAAGTGAGGAGGATTTGAATCACTTGTTGCAGATGATAAAAAAATGCAGCCTTAAGTATGCATTGCATCTTAATATCAAGAAAACAAAGATTCTTACCACAGGACCAATATGACGGATGGAGAGGAGATTGAAACAGCTTCATCTCGCTTGAAACCACAATTAACACTCTTGGTACAAGCAGTCAGGAAATAAGAAAATGCATTGCAATGGGTAAATCTGCAGTTAGGGACCTTTCCAAATTATTGAGGAGTAGTGTTGTCAGTTTGAGAACTAAGGTGCATCTGATTCATGGTCTTTCTGATTACTAGCTATGCATCTGAGACCTGGGCAATGAATAAGGTGACAGAAAAAGAATTGATGCCTTTGAGCTGTGGTGTTGGAGAACACTGAACATTCCATGGATGGTCAAAAAAAACAAATAGATACGTCTTGGAGAGGATGAGCCAGAGTGCTCTTTGGAGGCAAGAATGGTGGGGCTTTGCATAACATACTTTGGACATATTGCTTGGAGGTGCTATTCCTTGGAGAAGTTCATGATGTTGGGAAGGGTGGAGGGTCAGTGAAGGAGAGGAAGATCCTCAACCAGGTGGATTGACAAGGTGACTGCTGCAGTGGGCTCTTGTGTGTCAGATAGTATGAAGATGGCGCAGGACAGGAGTGGTTTCAGCTCTTTTGTTCATAGGGTCACTATGAGTTATACTCCACTCGATGGCATCTAACAACAACAACACTGTTTAGCTTTCAGATGCGTAGCAAATGACTGAAGAGATCATGACCTGAATCAAGCACATTTTATTCTTCAAAGTAACACCATTGCTCTCCAGTATTTTTGAGACATTTCTGACAGTGGACTTTCCCAAATCAATGTGTCTCCTGCTCTCCTGACTGTTGGTACTAAGGGTATTGATTGTGGATTTAAATAAGATGAGATAGTTGACAGTTTCAGTTTACTATGCTGAAGATGAGAAGGTGAGAGAAAAAAATCGGGTCGCTTTCATAGTTAAAAAGTCCATTTCTCCAGTACTGCATAGTGCCACTGTTGTAAAGCAGGTCTGACATTGGGTTTGGGGGGAACCTAAGAAAAGAGGAGATAAGGGAGAGAACTGTTTAAAAGGAATATGTTGTTATTGTTGAGTGTCTTCAAGTCGTAGAGGACTCTTAGCGACCCTATGAACAAAAGGCCTGAGCACTGTTCATAGTTTCTGGAGGCAAGCCATTTCAGAAGTGGATGCCACTTTTGCTTCCAAACTTGTTTTAATCAGGAAGCTCCACCAAATACTGTCCACCATGGGTAACCATTATCACATTTGGCACATCAGTGTCACAGTGTTTAGCATCACAGCAACCATGAGTTACCTTTGTACAACAATGCACAGAGCAGTGCTATATCACTTAGAAGAATGTGTGACAAAAAAAA
>NW_006399821.1:5099169-5102032 GCF_000299155.1 Elephantulus edwardii | reverse complement strand
AGTAGCAGCCATTGCAGTCTTTTTAGATGCTTGTTTAGCCTTTTTTGCTTCCTTGGCAGCCCTGATAGCCTGTTCTCGTTGAGCCTTTCTAACTTCAGGTTTTTGATTCCTCTTGGCCATTATATCAGCAAGAGATGCACCAGTGATGGCCCTTTGGAATTTGACTGCTCGTTGGGTTCTTTTCTTTTGAATTTCTTCCGACTGGCCCTTTTTGTGCTTCCTTCTGTAAAGGACAGTCCAATTGATCTGCCGTGGATTCCTTTTGGAAAGGAAAGCCAACTCGCATTTTGCATTAAGAAACTGGAACACCTTTCCGTCGATCCTGGCGTAGCGCCTCCCGTGCCCAGGGTAGATCTTGTACCCGCTGAAACTGCACAGCTCGACCTTCATGGCTGCAGCTTCAGCGACACTGGGAAAATGGGGAAAAGCGGTAGCATAGATTTTTGTCCACTAGGCCAACGTAGCTCTCTCTATGCAGGTTAGGTATTATTTTCATGACAAGATTACAGGAAAATAAATGCATAGTAAAGTGGACTGTGGACTTGGGAGAGGATTGCATCACAATGAAAGAATTTTTTTTCTTTTAAAAAAACGAACTGGGGGAGGAGTGGCCAGGGAGGAAAATATGTAATATTGACTGAATGGGGGAAAATTAAATGGAAAGAATATGCTGTAAAAAATACATATGTTGCATTAAAAAATAATTAATAATAAAAAAAGGGGAGAAAAGTCCATTTCTGGTTTGTTATGCTCCACATAGTCAAATGCAGTTGCATAGTCAATAAAGTGTAGACAGCCATTTTTTGGTATTCTCTCTGTTTCAGCCAGGATACATTCGACATCAGCAATGACATCCCTGGTGTGTCTACCCCTTCTAAACTCAGACTGAACTTCTGACAGTTCCCTGTAAATGCACTATTTCAGCCATTTTTTTTTTCAAAATTTGAATTAACTTTATTTCCCCTACAGTCAACAACTTCTCTGCATTAAATTTTAAAGCAACAAAGTAAAATAGAATCCCCCCAATGACAAGGTATCAGAAATCCAGATTTAGTTACACGTCATTTGTGAAAATGTTACAGCCATTTTACTGGTCTGTAAAAGAACCATCATCTGGGTCAAAAATGAATTTTATAAATCAAAGAATATTCTACACTTTGGAAAAGAAAATCAGCAGTAACATTCTCACGGAACATTGTAAATTACGTTTTCTTCTTCATAAAAGGTACATACTATTCTGCGCTTTCCCACCAAAAGCAGTGGTGTAAGTTACAATTGTTATATAAAAAAAGTTCTATCCTGTGGCAGGAAAACCCTTCCTCACTTTCAGCCATTTTTGGATGATCTTTAGCCATATTCTGCTTGCTTGTTATAGTAATGATTTTTTTTATTATTTTCACATGATTTTTTTATTCAGGTAGGATAGACTCAAGGTCATGTTTTGGTTCTTAGGGGTTTGTTTTCATTTTTTTAAGCCTTAATTTGAACTTGCACAGGAGTAAGTTATCGTCTATTCCACAGTCTACACCTGGTCTAATTCTAACTGCTGATGTTGAGCTTCTCCAAAGATTCTTTTCACACATATAGTCAACTTGATTCCTGTGCAGCCTGTCAAGTGAGGTCCATGTGTAAAGTCACCTTTTGTGTTTCTTAAAAAAGGTTTTTACTATAAATAAATCATTGAGTGTAAAAAATTCAGTCATGTTCTCTTTAGCCTCATTTCTTGTCACCACGTCTATACTTTCTAACTACCATTCTGTTTTCGTTTTTTTTTTTTTTTCAACTTTTATGCTGCAATCACCAATAGTCATTAATGGATCTTGATTTCATGCTTGATCAATTTTGGAACGCAAAAGTTTGTGGAAATCCTCAATCTTCTCCTCTTTGGCTTTAGCAGTTAATGTATATATTTGAATAATAATAGCCATGTTGGCAGGTCTTCCTTATAAGCATAGGGACAGTATCCTATCACTCACAACATTATTCTCTAAGATAAAACTTAAAATTGTCCTTTCAATTATGCATGTAACACCATTCTTTCTCAGTGTTTCATTCCCTCCATAGTATATGATTATCTGATTCAAAGTAGCCTATGTCAGTTCATTTCAATTCACTAATGCTTAGAATGCTTATATTCATGTGTTCCATTTCACTCTTTACAACTTTTAGTTTATCTACATCCATACTTCATATATTACAAATATTAATGGTTGTTTGCATCTGTTTCTTCTCATATATGAGTGACTTTCCATCTGAGTTCTACCTCTAAAACTATTGCTACCTGTACTTCTCTGTTGTTAGTGAATGGTCAATTCTCCTTCCTACTCTATCTTAATGTAGGAACTTTGATGTAACCTGTCTAATGTATGACCCTTCTGGCATTTGGCACATTGGTGGCTTAGCTTCCAGCATCACAGCAATCCACAAGCTGCATCAGTATAGCTGACTGATGGACAAATGCTATACTAATAAGAGCAAACAGTATGTATACCCAGTTATAAAATAATTAGCAGTATATGAATCAATCTCTGTTATAATAAACTGACAGATGGGTACTGTACCTCTAATAGCAAATTGTTAAGACAATTTGCATATAAAAATTTTGGCACAGGATACCCTTTTCTGGCTCTGACTAAAGTCCAGGACAGTGTGGCAAGAAGGGGACCTCCTGACATCGGGGTTAAAGGAAGGAGGGGAGGAATGATGTATACTGCATTGAAACAGATAAGGGAGAGAACTATTTAAAGAGATATATGCTTGGGTATTATTGTTATGACAGAAGTCCAGAATGAAGGCTGCACAGTGGAGTAGACTTGGGGGGAGGGATTGCATAACAATGAAAGAGTTTTTCTTTTACTTTTCA
>NW_006399821.1:5055917-5099013 GCF_000299155.1 Elephantulus edwardii | reverse complement strand
AAAAAAAGAAGGGGTCCTCAATTCAGGAATTTAGTCCAGACAGTAGCTCAGCTGGGTCTTTGGTGCTAGTGATTAACATAAGGCTGGAGGCCACCTGACCTGAGGGCCCACAGCACTGGCCTGTGGCAAGGTTGCCTCCCTTGATGTCTACAAAGATCTGCTCCAGGCCTGACCAGGCAGCTTTAAAGTTAGAGATCTATGGTGAAGACCACCCTCCTCCACTTAATTGTAAGGCCAATTGTTGTCAAGTAGGATAATTTTACAAATCAGTCTCTGTCTTTCTCTACATTCAGAGTTTCCTCTTGTCAGAATTCATCAGGAAACAGTGATAATTTAGATAGTGCATCTTTGGTGTTTGTCGTGTTCTCATTCTTATTTGTTTTTATTTTAAATTTCTAACTTTCTAGACTCAGACTCATTGGAACCAAATTATAGCTGACCCTTTAGAGGGTTTTGGAGGCTGTAAATCTCACAGGAGGAGATTGCTATGCGGGACTAGGATACCTAAAGTTCCCTTAAAAGACATTACTCTCTTTAGACTGAACTTCTATTCACTAAGCACTTATACTGCTGGAAATAAAGTTCATTTTCATGTTTTCTTGAAGTCTACATCACTTTATTTTGTAATACATTTGATGTATAGTGTTCAGAGCACTTTCTACTATCAAGAGAAGTATACAAATATCTAAATAGATTGTTTTTCTATTTTATTAAAGGGACATTTCACAAAGCTGTTCCTTTTAAAGAAGTTCAAGGACTTTCTAAATATGTATGAACAATTACCATATAGTAATTTTGGTACATTGGGGAGTATGGTGTAGTAGGGAGTGCTACAGTAGGGAGCGTTCTGCTTCTTTCACTACTTGATGGAGTTATAGAGAGAGTTAAGTCTCCATGATTTCATAGATAGGGAATAGAAAACATAGTGAGTATGACTCCTGGGATTACAATATCCCACAATTTCCAAGCAGACTACAGCATTCTTCTCAGTCTAGACTTGAGATGCTTACAGCAAATGGTTTCATTTTAGTTTGAACTGTGGTTCTGGAGAAGAGTATTGAGTGTACCATGGAAAACAAACAGATTCATCCTGGAGAGGGTTAAACCAGGCTGTTCCTTGGAGGCAAAGATTCTGAGGTTTCGTCTGACATATTTTGGACATGTTATAAGGAAAGACCAGTCCTTGGAGAGGGACATCATGCTTGGGAGGGTGGAGGGACAGTGCAGGAGGGGAAGACCCTCTATGAGGTGGATTGATTCAGTGACTCAGGTAATCGGGGTGGGTGTATTTGAGACAGTGAAATTGGTACAGGACAGAGGAGAGTTTAGAGCTGTTGTACATAAGGTCTCTATGACGGACATAACAACAGCATAATCTTTTAAACCAAGACTCCATCAAGCTGAATTGTCTGTTGAACTCCCAATCTGTCCTTCTCCTAGGTCCTGGTGGATAGATGAGCACCAATATTTCTGACTCACCGAGAAACTAAATTTTGGGTATAAGATAACACAGGCTGGTAACTCCAAATAAAAGTTCACATACATGAAGCATGATATTTTTATTTCAGGTAAAAGAGGCCCAAATTACATTTTTGGGAGAAAGAGAAGTGTTCCAAGTGTTTTGATCAACAGAAACCCTCAGTTGGAGAAGTCAATCGTTTAAATATTTCACTTATGAAAAGCAACATCATAAAATGCCTTAAAAGATTAAGTTTCTTTGGGGAGCTCTAAAGTGTTCAGAAATTTGGCTACGTATCTGGAAATCAAAAAGGATTAAAAAAATAAAACTTTTCAAAACTGAGATTTTTCTTTGGATTTCTCTACTATTCTTCCTGGCCTTAGTGCTTCCTGAGGAATTCTTTTCATTGCTCAGTTATGGCATCTTTGGAATTCATGGAGTGCTTGTTGTTATGTGCTGTCAAGTTGACTCTGTCTCATAGTGACCCTATGTACAATAGCTCTGAGCCCTGCTCTATCCTGAGCCAATTTTACTGTTTCTGACACACCCAACCCCCCAATCACTGAGGCAATCCATCTCATCTTGAATCTTCCTCTCTTATACTGTTCCTCTACCGTTCCAAGAATTATGTCCTTCTCCAAGGACTGGAAAGTATGTCAGACAGAGCTTCAAAATTTTTGCTTCCAAAGAGCAGGCTCGTTTCACCCTCTCAAGGATGATGATCTACCCTCTCATGGATAGCAGTCCATAGTATAGTCAATACTCTTCTCCAGTATCACAACTCCAAGACATCGATTATTCTTCTCTAATCTTTAGTCATTTTTTCAGTTATCTGATGTATGGCAAGTAATTGTGGAGACCATAGCCTGAAGCAGGTGCATCTTAGTCTCTAGACTAACATCACTGGAGTTCTTGAGTAATGTAAACTAATAAGGCATTTAGTCGCTAACAGAAAGACTGAAGGTTCAAATCCAGTCAGATGTGCATTGGAAGGAAGACCTACCAACCTACTTCTGAAAATGTAAGTACTTGGAAACCTCATTTGCACAATTCTACCCTGAGGTGATATAGTTGCCATGAGCTGGAGCTGATTCAAAGGCTACTAGTTACAGAATTAGTGTGAAGCTCTCTACTTTGGTATTAAGACATTAAAAGACATTTTGCATTGGGAAATTCTGCTGTTTTTTCCAAAGTGTTAAAGACCAATGATGTCACTTTAAAGACTAAGGTGGACCTGATCCAAGCCATAGTATTTTCGATGGCTTCTTAGACATTTGAAAGTTGGAAAACAAATAAAAAAAGATCAAGAATTAATGTCTTTAAATTGAGGTACTAGTGGAGAATACAGAATATCCTACTGATTGCAAAAAAAAACCCAAAACAATCTGTTTTGAGTAAAGCACAGCCAGATAGATCCTGCGAGTTGTAAGGATATTGAAAATTGGGCACTTTCTCAGGAGGGGCCAGTCCTCGAAAAAGGCATCATGTTGGGAAAGGTGGGAGGTCAGAAAGGAAGACCTTCAAAGAAATAGACTGATACAGTGACTCTAAGGATTGGCTGGACCATATCAGCTATCATGAGGATGGCATTAGATAGGACAAGATTCAGTTCTGTGGTTCATAGAATCACTGAATCTTTGTGGGCGTACTTAAGGCACTCAACGGCAATAAAAACAGCAGCTTAGATTAGCCACTAGAGGGCAGTGTTGTCATTCACTAGGACCTTGCAGACCAGGAAGGGATGCCAAAATATTTACAGCAAGAAATGTTCATAATATCCATTGTCATTCTTTAAATTCTAAAATACTTCTCAGCAGATTCCCTATGTCCTAGCTGCTTAAAGGAAGCTCATAAAACCACTAACGTGCAAGGATAGTAGTGTCTGTTCAACTAAGGTGACCAGACAGGTCTATTTAGTCTGCATAGGACTAGCAGAGACCCAAGCTAGGAAGAGAAACAGGATGACAAAGATGGGCAGGGAGAAAGCACTGGCAGTAGGCTTGTACCCAAGTGTTTCTTTAGAATGTGGGGTGACCAACTTTGAACACTGCAATCAAAGCATTCTTAATGTTTTGGGCCCAGACCAAGCCCTTTTCTCTGTCCAGTACTGTTGACAGGCTGGACTCTACTCTCTTAGTCTCTAAGGAGCAGAGCAGATTCCTTTTATTTAGAGAGCTGGTGAGAAGATGGGAAGGCTGGGGATCTGAATTCAGTTGGAGGAGCTGAGAAGACAAGGCTATGTACTGGACCTTGGAAAGAACAACTGAAAACAATCCTCAATATGGTAGAAACAATCCTCGATGTGGTAGAAAACAATCCTCGACATGGTAGACTGAGATGTAGGAGTGGATCAAGTCACTAGTATGTACAAACCAAAAGGGTGATTTTTGTGATTGTATAATAACAAAACCAAAAATATTTCACAAAAATGACACTGCTTTTGGAGTCAATGGGAGAATTAGAGAATAAAAGAGGTGGCAGATTCCTGTAAGCCAAACCAGGACTAATAACAGCCAGACTGTGGTATATATAGCACATCCTCTGGAGCAGAGCTGGATCCTTGCTAATTTTGTTCAATGTCTGCTACTCACATTTGTAGTCCTCATCACTAAACACATGTGCTGCCCCAGTCCTGCATTTTTAAACTGTTAAGGATTGAATTGTATATTCCTTAAAATGTGTTTTAAAACTCTGTGTTTATGGTTATAATCCATATGGGAATGAACTGTCTTCCTGATATTAATAAAGCAAGACTACTATCAGATATGGTTCGAATAAATCTCTTTTGAGATATAAACTCAACTTAAACATACTGTAAAACCATTGGAACCAACTCATAGCTAAGCCTCAAGTGAGTTTTCAGAGGCTATATTAAATAATGCAGGAGGTATTAAAAGAAGATGGAAAGAATATACTGAATCTCTGTATCGAAAGGAATTGGCAGACACAGAAGAATTTCATGAAACAACATATGAGCAAGAGCCTATGGTGATGAAAGAAGAAGTTCAGGCTGCTTTGAAGGACATGGCCAAAAATAAGGCCCCAGGAATAGATGGTATACCAACTGACGTATTTCAGCTAACAGATGCTTCCCTGGATGTGCTCACCAAGGTGTGCCAAGAAATCTGGAGAATAACCACTTGGACAACTGACTGGAAGAGATCTATATTAGTTCCCATCCCAAAGAAAGGTGACCCAACAGAGTGTGGAAACTATAGAACAATCTCATTGATTTCACATGCAAGCGAGATTCTACTGAAGATTATCCAAAAACGACTGGAACAGTACATCAGCAGAGAACTTCCAGAAGTCCAGGCTGGGTTTAGAAATGGTTGTGGTACTAGGGATATTGTAGCTGATGTTAGATGGATCTTAGCTGAAAGCAGGAAGTACCAGAGGAGTGTCTATCTGTGTTTCATTGACTATGTACTGGTATTTGACTGTGTGGATCATAACAAACTGTGGCTGACTCTGAGAAGAATGGGAATCCCAGAACACTTGATCATTCTAATGAGAAACCTATACTTGGACCAGGAGGCAGTCTTCAGAACAGAGCAAGGAAACACTGCATGGTTCAAATTGTGAAGGGCGTACACAAGTGATGTGTCCTGTCACCATACCTTTTCTACCTGTATGCAGAACAGATCATCTAGGAGGCTGGGCTCTATGAGGAGAAATGTGGGGTCAAGATTGGTGGAAGATCTATCAACAATCTGCGTTATGCAGATGACACAACCCTGCTTGCTGAAACTGAGGAGGACCTGAAGCACCTGCTGCAGACGGTCAAGAACTACAGCCTACAATATGGATTGAGGCTCAATGTCAAGAAGACAAAGATTCTCCCCACTGGGCCAATTGGCAGCATCAGGATGGATGGTGAAGAGATTGAGATTGTTCACAGCTTTAGTTTGCTTGGCTCCACAGTCAACACTCTTGGCACCAGTAGCCAGGAAATTAAAAGGCACCTTGCCATGGGAAAGTGTGCTGTTAGGGACCTCTCTAGAGTACTCAAGAGCAATGATGTCTCTCTGAAGACTAAGGTACGTCTGATACAGGCCATGGTCTTTGCAATCACCTGTTATACATCAGAGAGCTGGACAATGACCAGGGAGGATAGAAGGAGAATTGATGCCTTTGAGCTGTGGTGCTGGAGAAGAGTATTGAGAGTACCATTGACTGCTAGGAAAACAAACAGATTCATCCTAGAAAGTGTTAAAACGGGATGCTCCTTGGAGGCAAGGATTCTGAGGCTCTGTCTAACATACTTTGGACATGTTGTAAGGAGATACCACTCCTTGGAGAAGGACATCATTGGAGGGCGGAGGGACAGCACAGGAGGGGAAGGCCCTCTATGAAGTGGATTGATTCAGTGACTGGGATAATAAGGATGGGAGTGTCAGAGACAGTGATATTGGCACAGGACAGAGCAGAGTTTAGGACTGTTGTACACAGGGCCGCTATGAGTTGCAAGCGACTCGACAGCCCATAACAACAACAACAACAACATACATCTCATGGGAGGAGACTTTCCATCTTTCTCCTTTAGAACTCCTGGTGACTTTGAGAAATCAGAGAGATAAAGTAAGCAAACAAAAGAAGCAGAAATAGGGAAGGAGAGATGCCACGCCACAGAAAGAGTGTCCAGGAGCAGAAGCTTGAAGAAACAAGGACTTTCTATCAAAGCTGACAGAGAAAAATCTCCCTTTGAACCAACAATGTGAATGTGGACTTTTAACCTCAAAAAACATACCAAAAACCTGAAAGTCTCCTTACTGCTACTGAGTAGAATAAACTCATAGGTGACCCTCAGTTTGGTTTTCGAGGATGCAAATCATCGCATATTGGTGGAACTGAACTGTCAGAGAAGCAATGTGGCCTTTGGGTTAGCAGTGCAACTACCTATGAACTATGACATCAGAGCTTTCCCCTCTCCTTTTTTTAAAACTTCCTAAACCGTGAGAAAATAAAACCATATTTGTTTAAGTCACATTTTTATAGTACTTCTGTTATAGTAATACTAGATAACTAAGAATTATTTTGGGTGATAAGAAATCAGGTAGTGAAATTAGGGTATAAGTGGAAGTGTCTAATAATAAAACTTAAGCTTGCCTTGAAGAGAAGGTTTAGGCATCAAAAGCAATTCTGGAGAGGGCTCAGAAGGAAGAGAAAAGGGCTCTCAAGAACACATCATCTGAGAGAATGTACTTAACACTAGCAACAAAATATTACTAGAAATAAAAACATTAAATGTGCTTCTGGTTTGGCTTTAAAAAACCCAAACAACTTAGAACATGTCATTGGACAGTGGTGAAAGTGCAAAGCTTTTTAAGCGTGTGTTACCCAGTTGCAAAGACCTTGTGTGAATTATGTTGGCGTGTTTAGTGGAAGGTAGAACTTGTAAGTTAAAACTTGAGTAGTTCACTAAAGAGATTTCTAAGTCAGATTTTTTTTTCCTCCCCAAGCCATATTTTAAAAGGACAGGGTGGTTTCTACAATTCATTTAAAATAAAACATGAAAAAAATGAATTTTAAAATAAATAAGAATGTGCAAAATTGAAACAGAAAAAAAACATATGGAAAACTCTGTTTTGTAAACTAAGGTCATGTGTCTTGAAGTTTTAACCAAGGATATGACTACAAAAGCTTTTGTTAAAGAGATTAAGCTTGTAGTTGATGCCTCTAACCAAGCAGCTTAGATGGAAGGGAACAGAGGGAGAATAAAAGGAGAGAATGCTGTCTACTTCTTGGATCTATAGGTAAGAATTAGGTCAAAGGAGCTACATACATTGTCTTCCAAAAGAGAACTATAACACTTGGAAATCACCATGTTGGAAGATTGCATGGGAAGCAAAATCTTGGCTTCAAAGGATAGGACCATAGACTTCCAGGTTTCAAAGAGATCACTGCTAGCTTAAATCCAGAGTGTGAGGGTCTATACTCAAAGTGGAGGAAGTATGGATACCTTGCTTAAAAGCAGAAGAATGAGACCTGCTGAGGGCAAAGGTGTGAGGCCACCACACAGTGGGCTAGGAGTCAGGGCTGCCCAAAGCCAAAGGAACAGGTCTTTCATCTCAAAGCGGCTCAGGCCAGAGGTACCTCCACCAGAGAAAGTATGACAGTATATTTTTGTCTTTCAGGTTGTATGATCTATTAAAAAAACTTCAAGACACCATGTTAGCATGGAGGTCAATGGAGAGCAAGTCTTGGTTCAATCAGGACCCTGGTGAATGACTTTTCTGGGTGGATGCATGGTATGAGGTCTGCACAATCATTGTTTATTTAAATATCTCCTCTGGATTCTTAATCTCAGTTGACTGTGATAACAAAGCATAAACAGGCAGATACCAACACTGTCTTCTGCCAACTGGTGATTCCATCACCAGCATCCTGCTGTCAGCAACCAGGCATTCAGAGGCATTACGGGATGGGGTTGGACTCCTCTTTGCTTTTGTTTTCCCTTGGGAGTATATTGTGATTGAGTGGGATGGTCAATTTCCAATAAAGTCACTTGATGTGAAAGATGTCTCTCTTTGACAAGTTATTTTGAAATAAAAAGAAAAAAAAACAACCAACTTTAAAAAGGTTAAAATGTTTATCACTTACTGAGCACTGTTTTAGAGGTGCTCCACATTATTGTGTAGAGGGTGGGTTCATTACATAGACAACCTCAGAGAACAGAGGAATTTCAAGCCTTGAGAACGAGTCTATTTTCTACTGACTTTTGGACTTGCTTGGTGCTTCTTGTCTCATTTCCTTTTATTTCTTCCTTTTGTAAGAAAAATGCATCCTTTCTACTTGTCTGTTCTTAAACTTTGGAAGCAGATAAACTATAAATTATTTTATAGGCTATAAGAGGAAGAGGAATTTTGCTCAAGAATGGTATATATCTAACATCTCACCTGTATTTGATTTGATTGATTTTGATCAATTAAGATGAGATTTTGAAGTTGAATTTGATTTAAGACTATAACCATGATGTGATTGGATGAATGTGTTTTCCATGTGGCAAGAACATGAGAGACAAAAGAGTGGAATATTATGGAGTGAATTGTGTCCTCTCCAAAATATGTGTTATCAATTTTTACTTCTATGACTATGGTGATAATTTCACTTGGAAATGGTTGTTTAAGATGTGTCTTAAGTCATTCTCTTCTGAAATATAAGAAAGATTAAACAAGCAAGAAACAGAGACAGAGAATGTGAGATGCCACACCATATGAAGACTGCTCTGGAGAAGAAGCTCAAAGAGCAGGGGATTTTCTCCAGAACTCACAAACTGGGGAAGCCTTACCCCTAGTACTGGCACCCTGATTTTGGACTTCTAGCCTAAGACTGTAAGAAAATATATTTTCATTTTTGAAGACAGGCATTTGTGGTCATGTTTATCATTTGCCAGATGACAACATCAGATTCTTTGTTTAAAGTAACATAGCCAATAAAATCAATATAAAAAAATCCTCAGACACAAATTTTTCACAAGATTTGAGTCTATGTGAAGTTACAAATGAATACTCACCTTTATCCCAACACCTTTGTGTCAGTGGAGAGGAATAATGGCCTTGGAGCTAGCTGCATTTTGTCTGAATTTTACTTTGCTGTTCCAGAGTGGGTCATGAAGAGTGGAAGATTAGGACTATTTTAGAGAAAGTGGAGTAAATGAGTCTCCTGTCTTATCCTTTCCCTTGTGAATCACTTTGTATCTGCAGAAGAGGAAGGGAGGATGAAAACACATGCCCCTGCAAGATAATATTTGAGTGTTTGAGTACTGTTAGATGCTCGCTTAAGCCTAGATCTATTAGAACAAGCTTGGAGGAAGGACTCATCATGCTGGATGCTTCAACGAAGGGTCATGCTAGTGAGAAAATATTGTTCAAGAAAAGATAAATTACAGATATGAAAAATATTTCTCTCCTTGAAAAGGATACTGCTGAGACTCTGTTGCTTAAAGTCAAGTAGTTTAGTCTTTTTTTTAAAAAAATAAGACCATCACTCTGCTTTAGATAGAAACTCTTTCTGCCACAAAATTGTCTACCTTCCAGGAAGTCCAGAAGTGAGTCACAGTCAACCACTAAGATGTCATTGTGGCGGGTCTGTGATGAAACAAGAAGATGACTGAGGCTGTGAGGGAGGGAAGAACTGGAGCCCCTGAGGCTCCCTGAGTGACCAGATCTCCCAGTTGATGAAGGGATGCTTCCATCAGGGGGATAGTTGATGGAAGGGTGAGGTGGTCAGCACTCCTACCAGAGCATCTGCAGGGGTTGGTTATCTTGGAAATTATAAAATAACTGAATGTGGATTCCTAGTCTTCACAGAATATTTAGACTAGACATGGAGAAAACAGAGAAAAGGACTATGGGGATATGTATCTTACTAACCTGTCGATGGTTGGAGGAAGATGGATTATCAAGAAGGAAAAGAGAAGAGAGGAAAAAGCCAGTGATGTGACTAGATTGAGGTTGAGTGGGATGGCCAAGTTTCCAACAAAGTCAACATTTGATGAGAAAGATGCCTCTCTTGATGGCATTTTGGAAGGTAAAAAAAAAACACCAAAAAACAAAACAAACAACAAAGCAAACAAAAACTAAACAAACACAAAAACAAGCCAACAAAAAAGAGTTAAAATCTTTATCACTTTACTGAGCACTGTTTTAGAGGTGTCACATATCATAAATTATCTACTTTAAGTTTTAAATTATCCTAGGAGGTAGAGACTATCTGCTGTTCTGCAGATGCAGAAATTCAGTCCTTTTGTAATTACACGACTTAATCAAGGTCACACCTAGTTGTGGTGGGGTCAAAATTTGAAATCAGGTCTCTGACTCAGAACCCTGGCTACTTCTCTGCCTTTCTGGTTGTTCCTTGCATTGAAAAAATGTTTTGTACTGTTTGACCCAGCAATTCCACTACTGAGAATAAATTCTAAAGAAACCAGCACTGTCACCCAAGCAGGTATATGCACACCCATATTTATTGCTGCTTGGTTCACAATAGCAAAGAGTTGGAAACGGCCCATCAACAAACAAATGGACAGAGAAGCTGTGGTATATAGTAGTCCACACAATGGAATATTATGCAGCTCTGAAAAACAAAGAACTCATGAAATATTATACAAAATGGGTGACCGTGGAGAACATTATGCTGAGTGAAATATCTCAGTCACAAAAATTCAATTACTACATTATATCACTGTTATAGAACAGGACTGACATGGGAGTTAGGAGGAAATTAAAAGGGGTTAAATAATGTATATGGCATTGAAACAGATGCGAGAGAGAGAGAGAACTATGTAAAAGGAACATATGATTAGGTATTACTTGTGAGACAAGAGTCCAGAATAAGAGTTGCATAATAAAGGGGGGAGAGCATGTCTAACAATCAAAGAACTTTGTTTTCAAAGAAAAAAGTGAACTGGGGGGGATGGGGACAGGGAGGAAAATGTGCAACAATGAATGAATGGAAACCCAAGTTCTTTATAAACTTTCATTAAAATCTAAAAAAAAAAAGTTTTGTGATCTGTTTGAAATGTAGTGTTAGAAACACCCCAAATACCATTCTTTGGGGATAACTATCAACTCTCTAATGAATCTCTTTCATCATATCTTATCTGCTTTAACTTTAAGACAAACTTGTCAATACTCCATTATGTCCCTTCTTAAAAATTGTCACAAACATTTGAGTCTAAGCAGGTGACTTTGCTCTTTTATTCGTGATGGATTCTGTAAAGTTAAGTACCTTCTTTGTCATCATAGTTTCTTCACCAGCATGTCTCACGACTGCTCTTCTGTGTCCATTGAGGCTGAGATTCTAATTTTCCTACCTCACAAGCTTTTGAGCTTCACCAAAGAAGAATTCTAGTCTTTATGCTCCATGAAGTAGGCCTCCGTGGAAGCCGCTATAGAAATCACAGACACATTGACTTTCTTCAGCCATCCTTAGCGGGGGAAGATCCTTTGTCAGTTCCCTTGTGGAATAGTAAGACCACAGTAAGTGCTACCATTAAGTCTGGGTTCACTGTTAGCCAGATTCTTTCGTTAAAGACTTGTCATGTATTATCTCATTAAGACTCCTAACAATGTTCTGAGCTTATGATCTGAGTTAATGATATCATTACCCCATGACAGGTAGTAAGTATCAGGATTTCAACACAGGTCACAGGAGTTTCCAAGCCTGGGTTCTGCATCACTACTCTTCCATGCTTCCTTAAGCCACAGCTTCACCGCTGTGAGGCAGCTTCAGATTTTGTGTGAGAGTGTTCCATAGAAAAAGACTCTTTTTTTGACCAGGGACAATTAAGACTGTGCATGGTGTACTTAGCAAGAACTGAAAAATATATGTGCGTGCATGCATGCATGTGTGTGCGCGCATGTACACACACACACACATACACACACACACTCACTGTGGCACTATGTATGTAAACTCTCTTTTCTTCTTTTTCAGATCTGTGTAAATAAACAAACCTGGACCAGTCAGGGCTCAAAGACGAGTGTCCTAACCACATTTGGCACCCACAGTGATACATGAAAGCAGCTTTGTTTTTATAATTGTGCAGAAAGTGTTCTAATTACACTTCTGAGTCAGATGAGAGAGGTAAACTCTTTAGCTATAAAATGATATTAGTGAAATCCCAATGGAAGAGACCATAAATTGATTTTAAGACATGCTTACAAATATTTTAATGGTCCATGGAGAACTGATTGAGTCAGAAGAATTAATGGAGAATTTCGACAGCAGAATTTATAAATACTGATGTTTAGGAGGTCAACTTATTAAATAAAATAAGTAGGCATATATTTCTAGGGTTCTTAGTAAGCCAGAAAAATGTAGGCTATGCTGGGGAAACAAACAAGAAGTTGTGAAGACGGCCCAGGATAGGACGATTGGATCCGTGCTTAATTTGATTATTTCTTTCCCCCACCCGTTAACTACTACTTCAATTGTATAGCGGTTAGGTGTCAATTCCCTAAGTACTTTAGAAAAACCTTTACTACTTATTACTCCCCTTTTATTGGTGAGGAAATAGAAACTCGAGTTAACTTGTCAAAGTCACAAAATACTCTTAAGGAATGGAAATGTGTATCTAGAACGCTCCACCTCCAACTCAACTCTACATCCTCTACCAAAATGCATCAGTGTTCAATAAGATTTCAGATCTGCAATTTGGCTGTTCAAGCAGTTTGAGAGTTGCTTTCATTGATTTTCACTAGTTGTCTGGATGGACACATCTTATGGCCTCTAAGATTTTCTTTCTGACCCAGTTGTGAATTTCCCCATTAGTGTCCACCCAAAATCCAGCAAAGCTGAAGCCAATTTATAAAGGGACTTTATCTTGTCACTTTTTTTACAAATTCATCAAATTAATAATGGTACAAAACAAAAATTCTCTATAAAATAATATACCTTTATGTATGAATCTATGCACATCTTTACTCAAATATTTCAAATTTCCATTCTGTTTCCCAAATTCTGTATTACCCAAAAATATGTTCACATTTGAGAAAGAATGAAGATATCATTTAAAATGTAGCTATTAGATCTGGGCTATATTACGCACCTTATAAGTTCTTCTCCTTATTAGGATTTTTTAGATCTTTAACTTTGGCCTTGGAATATGGTCTTAAAAGCTTTTACCAGACCCTGGGCATTTTATTTTTATTTTTTCCTATTACAAAACAATCTTTAAATCATACCTGTATTCTTATCTTCCTCTGTGACTTCCTCTAGAGCTGTTGTTTTTCAAACTGACTATCACAAACACAAATAGATCACAAAATAAATGCAGTGAGATGGTTTGGATTGATACTTTAAAAAAAAAATATGGAACACTTCATGAATGTGTGTATCACTCTTGCACAGAGGTCCTGTTAATTTTCTATTGCTCCAATTTTAGTATATGTGCTACCAAAGCAAGAACAATGCAGTGAGTTTTGATTGGCATTTGTAAAATGAATTTGATTCTTAAAAAATAAGTATTATTCTAATGTACAAATATTATATAAATACACATTGTAAAATAGTCAGACAACTTAAAAGTACAGAGAACAAAAGTTTTTATTGTCATACACCTAAAATGTGGCTGTTTGAAGGGTGAATAGTGACACTCATTGTCTTAACCTGCATGTTCCCCACTGCAAGAATCTGAGCACTTTCTCATTTGTATTACCTAGTCAGCTTTCTTCTGAGAAGTATCTTTTTTAAAGTTCAGACCTGTGATAGGATTCTTTTTCAGACCAGGGGTCACTCTTGCTCTCTTCTTCTAATAGGTGAATACAAGTACCACAATTCTCAGTGTGTAGAATCACCTCCCCATCACAGTCCCAGCTTCTTAATTAGGTAAGGTACAGTTTGTTGGTTTAAACAACTTCAATAAGCAACAGTCCTCCAGCTTAAAAATTCCATCTTTAGGAAGTTGCTTTGCACACAAACATTTCATTAAGCTTGCATCATTTATTTGACCACATCATAATAAGGGGCCACTTTCCTTGCCACTCCTTCCCGGGCTGCCACATGTCTTCCTCTATTAGCCTTTCCATCTCTTCATTGAGGATTGTTTGGTCTTTCCAGTACTGACTTTGTGGTCTCATGGTTCTTTGTGTTGTCCTGTGCATTTGAGGATATTGAGTAATATTGATGGCCTCTTCCTACCAGTTGTCAAGAGCCCCCTGTCTTGGGCTTGACAAGGTCATTTCAGGCTGCTAAACAAAGGTGAGCTTTTCAAATCCCTCGCCTGCTTTGAGGAATAAACGTGGGTAGTCTCCCACAAAGATTTACAGCTTTGGAAAGCCAATGGAGGGTTGCAATGAGTCAATGGCAGTGGGGTTTTGGTCAGAAATGATAATAAAAATATGTCTAGACACTCTTACGGTCCAATAACCCACTTGAGAACCACAGATTTAAATGTTGTTAGCTGCCATTAAGTTGATTATAACTTATAGAGACCCTATGAACAACAAAGCTGAACATTGCCCATTCCGCATCATCCTTAGCCTATTATTATAATTGCTGTGTTAATCTATCTGTTGATGGTCTTCCTGTCTTTCTCTAGCTCTCCACCGTGCTGTTTTTAGCAAGGACTAGCTGTTCCTAACAACATGTCCAATGTATAGGAGACAAAGTTTCACCATATTTACCTCTAAGGCACACTCAGGTTGCCTGCCCTTCCTCCAAGACAGATCGAATGAATACTCTTAATATTGATTATATCAGCTTTAAAAAGAGCAACAAAAGTTAAATGCTGGTAATAGATACACTGGAAGAAAATATTCATCCATCTAGCAAATATTGAAGCAGAAAGTATTAGAGAGCCTGCCTACCACCTCCTCAAGTCACTTTCCTAAGCACCTTCTGTCCTGTTGCTCTAAATTATTAATCAAGAATTATTTTTCTGCTTGGGTACATACTGGAAAGGAATAATTTCATGAATAAATGTTTTAGGAAAAAAATGGAGAGCAAATATAGAAAGAATTTGTCTTTTCTTTTGTAAAAGGAAATGATGGGAACCTAAAAGGGAGTTTTACTTCCTTTTTTCTGATTCCTTAACTTAATTTTCTCTTTGCTTTCATAGCAGGGTTTAGGTCAACAGATGTTATTATTGCATTTCCTTTCGATGGTAAGAGGAGCTTCAGGCAACCTAGCTAGACAAATAAGGGTCTTACTTTATTTATAGATAAATGATATATGTCAGCCACTATGTCCCAAGACAAGTATTAAAAATGTTTTCCAGAGGACCAAAATATATGCCCTGAAGTCCATTAAGTGAAGATATTTATAAGCCTGGCTACAAAGGACCTTTCTCAGTTATCAGTCTCATAGTTTAGTATGAGTCTAGCAAGTTAGATGATCAATTTTGAGGTAGTCAGAAAAGAATTACTATCTCAGGGAAATATACTGAAAACAGAGTTATTTCCTACAGTCTTATCCGCAACAATGAAGAAAAACAATGACAAAAAGACCAGATTTAAAAAAAGATATCTCTAGACTTCAAATTTCTTCCAGGCTGAGATTACCTAAAGAAGGTACAAATAATATTAACACCTCTTTTGTCATGAAGCACTTACTACAGAAGCTCTTCTACTTCAAACTTCAATATAGATTACATCTCAACATCAAGAAAACAAAAATCCGCACCACTGGTCAAATAGGCAACATCATGAGGGATGGAGGAAAGAGTGAAGTTGTCAACAATTTTATTTTACTTAGATCCATGATTAGTAAGCAGGATAATAGCAGTCAAGAAATAAAAGACATGTTGCCTTGGGAAAATCTGCAGTCAAAGATCTCTCCAAAGTTCTAAAGAGCAAGGTTATCAGTTTAAGGACTAAGATGTACCTGATTCAAGCCATGATTTTTTTCAGTTACTTCTTATGCATCTGAAAGTTAGACAATACTTATGGATGACAGAAGAAGCGATACTTTGAGTCATAGTATTGGAGAAAAAGTACTGAATTCCATGGACTGGGATGAACAAAACTGAATTCTAAGGACTAGAACAAACAAATTTGTCTTGGAGGAAAGTGTAATAATGATAAAGATACTTCTTGGAGTCAAGGATGATGAAACTTTGTCTCACATACTTTGAGAATGTTGTCAGGTGGCCTAGTCTTTGGAAGGGGACATTATGCTGGGAAAGCTGGAAGGTCAGAGAAAAAGAGGAAGACCCCTAACAAGAAAAGATTGACAGTGACTGTAACAATGGGCTTGAGCATATCAGAGACAGGATGGTGCAAGATAGGGGAAGGTTCGATTTTGTTGTTCATAATGCTGCTATGAATTGTAGGTGACTAGATGGCACCTAACAATAATTTTGAGGCAGGAACTTTAAATCCTACTGGGAAAGTAGAACAAGTTTGAAATGGAATTCTTAGGGCTCTGTATGTGTGTGTTTTTTGTGTCTATGTAGTAGTGATTGATAGTGGTATGTGTGTATGTGTGTATGTGGGGGGGTGTTGTATGTATGTATGATATGTTGTGTGTAGGGATGCTATCTATATATGACATGTTATGTGTTCAGGAGGTGTGTGCATGTGATGTAAGTGTGTGTGTGTGTGGGCGTGTGTTTGTATGGTTAGATCTCATGGTCTATAAATGAGTCTTAAACTGGGTATTACTTGATGTGGGTAGGTGGATGCATTCAAAACACTTCATTTCTATCACATACACACTCCAGTTTCTTAGCACAAGGTGAGCTACATCTTCCAACTAATAGAATTTAAACAAGCATCTGAAAAATGAGCCACTGATTCTTTTGGGAGATTGACAGCCAATTGAAATGGAATTCTCTGGGGGTGGGGGTGGGGGGGAAGAATTTATCTGAATCATTTCCTTAGGAGGGAAATAACCACACCAATTTCGGTTTCAAAATTTCCAAGTTAGTCCTCAAAGTCTTTAGAGGGATTTCAAACAAGTCCCAAAAGTTTCTATAAAGTCAAAAGTGGCTCTGGAATCTCTTTTCTAACATGCAGAGAAACAAGCTGAATGGATAGGGTGTGTGGGATTTTCTGAGCAGTTGTTTGGACTTCAGGAAGTGAGCGAGATAAGCTGAATGACCTTTTCCTGTTCTGACTGGGGGTGGGTGGGGAGAACCATGTCTGTAGATGCTTGAAAGAAACCACTAATATTTCCTAACTTCAAAAGAGCTTAAAAGCTAACCAGGAGAAAAGAGAATCACGTTGGAGACTCAGGATACAACAAAGACACATCATACAGCAGTGGCAAGTATGACAGAATTAAATGACACGTGTTTTTTATATTGTCTTCATGTTGCTGTTTTTCATAAACTTCCCTATTAAAAAAGGTCAAAGCAGAAACTCACCTGTGAGTTTGAAGAGGTTCCTCTTTCCTTCTCCCACTTACTGTTTGCTCTTTTTTACAGTTGCTGTTGTTATGTGTTGTGGAGTCACATACAGTCCAAATGCAAGCTATCTGCAAAAGCCCTAAACCCTGCTCTATCCTGTGCCAACCTCACTGTCTCAGCCACACCTACTCCTATTACTCCAATCACTGAATCAATCTGTTTCATCGAGGGTCTTCTTCTCTTGCACTGTCCCTCTGCTCTCTCAAATATGATGTCCCTCTCTAAGGACTGGTGTCTCCTTACAACATGCCCAAAGTATGTCATATGAAACTTCAAAATCTTTGCGTCCAAGGAGCAGCCTGATTTCATCCTCTCTAGGATGAACCTGTTTGTTCTCCTAACAATCCATGTTATATTCAACACTCCTCTCCAGCACCACCGCTCAAAGGTATCAATTCTCTTTCTGTCATCCCTAGTCACTGTCCAGTTGTCTGATGAATAGCATGCAATTGCAAAGACTATGGCCCAGATCAGGCCCACCTTAGTCTTCAGATTGATGTCGTTGCTCATCAGTACTCTGCAGAGGTCCCTGACTGCTGACTTTCCCAATGCAACTCATCTCTTGATTTCCTGGCAGCTGGTACCAAGAGTGTTGATTGTGGAGCCAAGTAACCTAAAACTGTTAACAATCTCAATCTCTTCACCATCCATAATAATGCTGCCAATTGGCCCAGTGGTTTGAGAATCTTTATTTTCTTGATGTTGAGCTTCAATTCATATTGAAGGCTGCAGTCCTTAACCTTCTGCAGCAAGACCTTCAGGTCCTTCTCAGTTTCAGCAAGCAGAGTTGTGTCATCTGCATAACGCAGGTTGTGGATGAATCTTCCTCCAGTCCTGATGCCACATTCCTCCTTGTACAGCCCAGAGTCTCGGATGATCTGTTCTGCATACAGATTGAAAAGTATGGAGACAGAATACATCCCTGGTGGACACCATTCGCTTCTGGTAAACAGACAGATCAAACTGCTCTACGTGAATAAAGACAGGAAACGGAGAATTCGGAGGCTAAGCAACAAGTTTTACAGACGGAAAAAAATAACTACAGTTTTATAACTGATACCTATATAAATAATTCTGAACTTATTAATACCACTTTATGACTGATACCTATATAGAGAATTCTGAGCTTATTAACACCACCTTATCGAGAATTCTGAACTTATGAATACTACCCTATCAGTCTCTGTCACCCTCATGATCCCTACCATGCTTGAACCCATTGTTAGTTGCTGTGTCAATCCATCCGTCTGAGTGTTGTTCTCTCTTTCCTTAAACTTCTCCCTTTCCCTGACCCTTTCTATCTTTCCCAGTACGATGTGTTTTTCCAAGGACCAGGTAAATTCCTTAATCTCTCTGAATTCCTCTGCTTTTGCCTATCTTAGCTGACAGCACAGTGTAAGGAGATAAAGGGATAAGAAAGAGCTGTGAGCTGAGGACTGCCAATGGACTATGTCATGAAAACCCTTGTTTGTCAAACTTCTGCTTACCCTGAGCCAACTTTTACCTTATTGGCATGGGCCAATAATATATTGATTCTGAGGACCCCAGAGTGACTATTTCTAGAAAAATAACAAAGAGCTAGTTTTCATTTTTAATTTTACTCTGCACAAGCCAGCAAGCAATACTGTTCTTGTTTTTGTTATGTGCCATCGAGTTGCCTGTGACTCATAGCGACTCTACGTACAACAGCCCTAAACTCTGCCCTGTCCTGTGCCAATCATACTGTCTCCGACATACCCATCCCAATTACCCCAGTCACTGAATCAGTCCACCTCATAGAGGGCCTTCCTCTCCTGAACTGTCCCTCCGCACTCCCAAGCATCATGTCCCTCTCCAAGGACTGGTCTCTCCTTACAACATGTCCAAATTATGTCAGACAAGCCCCAGAATCCTTGCCTCAAAGGAGCCACCCAGTTTAACCTTCTCCAGGATGAATCTGTTTGTTTTCTTAGTAGTCCATGGTACATTTAATACTCCTCTCCAGCACCACAGCTCAAAGGCATCAATTCTCCTTCTATCCTCCCTAGTCATTGTCCAACTCTCTGATGCATAACAAGTGATTGCAAAGACCATGGCCTGTATCAGATGCACCTTAGTCTCCAGAGAGACACCATTGCTTTTCAGTACTTTGGAGAGGTCTCTAATAGCGGACTTTCCCATGGCAATATGTCTTTTAATTTCCTGGCTGCTGGTGCCAAGTGTGTTGACTGTGGAGCCAAGCAAACTAAAGCTGTGTACAATCTCAATCTCTTCACCATCCATCCTGATGCTGCTAATTGGCCCAGTGGTGAGAATCTTTTTCTTCTTGACATTGAGTCTCAATCCATATTGAAGGCTGCAGTCCTTGACTCTCTGCAGCAAGTGCATCAGGTCCTCCTCAGTTTCAGCAAGCAGGGTTGTGTCACCTGCATAATGCAGATTGTTGATAGATCATCCACCAATCCTGACACCACATTTTCCTCATAGAGCCCAGCCTCCAGGGTAATCTGTGCTGCATACAGGTTGAAAAGATATGGAGACAGGACACATCCCTGGTGTACGCCCATCCCAATTTTGAACCATGCAGTGTTTCCTTGCTCTGGTCTAATGACTGCCTCTTGGTCCAAGTATAGGCTTCACATTAGAATGATCAAGTAAGTGTTCTGGGATTCCCATTCTTCTCAGAATTAGCCACAGTTTGTTTTGATCCACACAGTCAAACACCTTTGCATAGTCAATGAAACTCAGATAGACATTCCTCTGGTATTCTCTGCTTTCAGCCAAGATCCATCTAACATTAGCTACAATGTCCCTAGTGCCACAACCACTTCTGAACCCAGACTGGACTTCTGGCCGTTCTCTGCTGATGTGCTATTCCAGTCATTTTTGGATGATCTTCAGTAGACTCTTGCTTGCATGTGAAATCAATGAGATTGTTCTATAGTTTCTGCACTCTGTTGGGTCATCCTTCTTTGGGATGAGAACAAATACAGATCTCTTCCTGTCAGTTGACCAAGTGGCTAAGGTAAAATGCTGCATTTCTCTAATAGAATATAAAATATTAGAAATGAATGCACATTTTTGTCAAGGGGATGATTTCCAAAAGAGGTTTAGGGGCCTCTCTGAGTAAGGACTAGAAAGTTCTGACTCGGATATACAAGAAGGACACCAATACCAAGTGAGAGCAAGAGAAAGAAACCGAGGCTTATTAGACTTTCATAACAGACTATGAATGGGTCAGGACAGGCTGACTCCGTTTTTATCTTACAAAAGGGTTTATATATCTTTTGTTAGCAGGGAGTGGGGTTTAAACAGCTAATGGTGCATTCCTTCCAAGGGCTGTGATGACTTTGGCCATCTCATTTATCGTTTCCTTGAGTCCGTTGATTTGCCACATTCCTTGAGAGTCTGCTTTATATGTCATATAGCCGAATTCCTTGAGGGTTGGTTTCTATTGTTATATTGCCACAGTCTTTGTCAAAACCAGTTCTGATTGATCTCCTTTGTCAGTGTGTCCTTTGCCATTCCCTGTCACTATGGTCAATTGGCACAACATAGGCCACAAGACAACATTCTTCACTCAATGTTGGTGAGGAGTAACTGGTAATTTAAATAATTTTAATTAGCCTTCTAAGGTGTAATCATTGTAATCTCTATGGAACAAAGAAAAGTAAAGACTTTTTTTTTTAAATCCATTAATACCACACCAATGGACTTCTTGACCCTCAACTTCAAGAAACCTGAGATTAGACCAGATGAGCTAGATGAGGCCCAATTACAATTGCTAACTGGTTTCAAAGGATGAATTTATGATGGGGTAGTATTAATAAGTTCAGAATCCTATCTCTATTAGTTATATATATCTCTATCAGTTAGTTATATATATAGCTATCAGTTATATATATATATATCAGTTATATATATCTCAATCAGTTATAAATATATATCTCAGTTATCTATCTATCTATCTATCATCGTCTATCATCTATCTATCTATCTATCTATCTGTCTATCTATCTTTCTATCTATCTCAGATATATCTGGATATCAGTTATAAAACTAAAACTGATATCAGGTTTTTTCAGCCTTTAAAACTGGTTACTTTGACTTAGAATTCTTTGTTTCCTTTCTTTAGTCATGTAAAGTAATTTAAGCAGTCTGTTTACCAGTAGAGGAAATACATCTTTCCTTCATCAGTGTTACTTCTTTGAAATTCTTTTTTCCCCAGTCATATGTAAATTGTCTTAATCAGCCTGATTACTAGGAGGGAAGGAGAGCCTTTCCTGAGTTAGCCTTTACCTTTTCAGGGCCTGTTTTTCCCAGTCATGTATTAACTCTTTTGTAGGTTGCCTTTTTCTAGGGATCTGTATGTGGAATGATTTTTTTCAGATGTGGGGATTCTTTGATTTTACTAACAAAGGTGCATTTTTGAGTGAGTTGGTGTCTACCCCTGGTATAAAAGCCCGATGACCACTCCCAGATGGGGAGGCAGTCTTTGAGAAGGGTCTCACTGCTTTCTCTCAGATCTGTAATAAAGTGCTTATAGATTTTGCAATCCATCTGTCTTATTGGCAATTGACTATGGGAAGAACTCCTTGGGTTCAGTAACATTCAGAACACTATAGAGTGGGAGATAATGATCTGATTTACTAGCCTAATGCAGATTGGTGGAGCCACCAAGAATGTGGCACCTAATTACACTTTAAGCCTGTTATTGAACTCATTCCTGTGAACTCATTCCTTATAGCCAAACAATATACAGGTCTACAAGGTGAACAATAAGACCGGGGACATACTCAGAACCTAGAACATACAACTACACAGGATTACAAAAAAAGAAGGACATCATTTGTCCAAGGATAAAACTCATAAAGTAGTGTAACAGGAAAGAATTAAAAATATTTTTTAAAAGAAATTTCCATTTAGTTTAGGTAAAGTCTGCTGTTAGGGACCTCTCCAAAGTACTGAAGAGCAATGGTGTCTCTCTGGAGACTAAGGTGCATCTGATACAGGCCGTGGTCTTTGCAATCACTTGTTATGCATCAGAGAGTTGGACAATGATTAGGGAGGATAGAAGGAGAATTGATGCCTTTGAGCTGTGGTGCTGGAGAAGAGTATTGAATGTACCATGGACTGCCAGGAAAACAAACAGATTCATCCTGGAGAGGGTTAAACTGGGTGGCTCCTTTGAGGCAAGGATTCTGGGGCTTCGTCTGACATATTTTGGACATGTTGTAAGGAGGGACAGGTTCTTGGAGAGGGACATCATGCTTGGGAGGATGGAGGGACGGCACAGGAGAGGAAGGCCCTCTATGAGGTGGATTGATTCAGTGACTGGGGTAATCGGGATGGGTGTATTGGAGAAGGTGCAATTGGCACAGAACAGAGCAGGGTTTAGGACTGTTGTACATAGGGTCGTTATGAGTCGCAAGTGACTCGAGGGCACATAACAACAACAAGACTGCTCTGAGGAAAGCCTCCTTTATCAAGCTGAAATTCTTTAACTGTTATAAATTTCTAAAAACCTGAAATGTTAGTCACTCCCTCTATTAACATAAGAATAGAACCTTAAAGTTTCTTCCCTTTGGATTGGTTCAATAATCACCTAATGTAGCATTCTACTATTGCAGAAATTGTTGTTGTTAAGTGCACTAGAGTCCAGAAAACTCAAAGTGAGCTTATGAATAATGTATCTGAACTCTGTCCTATTTTGTGTCATCCTTATCATCCTCGATGCATGGGAGTCTATTGCCAGAGACACTCTTATTCATCCACCTTGTTGAAGGTGTTACTCTTCTTCACTGATACTTTACCTTTCAAAGTGTGCTGTCTTTCTCTAAGGAATAAATAATAGCGTCTCCTAACAACATGTCCAAAATATGTGATACAATGCTTCACCTTCTTTGGCTCCAAGGAACAATCTGGTTGCATTTTCTCTAGGATATCTCTGTTTGTTTTTTAGGCAATCTATTACTAGACCCTTCAATGTCAAGAAGACAAAGATTCTTAGCGATGGGAAAGTCTGCTATTAGAGACCTCTCCAAAGTACTGAAGAGCAATGGTGTCTCTCCGGAGACTAAGGTGCATCTGATACAGGCCATGGTCCTTGCGATCACTTGTTATTCATCAGAGAGTTGGACAACGATTAAGGAGGATAGAAGGAGAATTGATACCTTTGAGCTGTGGTGCTAGAGAAGAGTATTGAGGGTACCATGGACTGCCAAGAAAACAAACAGATTCATCCTGGAAAGGATTAAACCGGGCTGCTCCTTGGAGGCAAGGATTCTGAGGCTCTGTATAACATACTTTGGACATGTTTTAAGGAGAGACCGGTCCTTGGAGAGGGACATCATGCTTGGTAGAGTGGAGGGACAGCACAGGAGGGGAAGGCCCGCTATGAGGTGGATTGATTCAGTGACTGGGGTAATCAGGATGGGTGTATCGGAGATGGTGCGATTGGCACAGGACAGAGCAGAGTTTAGGGCTGTTGTACATAGGGTCGCTATGAGTCTCAAGCGACTCGACGGCACATAACAACAGCAACAACAACAACAACAACAACATTACTAGACCCTAAAACAAGTAGCCTATATACTCCCAGGTGTTCTGTTCTAATAATCTTTAACTCTAAGACGTTCTAGAAATCACCCGTCTTGATAAAAGATGTTCTGTGACTTTGTGGGCTCACTTCAAGATGGCCATGTTCAGAGGCACAAATGATAGTGTGGGATTAATAAATTCAGAATTATCCCAACATATCAATATAGTTATAAAACTAACATTAGTTTTCTCCATCATGCAAAACTGGTAACTTTGCCTTAGAATTCTTTTTTCCTCTTTAGTCATGGAAACTATTTTAAACTGTCAGTTTACCAGAAGAGGAAATGCATTTATCCTAGATTTGCCTTTACCTCCTTAAAATTGTTTTTCTCAGTTATATATAAATTTTACCTAAAACTGCCCATTTACCAGGAAGGGAAATGCATCTTTCCTGTATTAGCATTTACTTTTTCAAAACTGTTTTTCTCTGTCATGTGTTAACTATTTCTTAAATTGTCTGTTTACTAGTAAAATATTCTTTTCAATTGTAGAATTTCTGTAACTTTACTAACAAAGGTACACTGTTAAGTAGATTAGTATCTAACCCCAGTAAAACAAACAACCAACCCAAAAACCCCCCTAAGGATCACTCTCAGAGAGGAAGGGAAAGAATTCTCTGTCCTCCCAGATCTGACATAAAACTGACATAAAATGCTATCAATATTGCAATCATTCTGTCTTATTGGCAATTGACTATGGAAAGAACTCCTTGCATTCAGTAATACAAACACATGTTGCTAAATTACGCATGCTCTTGCCATCCATCCATCTGCACGTGCTTCCCACAAACCCCCTCTCCCAGCCTATCCTTTGGCTGCCATCTTGGAAGAACAACTTTCATATACTTAACTATTCTGATCCCTCCCACATGAGCCAATCCTAGATGACTCCTCCTCTTTTCATAACCAGACATGTAATTTTGCTCTTTTGATATGTTAACTCAAAAGCTTACACTCTGTTGTAGGAGGAAAAACTAACAGCCACTTCAGGTACCAAAGGTCAAGAAAGGAAGTATACTGTAGAAAAGGAAAAGGATAGAAAAATAAAGAGCAGAAGAATCAGACAGCCCGTAGAGAGGCTGAACCCAAGAGTCCTGAAGGCTACATTCATTTTACAGAAAGATTTATACATCATTGAATTCTATTTATGTCAAAGTGTAAAATAATAGATACTTATACATTTGATTTCTCTTTAGTAACTTGCTAAGCATGTATCTGAAAGTTGGACAATGAATAAGGATGACAGAAGAAGAATTGATGTCTTTGTGTTGTAGTGTATGAGAAGAGTACTTAATATTCCATGGAGTGCTGAGGGAACAAGTATGTCTTGGAGAAAGTGCAACTAGAGTGCTCTTTGGAGGCCACAGTTTCTCCCCTTTGTAATGGAAATGTTTACCTTATGCCTGTTCCACCTTTATGCTTTGTTGTGTAGTGGAAACCAACACAGAACTGACTGTCTAGCAGGTTTTCAGAGGCAGTGAATCATTTGGAAGAAGATTGCTCAGTCTTCTCCCACAGAGCAACTGGGTAGATTCGAACCATGCACTTTTTGCAGTTGCAGTGCAACTTCTTAGCATTAAGCCACCTGTTCTCCTTACCATTGTGCTTTAGAAGCAGATAATTTGTAGTCTAAATTTCACAGGTTCACAGATGAAGAGGAATTTTGCTCCAGGATGGAATATGCCTAAAGATTCACTCATCCTTTGTTTAGATGTTTCAGAGAACTATGTTTTTAAATTGAAATTGATTTAATAGTTTGCAATGATATGATGGGTTGGATGTGCTTTGTATGTGGTAAAAATATGAATTTTGAAGTGTAAAAGGATCAGATGTTATGGTATCCTGCCATGTTATAAGAGGATGATCTTCATGGTTTTTCCAGCCATTGGCTTTTATTTTCTTCACGTGGTAAGATTGTCATTGTTAGGAGCTCTCAAGTTGAGGATAATACGAACAACTGTATGAACAATAGCTCTGAGCCCTGTCCTATCCTGTGCCATCTTCACCATATCTGATATACTTGAGCTCATTGTAACAATCACTGTCAATTCTTGATAATTTCCTCTACATCTTCTTTGAGGACTTTTTCTTTCCTTGACCCTCCACCTTTCCAAGCTTGAGGCCCTTTTCCAAGAACTGGTCCTTCTAACGACATGTCCAAAGTATATGAGACAAAGTTTTACCATCTTTACATCTAAGGAGCACTCTGGTTGCACTTTCTCTGAGACGTACTTATTTGAATGCTGAAGAAAATGAAGACAAGTCCACAAGAACCAAAATATGACTTCGAGTCAATCCTTCCTGAATTTAAAAACCGTCTCAAGAAGAGACTTGAGGTACTGAAAACTAATGGTCAAAGACCAGATGAGTTGTGAGATGACATCAAGAATATCATCCATGAAGAAAATAAAAGGTCACTACAATGTGAAGAAGTGGGGGCGGGGGAGGGAAACACCCAAAACAGATGTTTGAACAGACTAAAAAATTTCACCAGAGTTTTGAAAACCAAAACACAGAGAAGAAATGTCAAAATGAAAGAGAAAAACAGAAGATATCAAAGAGCAGCTTGAGAAGACAAAGTCTTTTAATGAAATGTGCAGAGTTGGAGTCAGAAAACCAAAAAGGAAGAATTTGATGAGTATTTCTCAAGCTGAAAGAACTGAAGGACAAATTCAAGCCTTGAATTTCAATACAGAAGGATTCTATCACAAAATCATAAATGATAAAGAAAGCATCAAAAGAATATGAAGGGAATACACAGATTCACTGTAGAAAAAAATAATCACAAAATCATATCCATTATACATATGGTTTTTGCAATTACTTGCTATGCATCAGAAATTTGGACAATAAATAAAGATGAGAGAAAAAGAATTGATGCTTTTGAGTTGTGGTGCTGAAGAAGACCATGAACCACCAAAAAACTAAATAGGTCTGTCTTTGAGAGTGTGAAACCAAGTTTCTCCTTGGAGCATAGGATTTTGAAGCTCTGTCTCATATACTTTGGTCATTTGGCCAGGAGGGACTGATCCTTGGGGAAGGACATCATGCTTGGAAAGGTGGCAAGACAATGCTGGAGATGAAGACACCAGGTAAGATAGATTGATAAAGTAACTAGGGCAATGGGGGTAGGTGTGTTGGAGTCAACAACACTGGTTTAGGACAGGGCAGGCTTCAGAGCTGATGTACATAGGGTCTTTATGAATCATAGGGGACTCAATTGCACATAACAATAATAACAATAACAAACCATTTCAGAAAGTAGCTTATGATCAAGAATCAATGGTAATTAAGAAAGACGTTCAAGTTGCACTGAAAGCATTGTTGTTGTTATGTGTGATCGAGTCACCTGTGACTCATAGCGACCCTATGTATGATAATCCTAAACCCTGCTCAATCATGTGTCAATCTTATTGTATTTGACACATCTATTTCCATTACCCTAGCCACTGAATCAATCCACCTCATAGAGGGTCTTCCTCTCCTGTACTTTCCCTCTACCCTCCCAAGCACGACGTCCCTCTCCAAGAACTGGTCCCTCCTCGCAATATGTCCAATGTATGTGAGACGAAGCTTCAGAATCTTTGACTCCAAGTAGAAGCCTGGTTTAATCCTCTCCAAAACAAGACCGTTAATTTTCTTAGCAGTAAGTGATAGGATAATATCCATATACATGCAGGAAAGATCCAATAACACAATTATTATTCAAGTATATGTTCCTCGGGCTGTGTAGTGGGGGCATAAAGAGTCTGACTGGTGGAGAACCTGGGCAGCTGAAGGGTCCATAGAAAGAACTCCCTGCCATTTCCCAGGTAACATTGAAGAGGCCAAACCTGTGTGGAAGTCGTTCCTCAGGTACATAACAACAACAACAACATATGCTCCTACATCTAGTGCCAAAGAGGATGAAATTGGGAATTTGTACCAAATTTTGCAGTCTGAAATTAACTGAACATGCAATCAGAATGTGTTAATGATAATCCGTGACTGGAATGCAAAAGTAGGACACAATGGAGAAGGAACAATAGTTGGAAAATATGGGCTTCATGATAGAAATGAGGCTGGAAATAGAATGACTGAATTTTTTATTTACAATGAGTTATTCATTGCAGATACTTTTTCTAAAAGACACAAAAGATAACTTTACACATGGATTTCAACCAATGGGCTGCATAGGAATCAGGTTGACTACATATGTGGAAGGAATCGTTGAAGAAGCTCAATATCAGCAGTCAAAACAAGGCCAAGGGCAGACTGTAGGTCAGATCAACAATTACTCATATGCAAGTTCAAATTGAGGCCAAAGAAAATAAAAATAAGTCCACAGGAACCAAGATATGATCTTGAATCAATTCCAATGGATTTTCATGATCATCTTAAGAATAGGTTTGTGGTACTGAACACCAATGATAAAAGACCAGATGAGTTGTAGGATGATATCAAGAAAATCATCCATAAAGAAAGCAAAAGGTCATTACAAAAATAGAGGAGAAATTAAAAATGAAATGGATGCCAAGAGAGATTCTAAAGATTGCACTGGAAGGTTGGGAAGCCAAATCTAAAGGAAAACATGTCAAAGTAAAAGAGCTGAACAGATGGTTTCAAAGGGCAGCTCAGGAGGACGAAGTAAGGTATTATAATGGAATGCGCAGAGAGCTGGAATTGGAGAATAAAGAGAGGAACTCCTTCTGAATTTTTAAGCTGAAAGAACTGAAAAACAAATTTAGGCCTCATGTCACAACTTGAAATTAACTTTTTGACTATGAATGCAACACCATTTTTCTTCTGTTTTTCATTCTCTGCACAGTATATCATATGGTTGGTTATCTGATTCAAAGTGGCCATAGCTGGTCCATCGCATCTCACTAATGCCTAGTATGTTAATAATAATGTGTTCCATTTCATTTTTAACATCCAATTTTTCAACATTTAAGTTGTAAACATTTCAGGTACCAGTTGTTAAATGATGTTTGTTATTGATTTTTCTTATTTCAACTAACTTCCAATCTGTACTCTAAAACTACATGACTATAACTATCCAGCTTGTTTAGTGTTCACAGGGTTTTCAAAAGCCTTTTATTTCGGGAGTAGATGGACCATCCTACTTTCTAGTCTGTCTTAATCAGGGAGCTCCACCAAAATCTGCTCACAATGGGAGACCCTTTAGAAATTTGACACACCAGTGGCAAAGATTTCAGTATCACAGCAACCTCAAGTAATTACAGTGCAGCAAACTGACAGACAAATGCTGCATCACTTAAAACAATGTTCTTTCTTAACAGAAATTTAAATACAAAGGCCCACCCATCAGATCCTGTTTGCCCACACAGAGGCTTCCCACCCAAGATGATTGTAAATGAGATCAGATATAGTTAATCAGCTTATATTTGATTCCTAACATAATTTAGGAATGTCCAAACAGTTTACCACACAAACAAAATCTAGTGGACAGGCCTTCATATTTAAATTTTGGTCTAGTCTTGCTTTTGAGTGAGCCTTTAGCTTGGTGAAGTTGCATCTTGGTGGGTAAGCTTTTGTGATTTACTTGAAAACTGGGGTAAACTGTTTGGACATTGCTAAATTGTACTAGCAATCAAGTATAAGCTGATTAACTGTATCTGATCTCTTTTACAATCAGTTTGGGTAGGAAGCCTCTGTGTGGGTAAAAAGGATCTGGTGGGTGGGCCTCTGTATTTAAATTTCAGTCTAGTCCTGCCTGTAAGTAAGCCTTTAGCTTGGCAAAGTTGGATCCTGGTGGGTAATGAGGGTTGATGTGTCAACAACCATAAGGTTAGCACAGGATAGAGTAGGTTTCAGGGCTGTTGTGCATAGGGTCATTATGAGTCATAAGCAACTCGGTGGCACATAACAACAAACAACAACATATAAATAAATTTGTTTTAACTAAAAGATGCAGCTCTGGATATGATTACAAGTCTGTGTCAGGAAATTTGAAAGACAGCTTATTGGCCAACTGACAGGAAAGGATTCATAATCCCATTCCCAAGGAAGATTATTCAACAGAATGTGAAAATTATTGAACAATATTACTAATATCACATACATGCAAAATCTTGCTGAAGATCATCCAAAACGAGGTAGAACAGTACATTGACAGAGAACTGCCAGAAGTTCAATCAGGATTTGCTGTTTGTTGTTAAGTGCCGTTGAGTTGTAGGTGACTCATAGTGACCCTATGAACGAAAGTCCTCGACAATTGTGTGTGTGACTTTCATCCTTTCTCCAGGTTCATAGGGTTTCTGGAGGCAAGCTATTTACGGAAGTAGATGCCACTCCTTCTTCCAAGCTTGTTTCAACCAGGGAGCACCACCAAACACTATCCACTGTGGGTAACCGTTATTGCATTGACACATGAGTGTCACAGTGTTCAGCTTCGCAGCAACCACAAGTTACCTCTCTATGGCAAGTGGACACCCCAGGGTTATACTACCTAGAAGACTGTTTGAACAAAAACAATGAAAAACAGGCCGTAGGGCTGCGGATTAGAGTCACCCACCTTTGGCTTGGTAGCATCGCTTTCGGTCCACTAGGCCAGTTGGTCTCTCTGTGTTGTTAAGTGCCATCGAGTCGTAGACAACTCATAACGACCTTATGAATGAAAGTCCTTGACACCTGTGTGCATGACTTTCATCATTTCTCCAGGTTCATAGGATTTCCGGAGGCAAGCTACTGCTGAGGTCAGATGGATCTTGCTTAAAAGCAGAGAATAGAAGAAGAAGAAGAAAAGCCATTTGACTGTGTAGGTCATAACAAATTGTGGCTAACTTTAAAAAATTTGTTATTCCATTTTGTTATTATCAATTTTGTCATTCCATTAGGCTTAAAGTGAGCAAATTCAGAGGCAAAACCAAGGAATCTCACTAATGTCAAGAAAAAAGAATCAAAGAACATAAGATGCCCTTTGGACAAGAGATTGTTGCATAAGATGGAATGAAACTTTTCTGCTCTCCCCAGTGCAATGGCAACCATGCCCCTCTGTGATACTCAACCTAGTACTATGCAGCATTTAGATAAGGTGCTGGACTCACAGTGGGACCTTAGAGGGACTGAACTCCAGATGGGAGATAGGCTTGCCTAAAAAGGGGCAACCCCCACTCTACCAGCCCCAGAGAGTCCTATGTGTAGGGTTAGAAGGAAGGTAAAATTTTTGAAGAAACATGGCTGTGTGTTTCCCAATTTCACAGTAATTCTCTCACCCCTGAAAGCACTTTTTTGCTGAAACTCAGAAGTTATTTTGAAGTCATGCCAGTATAAGCTCTGGAAACAGTGATGTGAGCTGTGCTGGAAGCTGAGGAAATAAGTTCCATGCTGATTCTTCATTCCTCTCATTTATTTGCATGATCTGAACTGATTTCTCAGCTGTAATGTACACCTCCCACCACCTATGAACTTCCCAGAAATGTCCAGCAGGAGAGGTGGTGGGAGGGGAGGAAAGAACCAGCTCTCGGCAGGGTCCATTGCTCAGACTATCCCCAGTCTGTCCTGGCTGACTAGAATGAACGACTCAAAATAGACAGCAGACATTGGAACCAATAACGAAAGGAAAAACAGCCCCTTTAACTAGAGGACAGGCTATGTTACTCTGTCACTTTACAAAATAAGTTAATGGTTGAAAGTAGAACTCTATAGGCTCACTGATCTAGACTTTTAAAATTGGTCTAACCTTTGAAAAAGTAATATTGTATTAATCCTGGATAGGTTTTGGCATTAATTTTAATCTTTAAAAAGTTATTCTAAAATGTTACTAGTAATTATTCCCAAGCTTTTCTATAAGTAACATGAGCTCTTTAGTTTCCTTACCATTGTTGTTGTTGTTAGGTGCTATCAAGTTGAATATAACCCAAAGCAACCCTTCTCAAATTATTTGTTCAGCATACAGATTGAATAGGTATGGAGTAAGGATACAATCCTGACACATCCTTTCTTAATGTTAAACCATGCAGTGTTCCCTTGCTCTATTCATACAACAGCCTCTTGATCTAGGTATAGGTTTTGCATGAGCACAGCTAAGTGTCCTGGGATTTCCATTCTTCTCAATGTTGGCCATAACTTGTTATGATCCACAAAGTCAAATGCCTTGCATAATCAATAAAGCATAAGTATTCTTTACTTTCAGTCATGATATATCTGACATCAGCAATGATAGCCCTGTCACCATAGCCTCTTTTAAATCCTGCTTGAAATTCTGGAAGTTCCTTATCTGATTTGCTGGACACATTTTATTTAAGATGCTGGAATCTATGAAGAAGAATGTGGCATCAAAAGGAAGACTCATCAATAACATGCATATAACACAACTTTGGTTGCTAAAAGTAAGGAGAACTTGAAGCACTTGTTATAGAAGATGAAAGAATACAGCTTGCAACATGGATTGCATCTTCAAAGTCAAGAAAACAAAAATTACTACTACTGGATCAAAAGGCAATATCATAATAGATGGAGAAAAGAATGAAGTTGCCCATGATTTAATTTTGCTTAGAGTCATAATCAACACTTTTTATAACAGCAGTCAGGAAATCAGGAAACATATTGCACTAGGAAAATCTGCAGTCAGAGACATCTCCAAATTATTGAGGAACAATGATGTCAGTTTGAGGAATAAGAAGGTCAGCAAAAGAGAGGAAGACCTTCATGTGAATTGACACAGTGATTGCCATGATGGGGTCTAGTGTGTCAGGAAGTGCGAGGATGACACAGGACAGGACAGAATTCTGATCTGTTGTTCACAGGATTGCTATGGATTGTACTCAACTCAACTATATCTAACAACAATGAGAACATAGCAATATTATGAACTATAGATACGAACCTGGTCCTATCCTGTGCTATCAGCACATTTCTGATACATTTGAGCACATTGTTGCAGTCACTGTTAATCCATCTGTTTGGGGGCAGGTGTCTGTCTCACTTTTGCTGACCTTCCACCTTTCCAAGCATGATAACCCTTTCTGAGAAATAACCTCTCCTAGCAGCATGTCCAAAATATGAGCGATGAAGCTTTGCCATCCTTGCCTCCAAGGTGCACTCTGGCTTGTATCTTTTCCCAGACATACCTTTTGTTCTTTTGGCAGTCCATGAGATATTCAGTACGCTTCTCTGATGTCACAAATAAAAAACATCAATATTTCTTGTCTCCCTTATTCACTCTCCAGCTCACAGATGTGTAACAAATGATTGAAAAAGCATGGCCTGAATCAGACTGACATTATTGCTCCTTAGTAGTTTGGAGAGGTTACTGATAATGAACTTGCCCAGTGCAATATATCTTTTGATTTCTTGACACTAGTATAAAAGCTATTGATTGTGAATCCAAGTAACATTAACTAAAATTTCAGTTTGCTGTAGTGTTATGTACCTTAACACATAGCTGGCCCTCTGGGAGGTTTTCAGAAGCTGTAAATCACAAGGGAGTAGATTGACCCTCTTTCTCCCACAAAGAAGCTGGTGAATTCAAATGGCATGCCTCCAGGTTGGTAGTGCTATTCCTTGTCTCTGGGATACCACAGTAAGTATACCTTTTTTCCATTTACTTAAAGCCCCACAACTAAAATAGCCTCTAAGCATAATGATAAGGGAGATAGATTCTGTTTCTGTCTTGTTGGAACTTGACCAATGTGTCTATCAGCACAGATGATAGCTGTGACCCCTTTGGTTTTTTTGTTTGTTTGTTTTTTTTTTATCATGGCTTAGTATATCAAGGGTACCATGCATGGAGAAAGGAAAAGATGGAAATAGACATCTAGAATGTAGAAAGGCCAAAACACTGGGAAGAAATGTTGAAGTAATAAAGGTGAACATTAGATTTGAAAGGGCAACTGAAGATGAAAAACCCAAGTATTAAAACAAAATGTGCAAAGAGCTAGAATTAGAAAACCAAGTGGGAAGAATATGCTTGGCATTTCTCAGGGAGCTGAAGTGCAGAACAAATTCGAGCCTATAGTTGTAATATTGAAGAATTCTATGAGGAAAATTGAACAATGTAGGAAGCATCAAAAGAAGATGGAAGGGGGGGAGGTAGAAATCAAACAGAGGTACTGTGCCAAAAAAATAATTGGTCAACAACCCTGAACCATTTCAGGAAGTAGCATGTGAACAAGAACTTTTGGTATTGAGAGAAGTTCAGGCTGCACTGAAGGTAGAAAGAAATAAGATCCCGGGAATTAATGTAATACCAATCTTAAAGTATTTCAGCAAGAAGAGGTAGTTCTGTACATGCTTGCTAGTCTCTACCAAGAAATTTGGTCAAGTAACAAATACTGAGGAGGTTGTGGAGAACCTGGAACCCTTATTCACTGTTGGTGGGAGTGTTAAATGGTGCAACCACAGTGGAAGGTGGTATCGTGCTTTCTCAAAAAGTTCCAAATACCATTTGACCCAGCAATTCCACTACTGGGAATATACCCCAAAGAGACTATAACTGACATCCAAGCAGATATATGCACACCCATGTTTATTGTGGCTTTGTTCACAATAGCAAGGAGTTGGAAACAACCTAAGTGCCCATCAACAAATGAATGGATAGAGAAGCTGTGGTATATTCACACAATGGAATACTATGCAGCACTGAAAACAAGGGACTCATGCAATATTATTCAAAATGGGTAGCCCTGGAGGACATTATGTTGAGTGAAGTACCTCAGTCACAAAAGGACAAATACTGCATGGTGTCACTGTTGTAAAACACGACTGATATTGGGGTTGCAGGGAGATTGAGAAAGATGGGTTCAATAATATATACTGCATTGGAACAGATGAGGGAGAAATCTGTTTAAAAGGAATATGGAATTAGGTATTTTTATCATGACAGGAGTCCAGAATGAAGGCTGCATAGTGGAGTGGACCTGCAGGGAGGGATTATAAAATAATGAGAGAATTTTTCTTTTACTTTTCCAAGAGGGTAGTGTACTGGGGTGTGGGGGGGGGGTTGGGAGAGGGGAAAAGTGCAACAATGAATGAATGGAAATCCAAAGTCTCTGTAAATTTTCATTGAAATTTAGAATAATTTTTTTTTTAAAAGAGGGGGAAAAAAGAAATTTGGTAAAACATTACCAACTGACAGGAAATGACCAATATTTATCCAGCAAGCAGAGGAAGTCAGAGGCCCATGTAACGAGCTGGAGATCACAAGTAAAATGATCCAGATTCCTGGATGGCAACCAGCATCTTGAAGAACCTGATTTCTATACTGAGCTCCACTCTGCAAGCCACCTGTCCCCTTCCCAACCATATTAACTGATGACATTGTGATCAGGTGATTTTACCCTCAGGTCAAAGGGAGAACACCAATGGTCAGGATCTAGCCAAGACATACCCTTCTTAGGAACATCATCCTGTTTTGCCAGGCATGTGGCCCCGGCAATCAGAATCTACAGTAATATGGTCCTGGAGCAGAACAAAAGTCCTTACTGCATACTGTCAGAAAGAATGGTGAAGAGAGTCGGGGAACCTTGCTGCACCACTACACAGACCAAGGAGGACAATAGACCAGGAGAGAGGGCTAAAGTCAGAAAACAACAAACCTTGAATACCAGAGAACTTAACTGCAGGATCAGAAACAGCTCTCCAACACCCCACATCCCTATAACCACCCACCCTGATCCAGCAAACTACCAAAAGACCAGAGAAGAAAGACCACAGGTCAAGTGAGTTGCCCCCCCACCCCATATGGGAATATTGAGCTCTCTTCTTAAAGCAAGTCCTCCCCTAAACCCAGGGACCTGAGGGAATTGTCACCAGGCTGAACTATCCCTCCCTCTTCTCGAGCAGTGAGCTCCCAGGCAAGATAGACAGACCAAAGATCTGTTGGGGCCCCAGAAGAAAAAAACCAAAAACCCAACACTCTATCACAGTAATAACACAGAAAAAACAGACCACATCACAGTCTATACAAAACAAAACAAAATTTCACATCAAAAAAAGTGATCAAGACACAGAACCAATGGATTTCCAGAAGCAGTAAAGTCTGATGGAACTCTCTGACATAGAATTCAAAAGGATGATTGGTTATTTTCAATAGGTGAAAGAAATTGAAGAATTGCAGGATTTTATAAGCAAAAGGCATTTGACTATGTGGATCTCAACAAACTGGCTAAGTCTGAAAATATTGGGAATCCCAGAATACTTGACTGTGCCTATTATGTGAAATCTATATTAGGACCAGGAAGCAATTATCAGAATGGAGCAAGAAAACATTGCATGGCTCAAAATCAGGAAAGATGTACATCAGAGATGCATCCTATCTCCGTATCTTTTCAATCTATATGTGGAACAAATTATCTGGAAGGCTGGGCTCTATGCGGTGGAATGTGACATCAGGATTGGAGGAAGACTCATCAATAACCTTGATATAACCTTACTTACCAAATCTGAGGAGGACCTGAGGCATTTGTTGCAGAAGGTCAAGGACTGTAGCCTTCAATGGGTTGAAACTCAACACCAAGAAAAGAAAGATTCTGACCAGTAGGCTGATTGTCAGCATCATTATAGATGGTGAAGACATTGAGACTGTCAACAGCTTCAGATTGCTTGGCTCCACAAATAACACTCTTGGTAGCAGCAACCAGGAAATCTAAAGATGAATTGCAATGGGAAATCTGTTGTCGGGGATCTCTCTAAAGTAATGAAGAGCAAAAATGTCAGTCTAGAGACTAAGGTGCACCTGATCCAAGCTATGATCTTTGCAATTACTTAATTTCATTGGAAAGCTGGACAATGACTAAGTATGATAGAAGAAGAATCAATGCCTTCAAATTGTGGTACTGGAGAAGAGTACAGAATATACCATGGACTGCATGGGAACAAACAACTTTCTCCTGGAGAGAATTAAACCAGGATGCTTCTTGGAGGCAAGGATTCTGAAGCTCCATCTGACATACATTGGTCATGTTGCAAGGAAGGATCAGTTCTTGAAGAAGGACATCATGCTTGGAAGAGTGGAGGGAGAACACAAGAGAGGAAGACTCTGAATGAGAAGGATTGACTCAGTGACTTGGATAAAGGTGCTAAGTGTGTTAGAGACAATGAGGTTAGCTCCAGATAGAGTTGTACATAGAGTTGCTATGAATCACAAGTGACTTGATGACACGTAAGAACACCAACACCAACAAGCAAAAGCAAAGAGGAACTTTAAAAAACAATTAAAGATAATGTGGATAAATCAAGTGGGATATTAGAAACTCTGGAAAAACAAGGAACTGTAATCTCGAATATTTAGACAAGCACCTCAGAAGAAGTCAAAATATTGGAAAAATAAGCAGAATTGAAGATATGGAGCACAGAATCAGTGAAATGGGAGAGAGAACTATCAAGATATATAACATGCACATAATTGGAAGAACCAGAAGAAACTAAAAAAGGCACTGAGACAGTTGTAGAAGAGTTACTAGCAGAAAACTCTCTAGGAATAATGAGAATGAGAGAATATACACGCAAAAAGCTGAGTAAAATCCATGTACAATAGACTCCAAAAGAAAAATAGCAAGGCGTGATAGTCATTTTTGTCAGAATCAAAGACAAGGATGGGATTCTGAAAACAGTTAGGGAAAAACATAGGATAACTTACAAAGGAGATCAAATATGATTAAGTGCTAATTTCTCAGCAGAAACTATGCAAACAAGAGGACAGTGAAAAGACATACATCAAACAATCAAAGAACACAACTCTCTAACAACAATATTGTATGTAGGAAAACTGTCTGCCAAATATGAGGGCAAGATCAAGATAGTTTCAGAAAAGCAGAAACTAAGAGAGTTTGTCAAAACAAGGCCGACATTGCTAGAAATACTGAAGGAAGTCATTCTCACAGAGATGTCACAGAAAAAAGGATGGATCAAACTAACCAGCAACAATATAAAAAAAAAAAAACTCAACGAAACAATACTACTAAAACCTTGCCTCTCAATAACTACACTGAATGTGAATGGTTAACGTGCAGCAGTAAAGAGGAAAAAGAGTAGCGGATTGGATAAAAAACCCCAAATCTTCAATATGCTGTCTACAAGAAAAATACTTAAAAAGTGAAGCTAAAAAGACTAAAAATCAAAGGGGGCGGGCGGAATATACCAGCAAATAGTAACCAGACAAAAGCAGGAGTAGCTACATTAATCTCTGATAAAATAGAAAAAGATTAAATATCCTCAGAAACATTCTATGAGACAAATATATTTCTGATACAAAAGTCAGATAAAGACAACACCAAAATAGAAATCATGAACACAGATGCAAAAATTCTGAATAAAATCCTGGCCAATAGAATCCAACAGTACATTAAAAAAAAAATTCACTGTGATCAAGTGGGATTTATAGCATGTATGCAAAGCTGGTTCAACATAAGCAAAACAACCAATGCAATTAATTAAATTAACAAAGCAAAGAACAAGAACCACATGATAGTATCAATTGATGCAGAAAAGACCTTTGACAAAATCCAACAGCCCTTCCTAATGAAACACTCAACAAAATAGGAATAAAAGGGAATATCCTTAACGTAGTGAAATATATATATCTCAAGAACCAACATTGTTCTCAATGGATAGACATTAAGGTATTTCCATTGAAAACAGGAACTAGTCAAGGATGCTCACTATCACTTCTCCCATTCAACATACTACTGAAAGTATCAGTGAAAGCAATAAAACAAGAGAAGAAAACAAGAGGTGCACAATTTGCCTAAAAAGAGGTGAGCTATCTCTATATGCAGATAATATGATAGACTTGTTGTTGTTATGTGCCGTCGAGTCGCTTGCAACTCATAGTGACCCTATGTACAACAGCCCTAAACTCTGCTTGGTCCTGTGCCAATCACACTGTCTCTCACGCTCCCATCCCGATTACCCCAGTCACTGAATCAATCCACCTCATAGAGGGCATTCTAGAAGTCCAGCCAGAAGACTATTAGATATAGTCAACCAATTCAGCAAAGTGGCAGGATACAAGATCAACATACAAAAACCAGTTGGACTTTTCTACAGTAACAAAGAGAATATAGAAATGGAGTTAAGAAAACAATGTCAACTAAAATAGCTAATCACAAAATGAAACACTTGGGACTAAATCTAACTAGAGACACAAAAGGCCTATACAAAAAAAAAATTACAAAATATTATTACAAAAAACAAAAGACCTGGAGACCTGGAGAAATGGAAGAATATACCATGCTCATGGATGTTGTTGTTATGTGCTGTTGAGTCGCTGGCGACTCATAGCGACCCTAGGTACAACAGCTCTAAACTCTGCTCTGTCCTCTGCCAATCTCACTGTCTCTGACACACTCATCCCAATTGCCCCAGTCACCGAATCAATCCATCTCCCAGAGGGCATTCCCCTTCTGCGCCTGCCCTCCACCCTCCTAAGCATGATGTCTTTCTCCAAGGACCAGTCTCTCCTTACAACAAGACCAAAGTATGTCAGACAAAGTCTCAGAATCCTTGCCTACAAGGAGCAGCCCAGTTTAACCCTCTCCAGGATGAATCTGTTTGTTTTCTCAGCAGCCCATGGCACCCTCAGCACTCTTCTCCAACACCAAAGCTCAAAAGCATCAGTTCTCCTTCTGTCCTCCCTAGTCATTGTCCAGCTCTCTGATGCATAACAAGTGATTGCAAAGACCATGGTCTGTACAAGATGCACATTAGTCTCCAGAGACACACTGTTGCTCTTGAATACCTTAGGGAGGTCCCTAACAGCAGACTTTCCATCACAATACGCCTTTTAATTTCCTGGCTGCTAGTGCCAAGAGTGTTGATTTTGGAGCCAAGCAGACTAAAAGCTGTGAACAATCTCAATCTCTTCGACATGCATCCTGATGCTGCCAATTGGTCCAGTGGTGAGTATCTTTGTCTTCTTGACATTGAGTCTCAATCCATATTGAAGGCTGCAGTCCTTGACCCTCTGCAGCAAGCACTTTGGGTCCTCCTCAGTTTCAGCGAGCAGGGTTGTGTCATCTGCATAATGCAGATTGTTGATAGATCTTCCACCAATCCTGATGCCGCATTTCTCCTCATAGAGCCCAGTCTCCCAGATGATCTGTTCTGCATACAGGTTGAAAAGGTATGGAGACAGGACACATTCCTGGTGTACGCCCTTCCCAAATCTGAACCATGCAGTGTCCCCTTGCTCTGTTCTGATGACTGCCTCCTGGTCCAAGTATAGGTTTCTCATTAGAACGATCAAGTGTTCTGGGATTCCCATTCTTCTCAGAGTCAGCCACAGTATGTTATGATCCACACAGTCAAACGCCTTTGCATAATCAATGAAGCACAGACAGACATTCCTCTGGTACTCCCTGCTTTCGGCCAATATCCATCTGAGATTAGCTTCAATATTCCTAGTACCATGACCCCTTCTAAACCCAGCCTGGTCATCTGGCAGTTCTCTGCTGATGTGCTGTTCCAATCATTTTTGGATAATCTTCAGCAGAATCTTGCTTCCATGTGAAATCAACGATATTGTTTCTACACTCTGTTGGGTCACCTTTCTTTGGGATGGGAACAAATATAGATCTCTTCCAGTTAGTTGGCCAAGTGGTTGTTCTCCACATTTCTTGACACAACTTGGTGAGCCCATCCAAGGCAGCATCTGTTAGCTGAAATATGTCAAGTGGTATACTATCTATTCCTGGGGTCTTATTTTTTGTTATTTCTTTCAAAGCAGCCTGAACTTCTTCCTTCATCACCATAGGCTCTTGCTCATATGTTGTTTCATGAAATTCTTCTGTGTTTGTCAATTCCTTTCGATACAGTGATTCAGTATATTCTTTCCATCTTCTTTTGATACCTCCTGGATCATTTAGTACTCTGCTGAAAGCATCCTTGATTATAGCAACTTGAGGTTTGAATTTGTTCTTCAGTTCCTTGAGCTTAAGAAATGCTGAGTGAGTTTGCCCCTTTTGATTTTCTGACTCCAACTCCCAACTCCTTACACATTTCATTGTAATATTTTACTTTGTCATCCCGTGCTGCCTTTTGAAATCTTCTGTTCAGCTCTTTAGTATCTTGAATTCTTTCTTGTGCTTTGGCTTCTCTGCGCTCTAGTGCAATATTCAGTTTCTTCTGACATCCATTTTGGTTTTTTCTTCCTCTTCTGTCTTTGTAAAGAACGTTTGCACTCTTCTTTGATGATACCTTTAATATCCTCCCACAATTCATCTGGTCTTCATTCATTCGTGTTCAAGGCCTCAAACCTGTTCTTGAGATGGTTCTGAAATTCAGGTGGGATAGACTCAAAGTTATATTTTGGTTCTCATGGATTTGGTTTAATTTTCCTCAGCTTCAGTTTGAACTTACATATGAGTTGTTGGTGATCTGTTCCACAATCAGCCTTTGGCCTAGTTTTCACAGCTGATATTGAGCTTCTCCAGCAGTTCCTTCCACAGATGTAATCGATCTGATTTCTTTGCATACCATCAGGTGAGAACCATGTGTACAACCAGCATTTATGTCTTAAAAAAATGTGTTTGCGATGAATAAGTCATTGGTTGTGCAAAATTCAATCATTCTATCTCCAGCTCCATTTCTGTCTCCGAGCCCATATTTTCCGACTACTGATTCTTCTTCTCTGTTCCCAACTTTTGCATTCCAGTCACCCATTATTATTAATGCATCTTGATTGCAAGTTCGATCGATCTCTAACTGTAAAAGTTGGTAGAAATCTTCTATTTCCTCTTCTTTGGCTCTGATTGTTGGTGCATATATCTGAATGATAGTGGTATTCACCGGACTTCCTTGTATGCTTATGGATATTATCCTGTCACTCACAATATTGTACTTCAAGACGGATCTAGAAATGGCCTAAAAATGGCTTTTGTAACTATGAAAGCAATCCCATTTTTCCTCACCTTTTCATCTCCTGAGTAGTATAGGAAGACTCAATATGATGAAAAAGATATTTTTTTTCAAAGGCAATGTACGAGTTTAATTCAATCTCAATATAGCTACCAATTCCATTCTTCAATGAGATGGAAAAGACAATTTCCAATTTTATCTAGAATGGAAAGAGACCCTAAATAAGCAAAACACCACTGAAAAAGAGAAACAAGGCAGGAGGCATCACATTCCCTGATCTTAAATCCTACTACACAGCTGTGGTAATCAAGATAGCATGATTGTGGTAAAATGACAGGCACACAGATCAGTTGAGTATAACTGACAATCCAGAAATCAGCTCATTCACATATGTTTAACTTATATTTAACAAGGAGATGAAATCAGTTAAGTGGGGAAATAATAGTCTCTTTAACAAATTGTGTTGGCAAAGTTAGGAAATCATCTGCAGAAAATTAACCAAAACTTACACCTCACACCATACACAATAACCAACTCAAGGTAGATCAGGGACCTATAAATAAAACTAAACATTATAAAAATCATCAGAGAAAAACTAGGAACAACTCTAGAAGCCTGGATAAACATCAAGAATATCTTCTAAGCATAATGAAAAATCAACAACAAGCAGAGTGAAATAGATGAATGGGACTTTCTAAGAATAAAATCTCTATGCACATCAAAAAACTTCTCCAACAGGGAAAGAAGAAAACCCAAAGACTGGAAAAAAATCCCCATTTTTTCCAAATTGTTGAGGAGTCTACCTCTGATCCTGATGCCACACTTCTCCTCGTAGAGCCCAGTCTTCTGGATAATCTGTTCTGCATGAAATATTGTTAAAGAAACTTTCACATTTTAAAATTCTGATACTCATGTATATTGTCTTCATAAACTGAAGAGAGAACTGTTCCATCAGGAGCTTTCTACCAGGGATATGTGATATAGGAAACATTGTTGATTATGAAACACGAGCTCATTTCTTTTGAGCCAGAGCTCACTTATGGCTGATCCTCCAGTAAGTATTCAGAGACTGCAAATTGCATGGAAGGAGATAGTTTATCTTTTTCCTTCCAAGCTGCTGGTAGATTCCAATTACCAGGGAAGTGTCACAATTGGATTAGCAGCACAACTCTTTATTACCCAGCCATCAGAGCAATCTTGTTTATTATGGGAGAGATGCAACCTCCATTTAATCAGAGAAAATCTTCCACAAGAGTAGGACCAAGGCTTTGGAGTTGGTTTTAATGATGCTCGAGTAGAATATTTGGTTGTGTCAGTGATCATTTATAGGAACACAATAAAATAGCTCCAAAAGTTTCTCATTGGGTTAAGAATTATAGCTGTTGCTGTTATGTGCCATTGAGTTGC
>NW_006399821.1:5052621-5053842 GCF_000299155.1 Elephantulus edwardii | reverse complement strand
ATATGCTGAGCAAGTTTGGCCCTTTTGATTTTCCGACTCCAACTCCTTGCACATTTCATTGTAATATTTTGCTTTGTCATCCTGTGCTGCCTTTTGAAATCTTCTATTCAACTCTTTAGTATCTTGAATTCTTCCCTGTGCTTTGGCTTCTTTGTGCTCCAAAAGATCTAATTCTTGGAAGAGTCTATAGAGTAAGGTCCTCAATGAGATAGGTTGGTGCTCTGACCGATTATGAGGGTGGTCCAGGACTGGATAGGCTTTTGTTCCATTTTACACAAGTTAAAGACAACTTGATTGCATCTAGCAAATATCAAGGGTAGATCTCTGACAACATATATTTACACAATGACTCAAGTATATTAGAGATAATGAGAATAGTATAAGATAGGGCAAGGTTCAGATCAATTGTTCATAGGGTCGCTGTGAGTTATATTAACTCAATGGCACTTGACAACAAGAAATTTCAGGAAGAAAAAACTATTAAGTATGAATAATTAGAATATCACAAATTAGGCAGTACTGATTTCTTTCTTTCTCATTATATCTTTCTAGGTTTCTCCTTTTTTTGGGTTTGATATGTTTTTACATTTTTAAAGAGGAACTCTAACGATTTTTGTAAAAAGTGTGTTGCTTCTGTTGGTATAGTTGTTGTAGAAGTATATTCCTACTTATAAAGATTTCATGCACTATATGATAGAAGTTTTAGATTTTCTACTTTGAGTCTATCCCACCTGAATTTCAGAACCATCTCAGGAACAGGTTTGAGGCCTTGAACACTAATGAGCGAAGACCAGATGAGTTCATCCAGGAAGAGTGCAAACAGTCATTGAAAAGACAGAAGAGGAAGCAAAGACCAAAATGGATGTCAGAAGAGACTCTGAAAATTGCACTGGAACGCAGAGAAGCCAGAGCATAAGAAAGAATTCAAGATACTAAAGAGTTGAGTAGAAGATTTCAAAAGGCAGCACGGGATGACAAAGAAAATATTACAATGAAATGTGCAAGGAGTTCGACTCAGAAAATCAAAATGGCCAAACTCAGCATTTCTTACGCTCAAGAAACTGAAGAACAAATTCAAACCTCGAGTTGCTATATTCAAGGATGCTTTCGGCAGAATGTTAAATGATCCAGGAAGTATTAAAAGAAGATGGAAAGAATATACTGAATCACTGTATTGAAAGGAATTGGCAGACACAGAAGAATTTGATGAAGCAACACATG
>NW_006399821.1:5049519-5050691 GCF_000299155.1 Elephantulus edwardii | reverse complement strand
AAGTCTTTGTTTGTACCTAAGTTCTCACTTTCTTGGGGTCTATTTCAAGCATTGGAATAGCTGGGTCATATGGAATTTCTGTGCTCAGCTTTTTGAGGAAACACCAAAGTGCCTTCCAGAGTGGTTGTACCAATTCACAATTCCACCAACAATGTATAAAGGTTCTTATCTTTCCACATACTAACCAACATTCATCTTTTTTTGTCTTATTAAACATTGTCCTTTACTGTAATTCTTATCGAAGTAGATCAACAGGTCTTTTTTTCTGTTGGTACCACTGCATGACTTTGAATAGCAGTCAAATGCAAATCATTGCACTAGTCAAGAATTTTTGTAAAAAAAGTTCAATTTTTCTAAATTTTAATATATTATTGCCTAGTAATGCTCAGCAATCTTCCCAGAGTACACCATTTCATTTCCTAGTCTTAATCTCTCTCAGGTAGAAATAGAATCAAATAAAAATGTCATTAATTCAGGAATCATATTTGTTGTTAGCTTACTAGTGGCTCTCCAAAATGTCTGCATCTAAATTCCTGGAAACTAAGGCTTTGTCATTTTATATGGAGAAAAAAACCCCAAATACCACAAATGTGATTAAATTAGGAGTCTGAGATGAAGAGATTATCCTTGTGGGCAATATGTAATTATGAAGGAATCATATAGAGTTCATATAAGGAAAAAAAAGGTAGAAAGCAGAGGTTAATAACAGGATGTGAGAATAACTCAACCTTTAATTGATGACATTTGAAGATGGAGGAAGTAGACCAGAAGCTACAGAATGGGGTAAGCTTCTGGAATGTACAAAAGATAAGGCAATAGATTCTTCCCTCGAGGCTCCAGAAGGAACAGGACTCTGCCAACACATTGACTTGGGCCCAGTGAGACCTATTTTGGATGCCTTACCTCTAAAAATATAATGTAATATAATATATTTTTGGTTTTTTAAAGCCATTGCATTTATGGAAATGTTACAACAGCAAAAGGAAATGAATGTGTCATTGTAACCTTAGTTTAAGCATAGAGCCTAACATATAATAGGTGCTTGACATTTATCAAATTAATATATGTCCCCTAGAACAGCACATCAGCAGAGAACTGCCAGAAGTCCAGGCTGGGTTTAGAAGGGGTCGTGGTACTAGGGATATTGTTGCTGATGTTAGATGGATCTTGGC
>NW_006399821.1:5036346-5048424 GCF_000299155.1 Elephantulus edwardii | reverse complement strand
GACTCGACGGCACATAACAACAACAACAACAGCATAGTTCACAAAGACAATGACCTATACCCTATTTCTTTATGCAGAGACTAGAATCTTAAAAGCTAGTGAATGTATATCTATATTGATCTTTTATTGTCTGGAACAAAGAACAATGAAGAAGAGCAAAAATTATTATTAATAGACTGCATGAATTTCAGGCTCCACTACTCTAAGATCAGAAAAACTAGAAGGTTTCTTATAATGTAGGAGGAACCTGTGGAACAGAATTAAAAATCGTAAGAAGACAAGGTTCATGGGTAAGGGAGAGACTGGTGGAATTCTCAAGAATATGGCCTTCATTAACCCCGTAACCTGGAATTGAAATCAGTCTGGTGATTCAACTTTCTTCAAAACAATATTATGAGGTGATCAGTAACACCAGGGCAGCATATGCTTAGAGATAAAGCTCAGAAGGCAGAAGGGGATATGAAAAGAGGATAACTAGAAACCCAAGGAGGAAGTAGAAAGTGTTGATATTTCATAGGAACTGCAATCAGTGTCATAAATCAAATTGTGTATGAATTGTTGAGTGAAAAACTGGTATGCTTTGAAAATTTTCATTCATATAAAAATTTTAAAAAGTAGTCATTCTCTAATAACACATAACATTTTTAATTATTTAAAACTTATAAAAATCAAATGTATGCCATTCTCTTTATGAAGAATAATGTAGCAACTGAATTAAAGACTTGTCACCAATATATATTTTGCAAATGACACAGCATTGCTTTCTGAAAGTGAGGAGAATCTGAAGAACGTATTGCAGAAAATCAAAGACTATCATCTTCAATATTGATTACATTTCAACATTAAGAAGATAAAAATCCTCTCCACTGGACCAATAAGCAACATGATGATAGATGGAGAAAAATTAAAACTATCAATGATTTCATCTTATTTGGATCCACAGTCAATACCCTTGGTCCCAGCAGTGAGGAGACAAGGAGACATATAGCACTGGAAAAGTCTGTTGCCAAGGATTTCTTCAAAGTCTTGAAGAACAATGAGGTCAGTTTAAAGTCTAAGTGTGCCTGATTCAACTATGCTTTCCCTAGTCACCTTCTATGCACCTGAGAGCTAAACAACAAAAGATGACAGAAGAATCTATGCTTTTGAATTGTTTGGAGAAAAGTACTGAATATTTCAGGGACTGCCAAAAGAAGATGGAAAGAATATAGAGCCCTTATACCAAAAGGAATTGGCAGACACAGAAGAATTTCATGAAACAACATATAATCAAGAGCTTGTGGTGATTAAGAAAGAAGTTCGAACTGCTTTGAAAGAATTAGCTAAAATTAAGGCCCCAGGAATTGATGGCATACCAACTGACATATTTCAACTAAAAGATGCTGTTTTAGATGTGCTCATCAAGTTGTGCCAAGAAATCTGGAGGACAATCACTTGGCCAACTGACTGGAAGACATCTATGTTTGTTCCCATTCTAAAGAAAGGTGATCTGACAGAGTGTGGAAATTATCGAAAAATATCATTAATATAACATATAAGCAAGATTCTGCTGAGGATTACCCAAAACAAATTGGAATAGCACATGAACAGAGAACTACCAGAAGGGCAGGTTCGGTTTAGAAGGGGTCACGGTACTAGGGATATTGTAGCTAATGTTAGATGGATCTTGGCTGAAAGCAGGGAATAACAGAGGAAAGTCTATCTGTGTTTCATTGATTATGCAAAAGCATTTGACTGTGTGGATCACAACAAACTGTGGCTGACTCTGAAAAGACTGGGAATCCCAGAACATTCGATCATGCTAATGTGAAACCTATACTTGAACCAGGAGGCAGTTGTCAGAACAGAGCAAGGAAACACTGCATAGTTCAAAATTGGAGGGTTGTATGCCTGGGATGTATTCTGTCTCCATACCTTTTTAATCTTTATGCACAACAGATTATCCAGGAGGCTGGGCTCTATGAGGAGAAATGTGCACTGGAAATCAGGATTGGAGGAAGATTCATCAACAATCCGTGTTTTGCAGATGACACAACCCTGCTTGCTGAAACTGAGGAGGACCTGAAGTGCTTGCTGTGGAAGGTCAGAGACTATGGCCTTCAGTATGGATTGAAGCTAAATATCAAGAAAACAAAGATTCTCACCACTAGGCTGATTGGCAGCATTAGGATGGCTGGTGAAGAGATTGAGATTGTTCACAGCTTTAGTTTGCTTGGCTCCACAATCAACACTCTTGGCACCAGTAACCAAGAAATTAAAAAACATACTGCAATGGGAAAGTCTGCACTTAGAGACCTCTCTAAAGTACTGATGAGTAATGATGTCAGTCTGGAGACTAAGGGGCGTCTGATACAGGCCGTGGTCTTTGGAATCACTTACTATGCATCAGAGAGCTGGACAATGACTAAGGGTGATAGAAGGAGAATTGATGCCTTTGAACTGTGGTGTTGGAGAAGAGTATTGACGATACCATGGATTGCTAAGAGAATGAACAGGTTTTTCCTGGAGAGGGTGAAGCTGGGCTGCTCCTTGGAGGCAAGGATTCTGAAGTTTCATCTGACATACTTTGGACATGTTAAAAGGAGGGACTAGTCCTTGGAGAGGGATGTCATGCTCAGGAGGGTGGAGGGTCAGCACAAGAAAGACCCTTGATGAGATGGATTGATTCAGTGACTGGGGAAATGGAGGTAGGAGTGCCAGAGACATTGTGATTGGCACAGGATAGGGCAGAGTTTAGGGCTGCTATATATATGGTTGCTATGAGTAGCAAGCAACTTGTTGACAGATAACAACAGCCAAAAAATAGACATGTCTCTAAAGAAAGCACACCCAAGGTGCTCCTTAGTGGCAAGAATGATAAAGCTTCATCTCACATACTTTGGATACATTGTTAGGAGAGGCTAATCCTTGGAAAGGGACATACTTGGAAAGGTGGATGGTCAGCTAAAGATAGGAAGGTCCTCAGCAAGATGAATTGATACAGTATCTGGATCAATGGGCTCAATAGTGTTGGGATTGATAAGGATGGTGCAGGATAGGACATTGTTCAGATTTGTTGTTTACAGGGTTGCTATGAGTCATATGCATCTTGATTGCACCTAATAACTACAACAATTTTATGATGTTAAAAACAGAAGTATATAACTTCAAATAAAATATATATCTCATATCTATTTAACATTGAAGGTACTTTGAAAATATGTCATTAAATTCCAGCAAATCTTTGAGTAGTAATTATTATTGTTGTTATTGTTGTTAGAGTCCATTAAGTCAACTACAACTCATAGTGACCCAATCAACAATAGATATGAACCTTGTTCTATCTTGCTCATCCTTATGATCTTTGAGATGTTCAAGTCCATTTTTACAGTCACCATGTCAATCCATCTTGTTGAGGGTCTTCCTCTTTTTCTCTGACCCTCTACCTTTCCCATGATGGTTTTCTCCAGATGGATTAGCTTTGTCTGACAACATGCCCAAAGTTTGTGAAATGAAGTTTCACCACTCTTGCCTCTAAGGAGCACCTTAGTTACATTTCTTCCAAGACAGACATGCTTGTTCTTTTATCAGTCCATGGACAATACTCTTTTTCACCATCTCCACTCAAAAGCATCAATTCTTCATCTATCATCCTCACTTATCCAATTTCCAGATGCATAGGAAGCAATTGAAAAGACCTTATCTTAAACCAGGTTCATGTTAATCATTAAACTCACATCTTTGCTCTTTAAAATTTTGGAGAAGACCTTGAGAGAAAATGTCACCAATGCAATGTATCTTTTCACTTTTTTAACTGCTGTTTTTTTAAGTGATGTTGATTGTGAATCCAAGTAAAATAAAATTAGACAACGTCATTCTTTTATCTGGCTATCATGATGTTGCTTATTTGTCCAGATGTGAGGATTTTTGTTTCCTTGATATCGAAATGTAATCCATATTGGAGGCTGTAATCTTTGATCTTCTGTAGTAGGTGCTTCAAGTCTTCTTTAATGTCTGTACCCAGGGTTGTGTCGTTTTCATAATGCAGGTTGTTCATAAGTCTTCTTCCACTTCTCACTTAAAAATGAGGGGACTAATATAAAGAGGTAAGGGAAGTGGCCAAGTTTTCGTAGTGGTGAATGATTCTGAGTGTCTCAGTGAAAGTCTCCACCAGCTAGTAAAAGTAAGTCCTGGCACTGCTTTTTCTTTAGCTATTCAATGTCAGACAAGGTATTGTGTTTAGTCTTTTCATCTGCAAAATGCAGACAATAAGTGCACCTATCATAGCTGGCCATACATTGGATTTTTAGAGGCTCTAAACATCATAACATCGTGCGAGAAGTTTGTCTATCTTTCCTCCAAGGAATATTCCTTTGGATTGGCAATACAAGTAATTCCTCAGACACAAGGCCACAAGATAACCTTTTTTTTTCTTTTGTGATGTTTGTGTGTGTATGTGTGTTTAAAGAAAAAGAAGTTAGGGGAAAAAAACCGGTCATAGCACAGAATTTGGGATACAGTGAGGTCTCTGTGTTTGCTGTACTTCTTGTGGAGGCCTGTGTGGTGCAAATAATTAATTACTTGGCTACTAACAAGAAGATGACATTTCATATTTACCCAGAAACACCTCAGAAGGAACACTTGGCTATCTATTTCTGAAAAATGTGCCACCCATTGACAACCATACAGAAAATTCTACTTAAACACACAGACCATGAATTGGAATCAATGGGATGGCAACTGGTTTGGCACTATGTTGTTTTTAAGTGCTGTTGAGTTGAATATGGCTCATCCCAACCTTATCAACACAGATAGGATCCATGTCCTATTCTGTGTCATCTTTATTCTCTCTGACATACTCGATTCCATTGCTGTGGCAACTGCATCAATCCATTTCCTTGAAAGTCTTCCTCTCTTTTGTTCACCCTCCACTCTTCCAAGCACCATGTCCTTTCTAAAGAATAGCCTCTCCTAACAACATGCCCAAAGTATGTGAGATAAAGCTTCACCATCTTTGCCTTCAAGGAACACTCTCTCAGTCCAACACCACAGAAATCACTCTGAAGAAGTTTTTAAAGAAGTGTTACAATACAAGAAAAGAAAATATCATGAAATTACTTTGTAGGTTATAAAGTGATCAGCTCAATTCATTGCCGTTAGAACCAACTCATAGCTGACCATCCAACAGGTTTTTGTTGTCTATAAATCAACAAGAAATTGCTCATCATTTTATCTCACACTCCTTGATGAATTAAACTGCCAGGTAGGGTCTGCTTTTGGATTAGCAAAGTAACTCCCTACAGACTTAGGTCACCAGAGCTCCTTTATAAAGTGATGGTCTGTTATTGTTGTATGCCATTGAATTGGGACAGATCCATAGCAGGGGTTCTGGCAGGTTTTCAGAGGTAGTAAATCACATGGGAGGAGATTGTTTATTCTTCCTCTCATTCAGTAACATTATATCTTTCAATAGCATTTCAATATCACATGCTAGTAAAAATTACTGATGATTATTGAAAAATGGCTGTAACAATATATGGACAGAGAACTTCTGGATTTCAAGGTGGATTCAGAAAAAGTTATAGAATGAGGCTATCAATCCTGATGTCAGAACGATCTTGCCTGAAAGCAGAGAATATTAGATCTATTTTAATTTGTGTTTCATTGAATATGCAAAGGCATTAATCTATATAGATAATAACATTTCATGGCTAGCATTGGTAAGAATGGAAATCCCAGAACACTTAATTCTACTTGTGCAAAACCTCTACATACATCAAAAGCAGTTGTCTGAACAGAACAAAGGAACAGTGTGTGGTTTAAAATCAGGAAAAGTGTGTCTTTGAGTTGTATCCTTTCTCCGTAACTATTCAGGCTGTATAATGAGTAAATAATTTAATAAATTGGACTCTCTAAAGAAGAATGTATCATCAAGGTTGGAGGAAGACTCATCAACAACTTGCATCATGCAGTTGACACAACCTTGCTTGCAGATACTGAAAAAGACTTGACTTAAAGCACTTACTGCAAAAGATCTACCACTATAATTCTTTAACAATACTTACATCCCAATATAAAGAAAACAAACGTCCTGGCCACTTGACCACAGCACACATCACAATATATGTTAATGTTGTCAACAGTTTCATTTTTCTTGGATCCCTAATTAACACACATGGTATTAATATACAAAAATCGAAAGACATGTTGCGTTGGGAAAATTTGCCATCAAGGACCTCCCCAAAGTTCTAAAGAGCAAAGATGCAAGGTTAAAAATGAAAGTGTGCCTAATCCAATCCATGGTGTTTTCAATTGCTGCATATGCATCTGTAAGTTGAATAATGGGTAAGAAAGACTGAAGAACAATCAATGCCTTTGAATTGTCATGTTGGTGAAGAGTATTGACTATGCCATAGACTACCAAAGGAACAAACAAACCTGTCTTGAAAGAAGTATATCTAGAGTGCTGCTCAGAAACAAGGATGGTGAAAATTTTTCTTACTTTCTGAGGACATATATTCAGGAGGGTATATTTCCAGTCATTGGAGAGAGATATTATGCTGGGAAAGGAAGAGAGTGAGAGGAAGATCTTCAAGGAGATTAATTTATCAGTGATACTACAATGGGCTTGAGCGTGATAGGGATCATGAACATGATGCAAGACAGGGCGAAGTTCAGATCTGTTGTTTATAGGGCTGCCATGAGGTGTAGCCAACTTGATGTCACCTAACAACAGCAGCAGCAGCAGCAGCAGTAAGTATCTTTCCAGAATGATGTTTTTATCTAAAGACTAGAAAATAATTCCAAAAACATAACCAAGTATGTCAAATGAAGTTTCACCATCCTTATCTCCTAGGAACATCTTGCTTGTACTTTTCCCAAGACAGAGAACACGGTAAAGTACTGAATTTATTTTTTGTTTGCTTATTTTAACAAAACCATTTTATTTGCGTTAAATTGAAGCAAGATCCATACCTCATACCACATATTGAGGCAAACTTGAGATGGATCAAGGACGTAGGAACAGATACACTATTTTAAAAGAAAAAAAGCAATATACAAAGAAAAAAAAATTTCTCTCTACTTCTTTTGTCATCTTGTTCCATAATTTGAGATGTCTGCTTCTTATGCAGTCATCTATCTCTAGCAGCTGCGCTGGGAAAATACAAGTTTTCACTTGTCAGTGAGCTGGACAGTTTGTCCCACAGCTTCTTTAGTTGGAAAAGGTGAATCTAAATTTTAACTCTCTGTTAGCAATACACAAGTTTTATATTCAATAACAGGTCAGTTTTTGAAATTTGGCTTTTAGTTATTATAAGCTCTAACTTGTTTATTTAGCTTTTTAGATAAAAATAATTAATTCTGATCTTAATGAAAGTTTAGAAAAGTTGGATTTTCATTTACTCATTGTTGCACATTTTCAGCTATTCTCCTCCTCAGTTCACTTTCTTTTCTTAAAAAAAATTCATTCACTGTTGTAAAATTTCCTCCCCTCCCTCCCATCCTCTTTCCCCAGTCCACTTTGCAATGTACCTCTTATTCTGGATTCTTGTCATACATATAATAACTTATATATTAAAGCAGAGTGGCATCCACTTCAGATATAGCTTGACTCTGGAAACTATGAACTTGGAGAAATGATGAAAGTTATACAAATGTTCAGGTCTTTAATTCATAGGGTTGCTATGAGTCATCTATGACCTGATGGCACTTCACAACAACAATAACAACAACAGTAACAATGAGAGACCTCTGTTGGCCTAGTGGATAGAAAATTATGCTACCAAACCAAAGGTGGATGATTTTAATCTATGGCCCTTAGGACTGGGTTTAATTGTTTTTGGTTAAGCATTCTTCTAAGTGGTATAGCACTGGTCTGTCCATTTGTTGTACAGAGGTAACTAGTGGTTGCTGTGATGCTACACACTATGACACTGATTTGTCAAATGCAATAATGGTTACCCATGGTGAACAGTGTTTGGTAGAGCTCCCCAGTCAAAACAAGCTTGGAAGCAGAAGTAGCATCCACTTGAAATAGCTTGCCTCCGGCGACTTGGAGAAATGATGAAATTATACAAATGTTCAGGTCTTTCATTCATAGGGTCACTATGAGTCATCTATGACTTGATGGCACTTAACAATAACAACAACATATTAAAACATTAAACCTGTATAGTGAGATCAGTGACTATTTTACTAAAATCATCATCATATTATTAATTGGAATAATTATTGATCTATTCTCAGTGTATCACGACCCCTTCTAAACCCAGCCTGGACTTCTGGCAGTTCTCTGCTGATGTACTGTTCCAGTAGTTTTTGGATAATCTTCAGTAGAATCTTGCTTGCATGTGAAATCAATGATATTGTTCTGTAGTTTCCACACTCAGTTGGGTCACCCTTTTTTGGGATGGGAACAAATATAGACCTCTTCCAGTCAGTAGCATCAGGATGGATGGTGAAGAGGTTGAGATTGTTCACAGCTTCAGTTTGCTTGGCTCCACGGTCAACACTCTTGGTACCAGTAGCCAGGAAATAAAAAAACGTATTGCAATGGGAAAGTCTGCTGTTAGGGACCTCTCTAAAGTACTCAAGAGCAAAGGTGTCTCTCTGGAGACTAAGGTCCGCCTGATACAGGCCATGGTCTTTGCAATCACTTGTTATGCATCAGAGAGTTGGACAATGACTAGGGAGGATAGAAGGAGAATTGACGCCTTTGAGCTGTGGTGCTGGAGAAGAGTATTGAATATACCATTGACTGCCAAGAAAACAAACAGATTCATTGTAGAGAGGATTAAACCAGGCTGCTCCTTGGAGGCAAGGATTCTGGGACTTCGCCTGACATACTTTGGACATGTTGTAAGGAGAGACAGGTCTTTGGAGAGGGACATCATGCTGGGTAGAGTAGAGGGACAGCGCAGGAGGGGAAGACCCTCTATGAGGTGGATTGTTTCAGTGACTGGGGTAATAGGGATAGGTGTGTCAGAGGCAATGAGATTGGCACAGGATAGAGCACGGTTTAGGGCTGTTGTACGTAGGGTCACTATGAGTCACAAATGACTCGACGGCACATAACAACAACAAACAAAACTAAAGCATATATTTCTTCAATTTGTTTTTTTTTCTTTCATTTTTTTAAGCATAGCCTTGTTAGTTCATTTGATCAGAGCAGGGCACTTTATGAAAGACGTCACCATTAAGAGTGATATCAGAAGCTCATAGAGAGCATTTAAATCACTGGTCATTGGGCTGCTTGTGTTCAGGGCCAGAATCTGCCATTCGACCCTAAGGCATGTTTTAATCACATGAAAAGCTTCATAGATCAGATGTCTTTGTCTATGGTAGATGTTAGTACAGGTGGCATGATGGAAGATAGTAAAATATTAATAAAGGTTGTCATCTCTTTAAGTGTAGATTGGAGGAAGGCTTATCAAAACTTACATTATGCACATAATTCAACCTTGCCTGCAGAAGAAACTTCTGAAAGAAGATTCTGAACTTCTGAATGAAGAAACTTCAAACACTTAGTGAAGAAGACCAAAGACTAGAGACTTGAATAAGAATTAAATCTCAATATCAACAAAATAATATTCACCGCTGGACCAATAGATAATATAATGCTATATGGAAAAAAGATTGAAATAGTCAACAAATTCATTTTACTTGGATCCACAATCAACATCTATGGTTGCAGTATCCAAGAAATCAAAAGACATGTTGTATTGGGAAAATCTGCTGTCACAGATCTCATTAAAGTGCCAAAAAGCAAGAATGCCAGTTTAAAGACTAAGATGTGCTGATCCAACCCACAGTATTTGTAATTTTTCCTATGCATCTCAAAGTTGGACAATGCTATACTTTTCTTTCTACACTCACTTTTCTCAGTACTCAAATATGAGTCTGGGTATGCGTCTAGTCTACTCAAATGATTATTAGAGTTTTTAATGGGAAAAATGATACTCAGGTTTCACTCTGGAGTTGATTGATCTTTGATCCTTAACCAAGGATTTCAGGAGATGGAACTACCGTGAGTTAAACAGTAAAGGGTAAAAGCAATATAGTCTATATTATTATCCTCTAGGTTTTTAGTGTCATTTTGTTAAATAAGCTAAAAACAGGTAACATGTACAAGGCCAAGATGGCATTAAGCCAGTTTCACTTACTGCCAAACATCCAGTACCTAATGCAGGGAATATTTAAGCAGTGTTGAGGAGTGAGTTATTGGAAATACATGACTGTGTGAATATATAAGGAATGAACTTTGAATTCTAAACTGATATATGTGATGCCAAAGCTAGCATTCTACTTAATAAACAAAAAAGCCATCTAATAAAATAGGTTAGATTTTAACACAACTTCCTATAGACTAGGCCTTGAGAGCTCCTGATTCATTTGCTTGCTGTTAAGTGCCATTGAATTAACTATATCTCATAGAGACCTTTTGAACAACAGATTTGAACTTTGTCCTATTTATTTTCTATTCTCTTGATCTCTGTCATGATCAAGCTTACTGTGGTGGCCACCATGCCAATATATCTCCTGGAAGGTTTCTCTGTCTTTCCCCCCGCCCCATAATAATTTTAAATGAGGAAAATTGTATAAAATTGTAAAGGAAAGATAATGGGAATGGGATGGTAAAATCTCAGCAACAAAGATGTTAAACAAATTGAAAATATTAATGAACAAACATTAAAATATTAAAGCATATGTTGTTGTTGTTGTTATGCACCTTTGAATCACCTGTGACCCATAGTGACCCTATGTACAGCGGCCCTGAAGCCTGAGCCAGTATCACTAATTCAAATACAGCAACTCTCATTGCCTCAGTTACTGTATCAATTCATCATATCCTGGGCCTTCCTCTCCTAAAAGTAGTTCCATCTCCTGAAATCCTTGGTAAAAGATCAAAGATCAATCAACTCCAGAGTCAAACCTGAGTATCATTTTTCCCATTAAAAGTTGTCCGTCCACTCTTCTAACCATGATGTCCTTCTCCAAAGTCCAATCTCTCCTGACCACATGCCCAAAGTCTATAAGGTGGAGCTTCAAAATCCTAGCTTCCAAGGAGAAACTTGGTTTCACCCTCTCCAAGACAGACCTATTTGTTTTCTTGGCAGTCCATGGTATATATGTTCAAGTCTCTTCTCCAGCACCAAAACTTGAAGGCATCAATTCTTCTTCTGTCATCCTTAGTCGTTGTCCATCTCTCTGAAGCATAAAAAGTAATTGAGAAGACCATGGGCTGAATTAGGCACACCTTAGTCTTTAGACTGACATCATTGCACTCTGGAAAGGTCTCTGACAGCAGATTTTCCCAATGCAATTCGTGGTTTGATTTCCTAACTGGTGTTGTTGAATCTTCATTGTGGAGGCAAGCAAGCTATAATTGTTAACAACCGCAATCTCTTCATCTATCATGGTGTTGCCAGTTGGCCCAGTGATGAGCATCTTTGTCTTCTTGACGTTGAACTTCAATCTACATTGAAGACTGTAGTCCTTGATCTTCTGCAGTAAGTGTTTCAGGTCCTACTCAGATGCAGCAAGCAAGGTTGTGTCATCTGCATATCACGGGTTGTTAATGAGTCTTCCTCCAACTTGATGCCACATTCTTCCTCAAAAAACCAAATGATCTGTTCTGCATATAGATTGAAAAGGTATGGAGACAGGATGCATCCTGGCGAAGTCCTTTCCTGATTTTGAACCATGCAGTGTTTCCTTGTTCTGTTCTGAGGACTGCTTCCTGATCCAAGTATAGGTTTCACATAAGCACTATCAAGTGTTCTGGGATTCTCATTTTCCTTAAGGTTAGCCACAATTTGATGGGATCCACACAGTCAAATGCCTTTGTGTAGTCAATGAAACAGAGATAGACATTCCTGTGATATTCTTTGCTTTCTCCCAAGATCCATCTGACATTGGCAATAATGTCTCTAGTGCCACGACTTCTTCTTAACCTAGCTGGTATTTCTGGTAGTTCTCTGTCAGTGTACTGTTCCAGTTGCTTCTGGATAATCTTCAGCAGGATTTTACTAGTGTGTGATATTAGTGTTATTTTTCAATAATTTCCACACTCTGTCAGGGTCATTCTTTTTTTTTTTT
>NW_006399821.1:5030846-5036041 GCF_000299155.1 Elephantulus edwardii | reverse complement strand
CTCTCTCTCTCTTTCTTTTCTCCTTCCTTCCTTCCCTCCCCTTCAGAGCAGCCTGAACTTCCTCCTTTATCACTGTTGCCTCTTGATCATATGTTGTTTCTTGAAGTTCAATATAAGCAGTGACAACTAGGCCAGATCCTGATTGTGGAACAGAATATCAACTGCTCATATGCAAGTTCAAATTACAGCTAAAGAAGGTTAAATCATATCCACAGGAATAAAAATTTGATGTTGAGTCTATCCCCTATGAATTTTAAAACCAATTCCGGAATATAATTGAAATCTTGAACACTAATGAACAAAGACCAGATGAACTGTGGGAAGATATCAAGAATATCATTCATGAAGAGTGCAAAAAGTCATCACAAAGAAGGAAGAAGAAAAGAGCAAAACGGATGTCAGAAGAGTCTCTGAATATTGCACTAGAGCACGGAGAAGCCAAAGAAAATGGAAGAAATCAAGAAGTTAAGGAGCTGAATAGAAAATTTCAAAGGGCAGCTCGGGAAGACAGGCAAAGTATTATAATTAAATGTGCAAGGAGGTGGTTAAAAAAATCAAAAGGGTTGAACTCGTTTAGCATTTCTTAAGCTTATAGAACTAAAGAACAAGTTCAAGCCACAAGTTGCAATGCTTAAGGATGCTATGGACAGATTATTGAATGAATAAGGAAGCTTTAAAAGAAGATGGAAAAAAGTATACAGAGTCGTTACACTGAAAAGAAAAAATGTATATGTGTTGCATCTAAAATACAGTACAGGACCAGGAGTTACACTATACTGATTTAGTGCTTAACAGATATATTTGAACACTGCTGCACCAGATGTTCTTATCCCTGAAGTTCTGAGCTAAACTTGGTTTCCTAGAATAGACTGCAAACTTTCAAAAATTACTTTCTATTGGTGAAATGGAAATATTGAGAGTTTTTTTCTTGTGAGTGAATTTAATATTTCTAATTGCTGAGTTAATAATTCAGGTTTGAACAGGGTATGAATAACTGAGGAAAACAGCTTGTTGGCTCTATGAAAATGCTGTGGAAATAAACTGTGCATATACTTCTGGGAAGGTCTTCTATTTTTTTGCTGAACCTCTACCTTTCCTAATGACTGGTTTCTCTTGAAAATATGTACAAAGCAAGTGAGATAGAATTTCACCATCCTTGCCTTGAGGAATACTCTGGTTGGACTTCCTTTAAGACAGATTTGTTTGTTCTTTTGGCAGTCCATGGGATATATTTGCTAATACCATAATCCAAAGGCATCAATTCTTCTGTCATTCATCTTTAGTCACTGTCCAATTTTCAAATACATAGGAAGTAATTGAAAGTATCATGACATGGATTAGAGGTACCTTAGTCTTTAAAAGGGCATCATTGCTATTTAGAACTTTAGGAGGTGTTTCTTGACAGCAATTTTTCTGATGTAAAACATATTTTGACTTCTTGTTTGCTGCCACAATAGGGTTTGATTATGTTGTTGTTTTTGTTATGTGCTGTTAAGCTGACCACGCCTCATAGCAAATCTATGCACAATCGCTCTGAACCCTGATCTATTCTGGGCCAATATCACTGTTTCTAACACATCAACCCCAGTATAGCAGTTGCTATTTCAATTCATCTCATCCAGGGTCTTCCTTTCCTGTGCTCCCTTCACCTTTCCAAACATGATGTCCTTCTCCAAGGACTAGTCCCTCCTGGCCATGTGCCCAAAAGATGTGAGATGGAGCCCCCAAATCCTTGTCTCCAATGGTAATGAAGGAAGAAGTTCAAATTGCACTGATGGTATTGGAAAAAATACAAGGTCCCAGGAATTTATGAAATGCCAACTGACATGTTTCAACTAACAGATGCAATCTTGGACATGTTCTCCAGTCTGTCTGTATCGGGAAATTTGAAAGATATTTGTTCCCGTTCCCAGGAAAAGTGATCTAATAGAATATGGAAATTATTAAAAAATATCATTAATATCACATGTAAGCAAAATGTTGCTTAAGATCTTCCAAAAACTGCTAGAAAAATACATTGACAGAGAACTGTTAGAAAGTTAAGCTGCATTTAGAAAAGGCCAAGGCACCAGTGATATCATTGCTGTTATCAGATGGACACTGGTTGAAAGCAGAGAATGCCAGAAGAATATCTATATTTTACTGACAACACAGAGACATTTGACTATGTGAATTAAAGAGGCATTTGACTATGTGAATGATTAAAAAAAGGAAAGATTTAATAGGGACTCAAAAAATGGAGTAATAACAGGCATAGATCAATAGTTAATTATATAAAGTATAACATATCTGAACATTTCTATGAAACATAATTTAAACAAAGGATTGTGTAAAGCATAATGTACATTAATGAAAAACCAAGATATACAAAGTACAGTATGCAACCAATAAAAAATAATACAACAGAGTGATTGTGAACACAGGGGGGAAAAACTCAACCAAACCCCCCAAAAGTATGGATAACATTGAGAAGAATGGGGATCCCAGAAGACTTTATTATGCTCAAACAAAATTTATATGCACACCAAGCAGCTGTTATTTGACTAGAGTAAGGAAATGCTATATGGTTTAATAACAGGATGGTATCTTTTCTCCATACTTGTCTAATCTGTACACTGAACAAATCATTTAAGAAACTGGACTCTATTAAGAAGAATGTGGCATAGGATCAGAGGAAGACTCATCAGCAATTATGCAATAACATAACTTTGCTTGCTGAAAGTGAGGAGGACTTGAAGCACAATCTTTAGAAGATTAAAAATTACAACCTTCAATTTGAATTGCACCTCAACTTCAAGAAGACAAAAAATTACTCACCACTGATCCAATAAACAATATCATGACAGATGTAGAAGAGATTGAAATTGCCAATGATTTCAATTTACTTGGATCCACAATCGACACCCTTGGTACTAGCAATCAAGAAATTAAAATAGATACCAGCCATCAAGAAATCAAAGACATATTGCATTGGGCATGTCCACTGTCAGTGTCCTCTCCAAATTACTCAGGAGCAATGATGTCAGTTTGAATTCTAAAGTGCCTCTGATTCAGGACACAAAGGGTTCAATCACTTGTTATGCAACTGAGAGCTGGACAATGAACAGGGATGACAGAAGAATTGATGCCTTTGAGGTGTAGTTTTGAAGAAGAGTACTGAATATCTTATGGACTTGATAGCTCAAAAGCACAAACATATATGTCTTGGAAAGAGTGCAGCTAGCATTATTCTTGGAAGCAATGGTGGTAAAGTTTCATCCCACCTACTTTGGGCATGTTGCGAGGAGAAGCTTTTCGCTGGAAAGGAATATCATACTTTAAAAAGTGGTGGGTCAGCAAAATGAGGCAGACCCTCAACAAGAGGCATTGACACAGATACTGCAGCAATGGACCTACATGTGTCAGAGATGATGAGGATGGCACAGGATAAGACAGAGTTCAAGTCTATTGTTCGTAGGACCACTATGAGTCATACTTGACTTGATGGCACCTAACAACAACAACACTCTCTTGTTCTGTTCAGATAACTCCTTCTTGGTTTATATATAGAATTCACAGGAACACAATTAAGGGTTTATTGGTTTTGTTTTGTAGGGGGTTTTTTTGTTATTGTTGTTTGTTTACCATTCCTACTCATTAATTTTAAGAATAGAGTAACAGTGACACTTTTATCACTTGTTTTTATATGCTTAATATTTTTCTTCTGGCAAGGCCTAGGACTTATTTACTAAATAACAGCAACAACTCACTGCTATCTAGGTGAAACTGACTCATAAGTGATCTTCTAGAGAATGTGAATCACAAGAGATGAGATCATCTATATTTCTACTGAGGAGCTAGTGGATTCAAATCACTATCTTTTGTTTCTTAGTGCAACACCCCACCCACTAGGCTACCAGAGCTCCCTAAACAACTGGTAAAAACAACGAATTAGACTTATCTTATGAAAACAATGTTCACAAAAATCTTTTGGTCCCAAACACTTAGACACTCACAAACTACCTAAACTGACACAAACTGAAATTGAACACCTGAACAGACCCATTTTAAAAGAAGAAATTGTAAAGGTAATAAATTCCAGCCAAAAAAAGCCATAGACCAGATGGTTTTACAAGTGAATCTTATCAAACATTTAGAGAAGAACTATCACCAATTCTACATAAACTATTTCAGAAAGTAGAAAAAAATGGAATTATCTCAGATTCATTCTACGAAGCAATCATATCCTTGATACTGATGCCATTTAAAAACATGACAAAAAATAGAAAACTATGATCAAAATCCTCATGAACATAGATGCAAATATCCTGAATAAAATTCTGGCCAATAGAATCCAACAATACATAAAAAAAATAATTCATCATGACAAAGTGGGATTCATAACAATTATATAAGGAGGGTTCAACATAAGAAGAACAATCAGTGTAATTCATCACATTAACAAAGCAAAGAACAAGAAACATATGATACCATCAAGTGATGCAAAAAATACCTTTGACAAAATCATTCTTTCCTAATTAAAACACTCAACAAAATAGGAATAGAATGGAATTTCCTCAACACAGCAAAAAGTATATACACAAAACTGAGAACCAACATTGTTCTCAATGGAGAGAGATTTAAGGCATTCCCTTTGAGAATAGGAACTAGATAAGGATGCCCAATATCACCTATCCTTTTCCATACTGTATTGAAAGTCTTAGCGGTAGCAATAACACAAGAGAAGGAAATTACTGGTATCCAAATTGGCAAAGAAAAGAGTAGGTAAAATTATCTCTATATGCCGATGATATGATAGTATACTTAGAAAGCCATAAAGACTCAGCAATAAAACTATTAGACATAGTTGACCACGTCAGCAAAGTGTCAGGACACAAGATCAATGTACTAAAAAGCAATTGTACTTCTCTACAATGACAAAGAATACAGAAGTGAAGCTAAGAAAAACAATCCCCATCACAATCGCTAATCACAAGATTATATACTTGGGAGTAAATCTAACTAGAAACACAAAGAATCTATTCAAATATAAATTACAAAACATTACTACAAGAAACAAAAAGAGACCTGGAGAAGTGGAAGAACATCCCTTGCTCACGGATAGGAGGACTCAACTTTGTGAAAATTACATTCCTGCCAAAGGCAAGCTATATTTTCTTTTTTTTTCTATAATTATATTTTATTAATTTTCATAA
>NW_006399821.1:5028524-5029988 GCF_000299155.1 Elephantulus edwardii | reverse complement strand
AACATGGGTGTGCATATATCTGCTTGGATGTCAGCTATGGTCTCTTCAGGATATATTCCCAGCAGTGGAATTGCTGGGTCAAATGGTATCTCTATTTGCAACTTTTTGAGAAAGCGCCATACTGCTTTCCACAGGCGCAATCCCAATACAAATACCAATTCCATTCTTCAATGAGATGGAAAAGGCAATCTCCAATTTCATTTGGATTGGAAAGAGATCCTTAATAAGAAAAACACTCCTTAAAAAGAGAAACAAGGTAGGAGGCATCTCACACCCTAATTTCAAATTCTACTACATTGCCATGGTGGTCAAGATAGCATAATATTAGTACAATGGCAGACACATAGATCAATGGAATAGAATTGAGAATCCAGAAATCAGCCCGTCTATCTATGGTCAACTGATTTTTGATAAGGAGATGAAATCAGTTAGGTGAGGAAATGACAGCCTTTTAAACAAATGGTTTTGGCAAAACTGTAAAACCATCTGCAGAAAACTCAAGCAAGATCCACACCTCACACCATACACAAAAACCAACTCAAAGTGGATCAAGGACCTAAGATTAAAATCAAGGACTATACACTTCATTAGAGAGAGCTTGGAAGAACTCTAGAAGTCCTCATCTACAACATGAATAGTCTTCCAAGCATCCTGAAAAACCTACAACCAGGAGAGGATAAAATAGATGAGTGGGACCTTCTAAGAATCAAATCCCTATGCATATCTAAAACTTCTCCAACAGGATAAAAAGGGAAGTTACAGACTGGAAAAATATATTTGGCAATAACAAGTCTGATAAGGGTCTTATCTCTAGAATTTATAGAATACTTGAGCACCATAACAAGATAAACAATCCAATTGCAAAATGGGCATAGGATATGAACAGATACTTCACCAAAGAAGACATCCAGATGGAGAACAAACACATGAAGAAATGTTAAAATCCCTAGCTCTAAGAGAGATGCAAATCAAGACAACTATCAGATATAATTTCACCTCAGTAAGAATAGCAAAATTTAACAGAGCAGCAAATAAAAAATGCTGATGAGGTTGTAGAGAAACTGAAACCCTTATTCACTGTTAGTGGGAGTGTAAAATGATGCAACCACTATGAAAGACAGTATGGCACTTTTTCAAAAAGTTGAAAATAGGAATATCATTTGTCCCAGCAATTCCACAACTGGGAATATATCCTAAAGAAACCAGAACTGCCATTAAAGGAGATATATGCACACTCATGTTTATTGCTGTGTTACTCACAAAGATTAAAAAATTGCTGAAAAGAGATAGAAACAATTAAGTGCCCACCAACAAATGGTCAGAAAAGCTGTGGTATGTGTGTGTGTGTATGATTTCTACCAACTTTTACAGTCAGAGATAGATCGAACATGCAATCAAGATGCATTGATAATAATGGGTGACTGGAATGCAAAAGTTGGAACAGAGAAGAAGAATCAGTAGTTG
>NW_006399821.1:5013203-5026304 GCF_000299155.1 Elephantulus edwardii | reverse complement strand
GTCCTTGGAGAGGGACATCATGCTTGGGAGGGTGGAGGGACAGCGCAGGAGGGGAAGACCCTCTATGAGATGGATTGATTCGGTGACTGAGGTAATTGGGATGGGTGTGTCAGAGGCAGTGCGGTTGGCGCAGGATAGAGTAGCGTTTAGGGCTGTTGTGCATATGGTCGCTATGAGTTGCAAACTACTTGACGGCACATAACAACAACAACATATATATGTGTGTATATATATTCATTAACATAATGGCATACTATGCAGCACTGAAAAACAAAGAACTCATGAAATATTATACAAAATGGGTGACCCTGGAGGACATTATGCTGAATGTAATAACTCAGTCACAGAAGGACAAATACTGCATAATGCCACTTTTATTAAACAGGACTGCGTCAGGGTTACGAGAAAACTTAGAAAAGAGGGATAAATAATGTGCACAACATTGAAACCGATGAGAGGGAGAACTGTATAAAAGGAATATATGATTAGGCATTATTGGCATGACAAGGGTCTAGAATAATAGCTGCATAGTAAAGTGGACTAGAAAGTGGGGGACTTTATAACAACGAAAGGTGTTTTTTTTTTCCTAAGAGAAAAGTCACGTGGAGAAGTTAATAGATTGAGAAAGGTGTGAGCTGGGGGGGATGGGGGACAGTGAGGAAAATGTGCATCAATGAATGAATGGAAATCAAAATTCTTTATAAACTTTCATTAAAATCTCAATTTTTAAAAAAGAAACAGAATAAAACCTTAAAATGGAATTTTATAGGTAAATAGTCATGTATCGATAAATAGTTACAGAACAAGAAAAGAATTTTTTGGTCCCATGGCTACAAAAGAATCTTCAATAAATTTTTACTTACCTATACACTGCCCTTCTGGAAGTAAACATGCACCTGGCTGTTGGCCGATATTCACAGCACACAGGCATCAAGGTTTAGTCTCCAATGTTAGTAGGAAAGTATTTGACTGAGCTATTGCCCAGCACTTTGGAAATATATTACTCAGTCAATATCTTAGCCAGATCTTAATGGAATGAGTTGGTCATCAGAAAAGAGCACTGAAAGTGGGGCTTTATAGTCATGCGAAGACATCTCACCTGTTTTGCCACTCTTCACCTAGGATACAGAGACCTCTTATAAGTTTCCTAGCCTTGAACTTGGGCCCTAATGAGCAATACTCCATCACCCTGGGGAAGTATTTCAGAGTGACTGTTCAGAAAGTGACTTTATGCTGATAAAAATGTGTGGTTTATCATAACCATAAAAAATCCCAAATGATTGGAATTAGCCTTCATCTCCTTTCCTGTGTGCCTTCAATTAGCAGTATGAAAGCAAATCCATGGCTTTAGAACCAAAAATAGCTGAAGAAAAGTGACGCAGATTTCACCAAGATGAAAGAGTGGAATCCAGAAGCCTAATTAAAAGCAACTGAGAAACCAGTATTTGATACAGAGTTTACTCACCTGAAAAAATAAACCAAGAACTACAGTGAGCTTTACTGCAGGGCTGTGGGAAAGGGGCTGAGAGGTTTCACGCGGTCACAGGAAGGTTCGACTCTATGAGAACACAGAAACTTACTGTTTCTTCATTCCTGGGGTCAGGAGGAGGTCAGGGAGTGGGGTGAGGCCACCACCACTCAGGACTCCCTGACAGCCGTATATTAGCAAGAGAAAAGGTGAACATCCTGTGGTGGCGCTGGAAGCAGATCCACCCTAAGTTCTTCACCTTGTCTGCACTGAAATGTGCATAATTAGCTAGACATCATTTCCTTCCAGATTATTCAGGCTTCTCTTTCCTCTCACATCTCCTCCTTTCCTGCCTACCCCCAACACCATCTTTCTTAAATTTACAAGTGTTTCTGTACATTCAGCATATAGATTGTTTTTGATGGCAGGAGCCACCAAAGGACTTGCTTATGAGTTCGCCGGCCTTACAAAGAGGAAAATCCTCTCGATTTTGAGATAAATCAAGACTAAAGGTCAGTTGAGAGAGGAAAGAAAAAAAAAAAAGAATATCCTTCTTTCATGCATTGCATATTTTTGCCCTACAAATCAGCTTCCTGAATGGAACTCTGGCAAATAGACACAGCTGTAGTGAGCCCTCAAATGCAATCACGTCATGGCCAAGATGTGGGTTGGAAGAAAGGGAAAGAGTTTAGCCTAGTTTTCTTAGCCCTCGATGACTGGGGGAGAAGTTCTTTATTATTTTTCTTTTCCACATTTGGTATTCATTACCGTAGGCTAGAGTAAGAAGTGGGAAATAGAAAGATGTATATGCTGCTCAAAACAAAGACAGTGATTTTATCCCTGTATACAAAGCACAGCACTGTTTTTAGAACACCATCTGCAGGAGGAAGGCACTAGATGCTTTCTCTGCTGTGGGCCTGAGGCACTCTTCTTTACTTTGCAATTTATCAAATGAGGTCCAGAACATAGTGAATCATCATTTAAATATGCAAAATGGATATTGTAAATTAAAGCTCACTAAAGTTAAGTATATTTTACACAAACATTCTGCTGCCCCGCCTCAAATATTCACAAAGAATGAGGAAGAAAAGATGTTTTTGAGTTGTGATATTGGCTAAAAGTACTGAATACACATGGACTGCCAAAGTACCAAATAAACTGTCTTGGAGAAAGTGTAACAAGTGTTACACTCTAAGTTTTCCTTAGAGGAAAAAAACAGTGAAACATCATATTGGGCATGTTGTAAACAGGCATTGGGCTTTGGAAAAAGACATCTTGGTGGGAAAGATAGAGTCAGCAAAAGAGAGGAAGACCTTCAATGAGGTAGATTGGAAAAGTAAGTGTGAAAATGGGATTGAGCATGACAGAGATTGTGACAATAATGCAGGATAGGGCAAGGTTTTAATTTGTTGTGTGTAGGGTCCATACAAGTCAGTGCTGACTCATTGATGCCTAAGAGTAACGATTAAGGACCTCATACTTTGCAAAGTATTGCAGAAAATTTTCTATTCAATACAGAACATGTGGCTTTTCCCCCTAAAGGAGTCAACCATTATAGAAGCATTCATCACTGTTGGAGAATATTCCTTTTTATTTTCTTTTTCTTTCAGTAGAGAGAATTCTTATCTTGCCTATTTTCTGCTTCTGCTTCTGCTTCTGATCATGAAACTTTCCCATCTTAAGCTAAAGGGTGTCATTTACAGATTATTATACTCTGTCCAATACAATAAGACTATTTGCTTTGTCAAATAATTTTTTTTGCCTGTGTTGTTCATTTTGGGGCTCTTGAGGGCAGAGATGTATCCAACTATATTTCTTAGAATCTGTGTAAGACTTCTCTCTTACTTTTTTATTTTTCTGATTGTCCCAATTTCCCTCTACTCCCCCACGTCTGCCTCCCAGCTCAGTATAATATGTTTTAATATGTCCCTAGGGAGCTATAAAGGAACTCTGGTGACCTATTTCATACAGATTTGTACTGTTAACCTGAAGGCAACATCTCTCTGGTGGTTAAAATCTCCCAGTGGGAAAAAGGAGAGTAATCTTCTCCCTTGTAATTTATGGCTTTGGAAACCCAACAAAGGGTCAGCTATGAGTCACTTCAAACTCAATGGTAATGAGTTCTGAGAAGGAGCTCTGGTTCTATAGTCTTCAGTATGTGGCAACGTGGACCAAAAGACAATGTGTCTCCAGAGATTTTTAATCCAAAGGTAGGTGGTTTGACTCTACCAGCTGTTCTTTTGGAGACAGATAGACAGTCTCTTCCTGAGACTTATAGCCTCTGAAACCCTGCTGGAGAGTCAGAGGTGGTTCCCACTTGACAGCAATGACAGTGAGAAATAATTATGTATTCCTTTTATAAAATATAATGGTTGCCATGTAAGATTACATGTTTTAACTCAAAATAGCATTGTGATATAAAGTGTATTCTTTCATTATTCTTTCCTCACATGGTACTATGCCTGTAAGTTATATTCATGATGTTCCAGTTCATGTGTGCCCTGCTGATTTCTTTCACTACTTAACACTACAAACTGTTCAGCTGTGGTTAGCAGAGATTACCTCCTAGAGAGAAGAGATGTAGGAAGGGCAACCTTGATGGGAGATAAACTAATGAGCTTAGGTTCTCTGTCATATACCTCAGGGTTGTTTTGGATTTTCACCTATAGAACATAATACATGTAGAAGCATAGAATGTGTGGTTATTTGTTAGACATCAGAGAGGTCCCAGTGGGCAAAATTACACCTCTTGTTCATCACTATATCCCTAGTGATGGATTGGGCTTCACTGATGATCGTCCCTAAGAAAGAAATATTAAATCTTATCATCCTCGTTTCTAAGTGGTATTCTGGTTACATTTCTTCTAAGTCTGATTTATTCATTCTTTTGGTATATACCTGTTGCTGTCAAGTCCATGTCTACTCACAGAAACCTTCCATTGGATTTCTGAGGGCATATATCTTTATGGAAGGAGATAGCCTAATCTTTCTCTTGTAGGGTGACTAACATTCAAACCACCAAACTTTCAATTAATAATCCAATGTGTAACAATCTTTACCATCAATACTCTTTATTCTTCTAATTGTTGTTGTTAGATGCCATCAAGGCAGATAGAACTTACAGCAACCCTATGTATAGCAGAAAAAAACCTGCCTGGTGTCAGAATCTCCATCATGCTCAAGTCCATGGTTTTAGTCATTATGTCACTACATCGTGTTGAGGATCATTCTCTCCTTTGCTGACCTTCCAGGTTACCATGTTTGATGTTCTTCTCCAGGGACCGGCCTCTCCTGATAACAGAAGAAACCAGGTTCAACAGGTTCTAAAATGTTCAAAAGCCAATTTTTTTAATATATTTGTGAACTTGAAAAATCTACTTCAGAAGACTGCTTTTAAGTTTAAAAAGCAAAAATGTCTCTTTGATGACAAAAATGTGTCTGTCCCAAACCATGATCTCTCAAATCACTTCAGATGCACATTTGCAAAAGATGGACAAGCAAAAGGGCTACAGAAACATGAATGCATCACAATTGTCATGTTGGTGAAGAATGCTGACTACATTATGGACTGCCAGAAGAACAATCAAATCAGGCTTAAAAAAATGAGGATGTAGAGGCTTCATCTTGTTTACTTTCAGTGACTTGCTCGAGATTGGCATCCAGTGTGAAAAAGTCGAGAATAATCAAAATGTGGAAAACCCTTAACAAGATGGACTATCATGCTATCTTCAACAATAGACTCAAACACTTCAAAGATCATAGAGATGACAAGGCCCAGGAAATATATAATAGAAGATCATCCTAAGCTTGAGTCAGCTCAATGGCAGCTAACAACAAATACATTACATATTCAGAACTGTGGAATAAGCAATGAAAAAAGAAATAGTAGAAAACACAGGAGAAATTTGAGAGTTAGGACTAGAGGAGAAGTTCATTGCTCTTTTTTTTTTTAAAAAAAAAAATAAAGTTTTATTGGCACAGCAGAGTTGAGCAGTTAGTTTCAACAGAAACCATCTGGCTTACAGAGCCCAAAATACTTCCTATTTGGCCATGCACAGTGAAAGTTTGCTGGCCCTGGACAGGACAGAAGAGACACAGAATATTTGTGTTTATTTTGATTTATCAGGAATCTTGAATCTGAAAAGGTCAGATGAAACAGTCAGAGAGGGAATTAAAGCCTAAAGAAGCAAAATTTAACCTCCACATTTGTGATACTTATAACAGTGTATGGAAAAATATATGTTGTGTTTTTTTCTGTTGTTGTTTTAAATCTTTCAATAACATGGTCTCAGATCAATGGGACCAGGTAACACAATGTTGACAAATGATGGCTAATAAACATCTCTGTCTAGGCACAGGATGTTCTCAAAGCCTGACTCTACACCTCCGAAGAAAAACAAATAAAGAAACCTAATTTTTCTTTTTTTAAGAGTGAGAGAGGCCTCTGTGCCCCTATATCACCTAATACTAGCCTTTTTTCACAACTAAGTGACAGGACTTATAATTTGGCCTGGGATCTTAGCTTTAAAGTGTACCGTGAAATACGACCCTAGGAGCATTGAGTTCCGCTTTCAGACCCAAGAGCTCCTGGACACATTTATGGAAACAGTTAAACAACACAGTCCAGAGGCATAAGACCCAAGGGGAACTTCCTGGAGACAGCCTACTAAATGCATTTTCAGGTTATCACACCTACTCTTCCCACAGAAATACCTTTTTTTATCTTGTCACGTATAAACAAGAAGCAGAGGTATTGATAAAGGCCTTCAATCCCCGTGTCTTCTCGTTTGAGGATGAGAGTCAGGGTAACTAGCCTAATCTTTCTCACTTTTATTTTCTAGAACAAACAAACAAAAGTAATGTTGATAAGAACTTCTCATAGTCTCACAGTTCTCAAGATTATTATTAGTCACTCATGCTACTCTCCTGAATATTGCAATTTTTTATTAAGCCCTCAAACAAGTAGTCTTGAATTCTTAGACTGATATTCCCCTGATGTGTCAATCCCTAAATTCTCAGAGCCCTCTTTTGCCAGAAACTTTCTACACACTGGCTGTCAGCCTAGCTCTGAGGTATGCCCAGAGATACTTGACTCTTCTAAGTAAGGTAGATACCTAGACCAACTCCATGGAGAGTTTGGGGGCAAGTATCTTAATTGTCATTTCCGTACTATTTACTTAGGATGAATTTCAAGAACAAAATTGGCCTGTGGTGCAAAGGAACACCTTTATATAGCTTTTCTTTCCCTTCTCTTATAACTTGTATCAAATGACTAGGTTGTTGTTTTTAGGTGCTATCAAATCAAGTACGACTCACAACATTCCTATGAACAGCCAGCTGAAATCCTGCCCTACCCTGTGCCATACTCACCATCTCTGAAACACTCAAGCCTATTGTTGAAGTCAATATGTCAATCCATCTCATTGGTGGTCATCTTCTCCTTTTCAAATTCTCCCATGCTTTCAAGCATGATGTCCCTCTTCAATGATTAACCTCATCTGGCTACATATCCATAGTAGGAAAGATGAAGAAGCTTTGACATCTTTGCCCCCAAGGAGTGCTCCAGCTATGCCTCTCCAAGACATATCTGTTTTCTTGGCAGTTCATGGGATATTTAGTACTCTTCTGCAACACCACAACTCAAAGGCATCAATTCTTCTTTGTCATCCTTAGTAATTGTCCAGCTCTCTGATGCATAGCAGATGATTGAGAAACCATGATCTGAATTAGATGCATCTTAGCTTTCAAACTGACATCGTTGTTCTTCAGCATTCTGGAAAGGTCCCTTAAAGTAGACTTACCAAATGCAGTATGGCTCCTAATTTCTTGACTGCTGGTACCAAGGCTTGCTGATCCAAGGAAGATGAAATCATTCATTGACAGTTTTAATTCTTTCTTCTTCTATTGTAATATTGACTGCTGGTCCTGTGATAAGGACCATACTGAAAGCTGTAGACCTTGATCTTATGCAGCAAATAGGACTATGCAAATGAGGAGTTTGTGGTCTACCAAGGGAATTGGATCTTTTGCTAATAATAGATATAAGGTGCCTGTAATTCTTGTGGAGCTGATACCATACAAATAAAGTATATGGGACCCTGATGAGGGTACTGGTCAGGCCAAACTCAATAATATAGTTGCCATTAGTACATTGCAATGTTTAACAACTTTATGTACAACTGCATAAGACACCAGGGATTGAAACATCCTCATGATCACCAGTATGTTTGAATCCATTGTGCCAATACATTCACTAAGAGTATCTCTCAACATTCAATGATATTCTAATTTATCAACTATTATATCCTCCTCCAGTGATGGACTCCATTTGGTAACTATATAAAGCAAATGAATAAGATAATATTTTGTTGTTATCCACATGGTTTTCAGCATCTAATTTTAGAAGTAGATTTTCAGGTTTATCTACCTAGTATATCTTAGTCTGTAAGCTCTCCTGAAACCTATCCACTATAGGCGACCCTGCTAGTATTAAAATACCAATGGTGTGACATCTAGTATCAAAGTAACATGAATGCCAGCCAGTATGACAAACATACAGACAGATGGTATGAAATATAATGATTATAAGTGGTAGTGTAGTATTGTATACAGTAATGTATAGTTTTATTAATTTATACCTAATCCTTAGCAATTAGATTACTTCCATTTTAATAAAAGTTTCTACAGAAGAATCTTGATTCAAAGAAGATAAATGATCTCATAGAGACTTTCAAATTTTCATGGGTTTGGCACTTTATGAAGTCATGGTAGATAAATTAATCCTTTACATTATTTCCCTAAAATAATACTTAAAATGGAAACAAAAAATATTCCCTGAAATTATCTTAAACCCATGTAATAGTTTAGTTTAAGAATAGATTAGCATAATAAAAGGTTTGTTGTTGTTGATTGCTATTGAGCAGGACTCATAGTGACCCTATGAACAAAAGGCCTGAAGCCATTCCACAACCATTGCCATTTATCAAAGTTCACAGTTTCTAGAAGCATGCTGTTTAGAAAGTGGATGCCACTTGGTATAAAAGGTTTACCTTCAATTTACAATAGCCAACCATAAGAGTTAATATTTAGAAATAAAACTAAGTACAGACACTAAAGACTAGAGCATCAGACAACAAATGCTGGCAAGGCTGTGGAGAAACTGGAACCCTTATTCACTGTTGGTGGGAGAGGAAAATGGTGCAACCACTATGGAAGGCAGGATGGCATTTTCTCAAAAAGTTGGAAATAGAAATATCATTTGTCAAGAATTCCACTATTGGGAATATACTCTAAAGAAACCAGAACTATCACCTAAGCAAGTAAATTCACACCCATGTTTATTTTGGCTTTGTTCACAATAGCAAAGAATCGGAAACAACTCAAGTGTCCATCAACAAACGAATGGATAGAGAAGCTGTGGTATCTTCACACAAGGGATTATTATGCAGTACTGAAAAACAAGGAACTCACAAAATTTTAGACAAAATGGATGACCTTGGAAGACATTATGCTGAGTGAAATATCTCAGTCACAAAAAAGACAAATACTGCATAATGCCACGGTTATAAAACAGGACTGACACAGGGGTTGGAGGAAAATAAGAGGGAATAAATAATGTACACATCATTGAAACAGACGAGGGAGGGAACTGTAGAAAAAGAATATATGATTAGGTATTATTGGCATGGCAAGTGTCCAGAATAACAACTGCATAATAAAGTGGACTAGGAGATGGGAGTACTGTATAACAATGAAATAATTTTTTTCCCAAAGATAAAAACAAACTAGTGGGGAGGGAGGCAGGGAGGAAGATGGACAACAATGAATGAATGGAAATCCAAGTTCTCTACAAACTTTCATTAAAATCTTGATATATAAAAAATATAAAAAGAAATCCTACAAAACATCACTATAAGAAACAAAAAGAGACTGAATTAAATGGAAAAATATCCTCTGTTCATGGATAGAAAGATTAAACATAGAGAAAATTACAGTCCTACCAAAAAAACACATGTTCAACATAATTCCAATACAGATTTCAAACTCATTTTTCAAAGAGAAAAGATAATAGGCAGCTTTATTTAGAAAGGAAAGAGACATCGACTAAACGAAGCTTTTTTGAAAAATAAAAATCAAGTAGGAGACTTAGCAGTTCCTGATCTCAAAATCTACTATACATTGCAGTAACCAAAACAGCATGGTTTTGGTACAGTGACACAAACACAGACCAATGGAATAGTCTCAATAACCCAGAAATTAGCCCACTTACCTACAGTCAATTGGTATTCAACAAGGAATCAAAATCTATTAAATGGGGAAACTACAGTATCTTCTTTGGTTCTGGCAAAACTAGACATCTACCTGCAGAAAGCTGAAACAGGATCCACATCTCACACCATACACAAAAATCAACTTAAGGTGGATCAGAGGCCTAAGCTAAAGTCCAAAACCATAAAGATGATAAGAGACAAAATAGGACAAAATTTAGAAGCCCAAGCCTATGGCATAAATAGGCTGTGAGTATAGACAGAAATGCACAGCCAGGAGAGGATAACATTGATGAATGGGACCTTCTAGAGATTAAGTTTCTGTGCGCATAAAAATCTTTTTCCAGTAGAATGAAAAAACCCACACCTACAGACTGGGAAAAAACATTTTGCAATGACATCTCCAATGTGGTCTCACAACCAAAGTTTACAGAATACTACAGAGCTTCTACAAGAAAAATAACTGATAACCTAATAGCAAAATGGACAAAAGACATTAAAAGACTTTTCACAAAGGAAGTTTGGATAACCAACAGACACATGAAGAAATGTTCAAAGTCACTGATAGTGAGATGCAAATCAAAACAACAATGAGATACCATCTCACCCAACTAGCAGTAGAGAAGTTTACTGGGCAGCAAGTAATAAATGTTGGAGAGGATATGAAGAGATTGGAACTCTCGTGCACTACTGGTAGGATTATAAAATGATACAAGCATTTTGGAAGGCAGTTTAGCATTTCCTCAAAAGGCTGGATCTAAAAATTCCATATGACCCAGCTATTGCACTGCTAGGAATATACTCTAGGGGACTTACAACTGAGACATGAACAGAAATTTGTACACCTATGTCCATAGCAGCATTATTCACAATAGTAAGAAAACAGCCCAAATGCCCATCAACAAACGAATGGATTAAGAGATTGTGGTACACAATGGAACACTATGTAGTACTAAGAAATAAAGATTTTGTAAAATATAACTTGGGGAGTCTAAAGAGCATTATGCTGAGTGAACGAATCCAGTCTTATATGGACAAATATTGCAAAGAATCATCATTGTAAAAAATGGTAAGATAACTAGTAAGCTATGTATAAATATCCAAAAGGGGAAGGGAGAAGGGAGAGAAAAAGGGGAAGGATGGAAATAACTAGGATAGCAGAGTTTAGTGGATGAATTAGTGAGTGTGTGTGTATGAAGGAATAGGAAAGATTCAATGGGGGACTTGAAAAAAATGCAATAATAATAGGTATAGAGTAATAGTAATTAATGATATAACATACAATATATATGAATGTTTGTATGAAATGTAATGTAAATGAAAGATTGTATAAAATATAATGTATGTGAATGAAACTATGAAAACCAATTGAAATATTTTTCAAAAAGACTGATAGCCTTAAAATGCAAATGAAGGATCACCATGCATCTCAATTGACTTGAACTACATTTCAGTTGGTTGTCTACCTTTGACTAACTGATATTTGACAAGGAGATTAAATCAATTAAGTGGAGAAATGACAACCTCTTTAACAAATGGTGCTGACAAAATTGGAAAACTATCTGTAGAAAACTTAAGCAAGAACCACACTTCACACCATACACAAAAGAACAACTTAAGGTGGATCACAGACCTATTAGTAAACCAAAGACTATAAAATTCATCAGAGGAAGAATAGAAACAACTCAGAAGCCCATATCTACAGCATGAATAGATGTAAAAACATAATGAAAACCTACAATCTGGAAAGAATAGAATAGCTAACTAGACCTTCTAAACATCAAATCCCTACACACATAAAAAAACCTTCTCCAACAGGGTAAAAAGGGAATCCACAAACTGGGAAAAATATTTGACAGTGACATATCTGATAAGAGACATATCTAAAATTTCTAGACTACTCCAACCTATAAGAAAAAGGTAAACAATTTGTAGAAAATGGACACAAGATATGAGTTGATACTTCAAAAACATTAAGATGGCCAACAAACACATGAAGAAATGTTCAAAATCCCTAACTATCAGAGATATGCAAATGAAAACAACTGTGAGATATCATTTCATCTCAGCAACAATAGTGAAATTCAACAAGACAGCAAACAGCAAATGCTGATGAGGGTGTAGAGATTGGAACTCTTATTCACTGCTTATGGGAATGTAAAACAGTACAACCTCTATGAAGGGTGATCGGGCACTTTCTCAAAAAATAGAAATACAGTTTTACTGAGCTATCCCACTACTGAGAATATATAATAAACAAACCATAGCCATGATTCATATGCACACCCATGTTTATTGCTGTGTTAGTAACAATAGTGAAGAGATGGAAGCAGCCCAAATTCCCAGAAAACTAATGGATAGATAAACTGTGGTACACTCACATCATGGAATATTATGCAGCACTGGAAAAAATTAACTTGTAAAATATTGCACAATATGAGTAAGCCTGGAAGATATTATATTGAGTGGAAAAGTCAGTCACAAAGGACACATATTTGGGGTTTGATGGAGTTTTTTTGAGATTTTAATGAAAGTTTATAGAAAACTTGGATTTCCATTCATTTATTGTTGCACATTTTCCTTCCTGTCTCCACCCCCAGTTCACTTTTCTCCTTGGGGAAAAAAAAAACCAACTATTTCATTGTTATGCAGTCCACTGCCCCCCAGTCCACTTCACTATGCAGTTCTTATTCTGGACTTTTATCATGCCAATAATACCTAATCAAATATTCCTTTTATACAGTTCTCACCTGTTTAAATGCCATGCACATTATTTATCCCCCGTTATCTTAGTTTCTCCCTAATCCCTATATCAGTCCTGTTTTATAACAGTGGCATTATGTAGTACTTGTCCTTTTGTGACTGAGATATTTCACTCAGCATAAAGTCCTCCAGAGTCACCCATTTTGTGTAATATTTCATGAGTTCCTTGGTTTTTTCCCCATTGCTGTATAATATCCATTGTGTGGATATACCACAGTTTCTCTATCCATTTGTTTGTTGATGGACACTTGGGTTATTTCCAGCTCTTTGCTACTGTGAACAAAGCCACAATAAACATGGCTGTGCATTTATGTGCTTGGGTGGCAGTTATGATTTCTTTAGTGCATATTCCCAGCAGTGGAGTTGCTGGGTCAAATGGTATTTCTATTTTCAACTTTTTGAGAAAGTGCTATATATGTCCTTCCATAGTGGTTGCACCATTTTACTCTCCCACCAACAGTGAATAAGTGTTCCAGTTTTTCCACAACCTCACCAGCATTTGTTGTTTGCTGCTCTGTTGAATTTTGCTATTATTACTAGGGTGAGATGATATCTCACAGTTGTTTTGAGTTGCATCTCTCTTAGAGCTAGGGATTTTTTTTT
>NW_006399821.1:5001060-5010998 GCF_000299155.1 Elephantulus edwardii | reverse complement strand
CTAGTACCATGCTGTCTTGACCACCATGGCAGTGTAGTAGAATTTGAATTTAGGGAGTGACATGCCTCTTACCTTGTTTCTTTTTTAAGGAGTGCTTTGCTTATTTGGGGTCATTTTCCATTACAAATGAAATTGGAGATTGCTTTTTCCATTTCACTGAAGAATGGAATTTGTATTTATACTGAGATTGCATTGAAGGTGTGGACTGCCTTTGGTAGGATTGTCATTTTCACAATATTGAGTCTTCCTATCCATGGGCAATGTATATTTTTCCATTTTTCCAGGTCTCTTCTTATTTCTTGTAGCAATGTTTTGTAATTTTCTTTGATTAGATATTTTGTATTTCTAGTTAGATTTATTCACAAGTATTAAATCTTGTGATTAGCTATTTTGACAAGCACAAATATTTGTAACAACTCACCTGCCAAATCAATTAGCCCTGGAAAGGGATTGTATTGGAACATTGAGCCCATACCCAGCCATTATCAGCAGTCAGGATGTGGAAAAAAACCCCAATCAAACTAATATTGCATAATATCACTGTCATAAAATAGGCCTAACAAGAGATTGAGGGCAGAATAGGAAAAGAGTGCATAAATAACTAACACTGCATTGGAACAGATGAGAGGAGGGACTGACTGAATGTAATGTATAATTAAGCATTATATGTATAGTCATTACCAATCTGGAACAAGAGGCATTATAAAGTGGACTAGGGAAGAGAAAGGGAGGAAAATGTACAAAAATGAATAAATGGAGAACCAATCATTCTATAAACTCTTGTTAAAATCACAATAAAAGGGTATTTTTTTAAAAAAGAAAATGTCATTGTTGTTACGTGCCATCTAGTTGTCCTCAATTCATAGTGACCCTATATGCAATAGCTCTGAACTCTGGCCTATCCTGAGCCAATCTCACTGTCTCTGACACACTTGCCCCTATTGCCCCAGTCACTATGTCAATCCATCTCATCCAGAGTCTTCCTCTCCTGCCTTGTCTCTCCATCCTTCCAAGCATTATGTCCTTTTCCAAGGACCGGTCCCTCCTGGCAATATTTCCAAAGTATATGAAACAAAGCTTGAAAATTCTTGCCTTCAGAGATCAACTTTGTTTCACCCTCTCCATAACAGACTTCTTTGTTCCCTTGTCAGTCCATGGTATGTTCAATACTCTTCCTGAGCACAACAACTCAAAAGCATCAATTTTATTTCTGTCATTCTTATTCATAATCCAGCTGTCTGGTGCATAGCAAATGATTGCAAAGATCATAGCCTGGATCAGGCACTATCAAGACTTAAGAAAAAGGTTTACCTTCAGCAGCATATTCTCTCAAGAGCTATCTATATAGGATCAAATGAACAATAACAATTCAACAGATTCGATAGGAACCTTGAGGACTATGAGTTACTGTTACCGAAGGAGGAACAACTCAGAAAGTGAAGATGAGAATAGAGCATAACACAAGTTAAAAAAAAAAGTACATGTGTTATTGTGTATATTCTCAACACATACACACATACACACAAAAATATCATTTGGAAAGAATATTTTTAACCCAAAGAATTAAATCTTTCAAAGGATGCACTTGAGTTGGAAGTAGAATGACTAAGAACTGCATTTATCCCTGTTAAAAGTCAAAATGAGTATCAGGAATTATTCCCTAGTTTTGCTTAATTGGGGACTGGATGCTGGCAGAAACTCCAAACCCTTTTTAGGCCCAGCCTGTCCAATGAGAATACACTCTTGCACATTGAAAATTATCCTGATCTGCTCCAGCATGGACAGCCATACTTGAGCCTTCTCAATAAACATCTCGTAGCAACCTAGCACATGTTTTCCTCAGACTCCAGGACGAGCAGAACTTTACGGTCACTAGCTGTGACCTCAACTCAACTCATTGTCATTAAGTTGGAATGAACTCACAACTGACCCTCCAGGGGTTTCAGAAGCTGTAAATCACATGGGGGAGATTGCCCATCTTTCTCCTTCAGAGCAGCTGGTGGATTTGAGTCACCTACTTCTGGATTAATGTCACAACTCCTTACCCACTGGACCAGCAGAACCACTGAAAGAAAAGAAAAAGAACCTAGAGACTGTAATTTTAGAAATACCATGGAGTCAATTCTCAACATGCTTGGGAGTTCAGGAGGTGATTGTCAGGGTGTTGTTAAGTGTTGTCGAGTTGAGTACAACTTACTGCGACTCTCTGAACAGAATTTGGTTTCAGGCTGTTGTTTTACTTCCTGTGGATTTGCTATCTCAGTTCTATCTTTCTGAGTCAGGTTTAAAGTTGGCTTTACTCTTCCATTACTAACTCACTGAAAGATGGAGATACTGTCCAGCAGGTGATTTAGTATTAAAGTCAGACATTGATCATCTCAAGAAAACCAAGCTTTGGCTGTCTAATTTCTGGATGTAATTCAAGTAGGCAAGGAAGATGCTATTAAGCTTTAAGCCTGTGGCATTGCCTGTGACACAAATCTGTAATCTCTACAGTTTGCTTGGAAAGGAAACTTTTGAAACTTATTGTTTGAGTATGACTTGAGATAAAAAGGAAAGAATCTGAAAACCAAAACCAAACTAACTGTGAATTAATCTAGTCCAACTCATAGTGACCCTATAAGAAAAAATATGATAGGCCCAAAGAGTTTCCAAAGCAATCATTTGCCCAGAAACAAACTGCCACACCTTCCTCCAGCGGAGCAGCTAGTGAGTTTGAACTTCTGACCTTTTAATTAGCAGCTAAGCTACTAACCACTGTATCACCAGGTCTTCTCAGGAGTAGGAAACATAACAGTTTTCTTCCCCTCAATTGTAGGTGGGAAAACTTGATGACTATTTTTTTGTACCAGCGAACCCTACCTTAAATGAAGTTAAAAAAAATTCTCATAATCATGGCAGCAAACATTATTCTTTAACCTGCATGTTTTCAAAGCAGCTTGAGACCAAACAGCCAACTCAGGGACAATTATTTGTATTTCTTTCATGGTTAATGGACTTGATCAGCCTGAATAGTGCACATTCAGCTCCTAGCAGGCTGCAAGCATGCCCATATCCATCTTTCTCTAGCACTGAAACCCAAACACATACTTGAACTAAAAGTCAAGCTTCTCTAACACTAACTCGTTGATTTATTAGATCATCGTCTTTATTTGCTTACTCATTATTAAAATTTTCAGTGAAGATTCCTCTCATTTAAAAGCTTCTCCTGCTTCTCTTTCAGAAGTCAAAATTACTAGACTTCATACCCCGAATGTAACTGTTTGTTTGGTGTGTTAACATTTCTTTTTTACCACACTGTGGTCCTAATCAGTGGTTCGTGTGGAAGGGGCTGCGAGGGTGATGTTGATTGATTACCCAATCTTGATTTTGTTAATTGTCATCAGATTGGACAAGAGGAGAGGGGAAAATAAGTGATTTAGTGGAGCAAATTACTGAGTTAACTGTGGGGTAATCTTTGTTCCCATGCCCAGATTCTATACAATGTTGCATTTTAGAGACAGGAAAACAAAGAAGAAATGAGTAAATCGGGAGAGATAATATCAACACCCTTGGGCTTGATTAAAAAACAATAGGACATGTAAGAATTCTCTCTTGGTAAAATGTAGAATAGGAAACAAAAGTTATGGACAGGTATACGAACTTAATAAACTTTGTAAGTAAACCATCATAAAATAAAAAAAATAAATATTTAAAAACTGTTATTGATTGGAGGGCTGTTTTTGCATGAAATGGTAAGAGAAACTCACTATTTTCTTAACCTGTCCTTAATTCCCTTTCACAGATTTCTTCCACAACTTTGCATTTCAGCTGAGCTTTGTTTGGTAAGAAATGATTTGGAATCATGACTCTGAAATGGAAGAATTCTGACTTTTGTTCCTGGTCCTGAGGAAGCTGCCAAACAGAAGTCTCTGAGTGCCTTGTTTGAAGTCTTCCTGCCACTCACACATCTCTTTTTTCTCCCTTCTGCTTCAATCTCATAGGCTACCTGAAATCTTGAATCTAATAATGTCTATTAGTTAGTCCTTCAGATATTTTATAAATTTCCAAAGTTGGTCTTTATTGTCATATACTTCCTTGGATTATTTTATTCAGTAACTGTGACTCCTGGGAAGACTTCCTCACAAACTTTCCTGACTGCTTCTCCTTTCTCTTTTTTGAGAGCTCTTCTAATAGTATTTCACTTGCTAATACCAGTGGTGAAAACGAGGCCAGGTGCTGATTGTGGAATAGACCATGCAAGTACAAACTAAAGCTTAAGAAAGTCAAATCAAATTCACATGAATCAAAATTTGACCTTGAATCTACTCCACTTGAATTTAAAAAACAACATAGGAGTGAGTTTGAGGCCTTAAACACTAATGAGTGAAGACCAGTTGAGTTGTGAGAAGATATCAAGAATATTACCCATGAATAATGCAAAAGGTTATTACAAAGAAGAAGAAAAGATCAAAATAGATGTTAGAAGAGACTCTGAACAGTGCACTAGAGCTCTGAGAAGCAAAAGCAATGGGAAGAAATCAAGAAGTTAAAGACCTGAATAGAAGATTTCAAAGGGCAGCTCAAGAAGACAAAGCAAAATATTATAATAAAATGTGCAAGGAGCTGGAGTAGAAAAGTCAAAAGGGCCAAAATCATTGAGCATTTCTTAAGCTAAATGAACCAAAGAACAAGTTCAAGCCAACAGTTGCAGTATTTAAGGATGCTATGGGTAGAATATTAATGATCCAGGAAGCAGTAAAAGAAGATGGAAGAAATATATAGAGTCATTGTACCAAAAATAATTGGCCGACACAGAATAATTTACAAAAACAACATATGATCACGAGGCAATGATGATGAAGGAGGATGTTCAAGCTGCTCTGAAGGAATTGGCCAAATATTATGCCTCAGGAATTGTTGGAATACCAATTGATATATTTCAACAAACGGATGTGACCATGGAAGTGCTAATCAGATTGTGCCAAGAAATCTTGAGGGCAACTATCTGGCCAGCTGACTGGTAAAAATCCATACTTATTCCCATTTTAAAAAAAAGGTAAGGTGATGTGACAGAATGTGGAAATTATCAAATATATATATATATCACCAATATCACATGCAAGCAAAATCCTGCTGAAGATTATAAAAATAGACAGAGAACTACCGGAAATACAAACTAGGTTTATGGCACTGCAGACATTATTGCCAATGTTAGATGGATCTCGGCAGAGTACCAGAAGAATATCTGTGTTTCATTGACTATGCAAAAACATTTGACTGTGGGATCACAACAAATTGTGGCTAACCTTGAGGAGAGTGGGAATCCCAGAAAAATTGATTGTGCTAATGCAAAACCTATATCAGATCAGGAAGAAATCTTTAAAACAGAGCAAGAAAACACTGCATGGTTTAAAATCAGGAGAGAATTGTGGCAGAGACTCGTCCTATCTCCATACCTTTTCAACCTATACGCAAAACAGATCATTTCAGAGGCTGGGCTTTATAAGGAAGAATGAGGTATCAGAATTGGAGAAAGACTCATCAGCAACCTATGGTATCAGATGGCACAACCTTACTTGCTGAAACTGAGGAGGACGTGAAGTGCTTGCTGCAAAAGGTCAAGGACTGTAGTCTTCAATATGAATTGAAGATCAACATCAAGAAAACAAAGATTCTCACCACTGAGTCAACTGTTTGCACCATGATAGATGAAGAAGAGATTGAAGTTATTAACAATTACAGCTTACTCAGGTCAACAATCAACACTCATGGTACTAGCAGTCAAGAAATCAAAAGATGAATTGCACTAAGAAAATCTGCTGTCAGTGACCTCTCCAGAGTACTGAGAAACAATGATTTTAGTCCAGAGACTAAGGTGCACCTGATCCAGGCCATGGTCTTCACAGTTACTTACATCAGAGAGCTGAATAATGACTAAGGATGGATGCCTTTGAGTTCTTGAACATACAATGAACCCCCAAGAAAACAAATAAGTCTGTCTTGGGTAGGGTGAAACCAAGTTTCTCCTTGGAGGTTATGATTGTAAAGCTCTATCTCATGTACTTTGGGGATATGGACAGGTAAGATCAGTCCTGGGAGAAGGACATCATGCTTGGAAACTTGTAGGGACAGTGCAGGAGAGGAAGACCCCAGATACAATAGGGTATAATACAATGTAATATGATGTAAAAAACTGGGGCAAAAGGGGTAGATGTTTTGGAGTTAGTGAGACTGGCTTAGGATAGAACAGGGTTCAAAGTGGTTGTACAATGGGCTGCTATGAGTTGCAGGCAACTCGACGGCACATAACAACAACAGCTTTTATAATTTCAGTTTATGGAGGTCTTATTTCTCCTTTCTTCTTGCAATAAATAGATCAGAAATTATTTAGTCCACCAGACTTTACTCAGTTCCCATTATCTGTATGGCATTTCCAAAATGGTTTTTGTGTGTATTATTGTTGTTGTGAGGAGGTACCTGCCTGGGCAGATTCAATAGAAAGGTATCATTGTCTTTGTACTTCAAGACAATTTAATAGGATAGACAAGACCGTAACATTAAAATAAGCAAACAGGGAAGAGATGTGATGGAAGAAAAAGTACAGCAACAAAACAAGCATTTATAGAATGATAGCTAATTGCCCAGCCCTTTAATTGTCTAAACACTTTATGCCTGGTACTCTATGACATTTTCCCTATAGCCTTATAAGTTTCTTTTACTTTGTTGCTATTATGTACCATTGAGTTGGAACCAACCCATAGCTGACCTTCTAATGTATTTACAAAGGCAGTTAATTGCACAAGAGGAGAGTTCCCATACTCCCACAAAGGATCTGGTGGGCTTGAGCCATGTGCCTTCAGGATTGTAGCAAAGCTTTTTGCCACTAGGCAACCAAGTTTTATAGGTAAGCCCCTTAATGAGAAGGATTGACACATTACCATAAGAATATACTTGAGCATATCAGAGGTTGTGGTGATAGGGCAAGGTTCATATCTGCTGTCATAGTCAGAACAAGTCAAAATTGACTCGACAACACCTAACAATAATATAAGTAAGACAACAAAGACTCCAAGATACTAAATAACTTTTCTCAAATTGCACAGCTATTACTTATTGGTCGCATATGATTCTGAGAATTGAGCACTGAAGCACTATTGTGTTCTTGTTAGAGATGCAGGGGAAACTCAGCAGGTATAGATAGAACGACCTGCCAAATCAGAAGTCTCACCAATAATCTGGGTTTTAAAGGATACACAGAGTTAACAAGCGAAAGAAAGTGCTCTTTGGGAGGTGTTATAAAAGGAATAGCACATTCAGTGGAGAGATTGGGAGAGGCACAGAGGCAGCATGAGAAGGTAGACCCTGTAGGTGAGCTATCTCATGTTGGAGGAGCTTGGCTTCAGTTTGACAAAAGTACAAAAGGCATTTTGGTTGCTCTAGGAGTTGTAGGAGAAAAGTAATGGGACTTAGTTTATCCCAACTTTGGGCTTTTTTCTCTTTTTTCAGAAATTTCTTTTCCTTAAAAGTAACTTTACTTTTTTCTCTTATCTGGGGAGCTTTAATGTCCTAATGGTAAGAAGTTGCATTGTAATTCCGAAGGCGTGCAATTCTAATCCTGCAGCTGCTTCACATGACAAGGATGGCCGTTTCCTCCCGTGTAATTAACTGCCTCTGAAAACCTTCTGGAGGGTCAGCTGTGGATCAGTTCAGACTTGTTGGTATATAACAATAACAACATTATATGACCTTGTGATTGCTAACTGCTTTTGCATCTGAAAGTTGGACAAAGGATAAAGATGACTGCCGACAAATGGATGTCTTTTAATTGCAGTGTTGGTGAAGATTGTTGAATATCCCAGGAAATTCCAAAAAAATAAACAAATCTGTCTTGGAGGAAGTTCAACCAGGGTGCTCCTTAGAGGCAAGGAAGGTAAAACTTTATTTCACATACTTTGGTAATGTTATCAATAGGGACCAGTCCTTGAAAATATGACATCATACTGGGAAAGGTGGAGGGTCAGAGGAAGACTCTCAACAAGCTGGATTGATAACGGTGACTAACAATGAGGATTGACCAAGCTTCAGAGCTGTTATTCATACAGTCCCTATGAATCACAGTCGAATGATGACATCTAACAACAACCAATGTTGCTAACAGGATTGGTAACAGGTCAAATATGAAAAGGGAGATAATCAAAGGGCTCCCTAGACCCCTTACTCTAGAGGCCTGCAAATGTAGTTTCCATGCTCAGGATTGGAAAGAAAGTCAGGGATGCTGTTCAGTGGAGTACAGAAAGAGGTTGAGGATATAGATATGTTATTTTTTCCTCTCACTTCCAGATAATTTCACTATCACCCCACACTCTGCTTTTATTTCCTCTGTTGAATCTGGCTATCACATTTTTCCAGAGACAATCAGACACTTCCACAGTCCCAGCTCACTCTTGTCCTGCTTACACACAGCCTTTGTTAATTTAAGCTTGAATGTGTCTGCTGGTAGTGGCTGATGCCACGTGTCAGGAAACTGGTTTCCCACAGACAATCCCACAGAGGGGAACTCTCACATCAAGTAGAGCTTTGATGATGCACTAGCCACAGGTTGGCAGCCAAAATCTAGGCAAGAATGTGAATGACAGCTTCCACTAAACAGATGTGTGTGACTGGCCACTGATTAGAAATGTGAGTCCTATCAGGATCAGTAATGTCACTGAAAACACTGGCCTGTCATGTGGGAGCGTGAACAAACTGACTGACAATGTGGGCTATGGCCAGCATACTTTACCCACCCAAGGAGCACAGAGCTAACAGAGTCAGCTACACATTTGTTCTGACTCATTGGTACACAGCAATGATAACACCGCATAAGGTAAATAAGCTGCAAACAGTCAGTTTCAGACTACGTGTACCTGACCTAAACCATGATCTGCCTAATTGTCTCATATGCTTGTGAAAGAAGATAATGAACAAAGTAGAATTAATGTCTTTAAATTGTGTCCTTGGAAAAGAATATTGAACCTGTCATTAACTACCAAAAGTGTTCTTAGAATTCTGTCTTAGAAGAAATTCAGGAAGAATGTTCCTTAGAATAGAAAATGGAGAAACTTTGTCTCTTGTGCTCTGGTCAGGCTCAAGGAGAGACCAAAACCTGGAACATGACCTCATGTTTATTAAGGTAAAGAGTGAGCAAAAAAGAATATCTTCAGTGTGATGAACTGACACAGTGTCTGCAATAAGAAGCTCAGAGATATGCAGCAGAGATGGTGAGGATGACCCAGGGTCTGACAATGTTATGTTCTATTCTATATAATGCTACAAATTGGAACCAATGCAATGACACATAACAGCAATAACACCACATATGTTCTGACATTATTTGGTTTTATTTTTGTTGTTGTTATGCACAATTTAGTCAATTGCAACTGATAGCAACCCTATCAGCATTGACTCTGAACCTTACTCATAACCTGAGGCAAATCTACCATCTCTGACACATCTGACCCTATTGTCAGTCTCTATGACAATCTGTCTGATTGAGGAGCTTTCTGTCTTATGCTCACCATCCATGTTTCCTACCATGATGTCCTTCTCCAGGGACTGACCTCTCTTGATAATATGCCCAAAGCATATAAGACAGTTTTACCATCTTTGCCTCTAAGGAGTACCCTGATTTTACTTTCTCTAAGGTAGACATGTTTTGTCTCTTGGAAGTCCATTTCTGTAGCACCACTACTCAAAGGCATCAATTCTACTCTTCCCATCCTTAGTCATTGTCCAGCTTTCAGATGCATAACAAGAATTTTAAAAGCCATGCCTTGCATTAGGTATACCTTAGTGTTTAGACTAATGGTGTTATTCTTTGGAAGTCTGAAAAGTCCTTTACAGTAGATTTTCCAAATGCAATTCATCTTTTAGTTTCAAAGAAGGGTGACCCGACAGAGTGTGGAAACCACAGAACA
>NW_006399821.1:4998114-4999625 GCF_000299155.1 Elephantulus edwardii | reverse complement strand
AAGGATCTTTTTATAATTTTTTTCCATTTTCTTTTAGTGGTTTGTTTACAAAGTTCATATAAATGGTGTTTCACACTATTCTTCATTCATAGTGTTGCATACATTCCCATGCATTGTATGTTTTCTGGTTTTCTTTTTATTCATTTCAATGAACATTTACAGAGATTTTGGATTTCCATTCATTCATTCATTGTTGCACTTTTCTCCCTGCCCACCGGTGTGCAGGGAGAAAAGTGCAACACTGAATGAATGTTTATCATTTAAATAATAAATAGCATTATTTAGAAAAATAAACATTTAAAACACCAAATTCACATGATACTAGACAAGTGTTGTTAAATGCTATCGAGTCACTTTTGACTCATAGTGACCCTGACCCCTTTTCTAGCCTAAGCCAGCTTCATTCCCTCTGACAAACCTAGCTTCATTCCCATAGTGACTGCATCTATCCATCTTATCCAGGGTCTTCCTTCTCAAGTATGCTGTCCTTTTCCAAGGACTGGTCTCTTCTTGCAACATGCCCAAAAGATGTTAGGTGGAGTTTCAAAATCCTTTCCTCCAAAGATCACCCTGATTTTACCCTCTCCAGAATAGACCAGTTTGTTCTCTTAGCAGTCCTTGGTATGTTCAACACTCTTCTCCAGCACAACTCAAAGGCATCAATTCTCCTTCTATCATCCTTAGTCATTTTCCAGCTCTCTGATGCATATCAAGTAACTGTGAAGACCATGGCTTGCTTCAGGTGCACCTTAGTCTCCAGACTGACATCGTTTCTCTTTAGTACACTGGAGAGATCCTTGACAGCAATTTTTTACAATGCAATTCATCTTTTGATTTTCTGGTTGTTGATGCCAAGAGTACTGATTGTGGAGTCAAGCAAACTGAAGTTATTGATAATCTCATTCTCTTCTCTATTGTGATGCTGCCAATTGGCCTAGTGATGAGAATCTTTATTTTCTTCTTGTTGAGCTTCAATCCATATCAAAGGCTGCAGTCTTTGGCCTTCTGCAGCAAATGTCTCAGGTTTTCCTCAGTTTCAGCAAGCAAGTTGTGCCATTTGTATAATGCAGATTGTTGATGAGTCTTCCTGCAATCCTGATGTCAAATTACCTTCAAAAAGTCCAGCCACTCGGATGATCAGTTCCTCATATGGATTGAAAAGGTATGGAGATAGGATGAATCCCTGTTATACACCTTTCCTGATTTTGAAACATGCAGTATTTCCTTGCTCTGTTCTAACAACTACCTCCTTGTTCAAGTAAAGACTTCTCATGAGCAAAATCAAATGTTCTGGGATTCCATTCTTCTCAAGGTTAGCCACAATTTGTCGTTATATACACAGTTAAATGCTTTTGTATATTTAATGAAACACAGATAGTCATTCCTTTGGTACACTCGCTTCCAGCTAAGATCCATCTAATGTTGGTTATAATGTCCCTAGTGTTATGGCTTCTCCTAAAGCCAGCCTGCACATCTGGTAGTTTTCTGTTGATATACTGTTCCAGTAATTT
>NW_006399821.1:4995385-4996439 GCF_000299155.1 Elephantulus edwardii | reverse complement strand
CCCCACATCAGTTTTAGTTTAGATCAGTGGTGTTATGCAGTATTTGTCCTTTTGTGACTGAGATATTTCATTTCACTCACCATAATGTCCTCTACAGTCACCAATGTTGTATAATATTTTATGAGTTCTTTGTTTTTCAGTGTTGTGGAATATTCCATTGTGTGAACTATTTCATAGTTTTTCTGTCTTGATTTAATTTTCTTGAGCTTTAGTTTGAATTTGCACATAAGTAGTTGATGATCTGTTCCACAATCAGCACCTGGGCTAGTTTCCACAGCCAACATTGAACTTCTCCAATGAGTTTTCCCCCAGATGTAAGCAATCTTTTTGCTGTGTAGGCCATCAGGTGATCATCATGTGTGTAGTTGCCATTTGTGTTTCTTATAAAAGGTATTTTCAATGAATAAATTATTGTACAGAATTTGGTCATTCTGTCTCCAGCCTCATTTCTGTCACAAAGTCCATGTTTCCCAACTACTGATCCTTTTTCCCTATTCCTAAGTTTTGCATTTCAGTCATTCATTATTGCAAATGTATCTTGGTTGCATGTTCAATCAATTTTTCACAGCACAAATTGGTAGAAATCAACTATTTCATCCTTTTTAGCTCTGGTTGTTGATGTATAAATTTGAATGCTAGTGGCATTAATAAGTCTTTCTTGTATGTGTATGGATATCTTTCACAAACATATTGATCATTGTTGTTGTTGTTGAGTACCATTAAGTCTTAATTGACTCATAGCTGACCTTCAGAGGCAGTAAATCACATGGGAGTAACTTGTCCATCTTTCTTGTGTAGAGCAGCTAGCAGATTCAATGCATGTACCTTTGGGATGGAAGCACAACTCCTTACTATTAAGCCATTGCTTTCTTAGAATGTTTGTAATAAACATATTGTAAAATAATAAAAAAACCCAAATTTACTGGGATGATCAGCAGCATCGTGATAAATGGCAAAGAGACTGAGATTGATAACAGCTTCAGTTTGCTTGGCTCCACAATCAACACTTTTGGTTAGCAACCAGGAAATCAAAAGACAAATTGCAATGGGAAAG
>NW_006399821.1:4981485-4987306 GCF_000299155.1 Elephantulus edwardii | reverse complement strand
ATGCAGCCCTGAAAGTGCTCATCAGGCTGTGCCAAGAAATATGGAGGACAACCACCTGGTCAGTTGAATAGAAGAGATCCATATTTATTTCCATTCCCAAAAGAAGATGATCCAACAGAATGTAGAAATTATAGAATAATATCACTAATATCACACACAAGCAAAATCCTGCTCAAGATTACCCAAAGGCAACTGGAACTTGACAGAGAACTACCAGAAATACAAGCTAGGTTTAGAAGTGGCCGTGACACTAGGGACACCATTGTCAATATCAGATGGATCTTAGCTGAAAGGAGAGAGTACCAGTGGAATGTCTATATGTGTTTCATTGACTTTGCCAAAGCATTTGAAGGTGTGGATCATAACAAATTGTGGCTAACCTTGAAAAGAATGGGAATCCCAGAGCACCTGATTGTGTTCATGTAAAACCTATACTTGGAGGCAGGCATCAGGACAAAGCAAAGAAACACTGCATGGTTCAAAAATCAGAAAAAGCGTGCATTAGGAATATGTCCTGTCTCCATACCTTTTCAATCTGTATGCAGAACAGAGCATTTGGGAAGCTGGAATTTATGAGGTGGAATGTGGCATCAAGATTTGAGGAAGACTCGTCAACAATCTATATTTTGCAGATAACACAACCATCCTTGCTGAAATTGAGGAAAGCCTCAAGTATTTGCTGCAAAAGGTCAAGGACTATAGTTTGCAATATGGAATGGAGCTCAACATCAAGAAAACTAAAATTCTCACCACTTGACCAATTGGCTGAATCACGATGGCTGGAAAAGAAATTGAGATTGTTAATTTCAGTTTGTTCAGTTCCACAATCAACATTCTTGGCAGTAGTTGCCAGGAAATCAAAAGATAAATTACATTAGGGAAAGCTGCTGTCAAAGACCTCTCCTGAGTGGTGAAGAACAAAGATATCACTCTAGAGACTAACAGTGTGCCTGATCTGTACCATAGTTTTCACAAGTAATTGTTATGCATCAGACTTCTGGACAATGACCAAGGATGATAGAAGAAGAAGAAGTGATGCTTTTGAGTTGTGGTGCTGAAGAAGAGAACATACCATAGATTGCCAAAAGGAGCTAAGGGGTCTCTCCTGGAGAAGATAAAACTAAGCTGGGAGGCAAGGATTTTGAGATTCCATCTCACATACTTCGGACATGTTGCCAGGAGGGAGCAGTCTTTGGAAAAGGTTATCATGCTTTGGAAGCTCTGAGGGACAGGAGAGGAAGACACTGGATGGGACGGATTGACACAATAACTAGGATAATGAGGGTAGGTGTATCAGAGACCATGAGATTGTTATGCATATGATTGCGATGAGTCATAGTTGACCCAATGGCACATGACAACAAAAATAATATGAGAGTTTACATAAACTTATACTGTGATCTTCTCTCATGTTTAGAAGCTATTATTCCATACTGAATAGAAATGAGCTCCACTCTTGAGGACTTATAAATTCTTCAAACCTGGCTGGTGAGGTAAAAATGATGAATGTCCTTCTTCTTTGAAAGGTAACTTATAGCATTGTTACCTAGCCATGTGAACATGGATTACATTCTGACACTGGTTTTTATGTTTTTGTAACACATTGGTTATAATTTCCACAATATTAAATCTGTGAGACAAGACAGCAGAACTCCTAGTAACATTAGGGTATCCTTCTAAAGATTGTAAAACAATGAAAGAATTTTTCTTTTACTTTTCCAAGAGGGAAGTGTACTGGTGGGTGAGGGGGAGGGGAGAAAAGTGCAACAATGAATGAATGGAAATCCAAAGTCTCTGTGAATTTTCATTGAAATTAATAATTAAAAATTTAAAAAATTATTAAATCCATGTGCACATCAAAACTTTTTTTCCAACAGAGTGAAAAGAAGACCTACAGACTGGGAACAAACATTTGGCAATACCATCTCAGACAAGAGTCTTATAATGAAAGTTTACAGAATACTACTGGACCTCCACAAGAAAATGATTGATAACCAAACTAAAAAATGAGAAAAGACATGGAAAAAAATTTTCACAGAGAAAGATATTCAAATGGCCAATAGATACATAAAGAAATGCTCTAAATCACTGGCAATAAGAGAGATGCAAATCAAGACCACAATGAGGTATCATCTCACTTCAGTAACAGTGGCAAAGTTTAATGGGGCAGCAAGTAATAAATGTTGGAGAGAATGCGGCAAGAAAGGAACTCTTATACATTGTTGGTGGGATTGTAAAATGGTACAACCATTCTGGAAGGCAGTTTGGAGCTTCCTCAAAAGCTGAACATAGAAATTCCATAAGACCCAGCTATTCCACTATTTGGAATATACCTTGAGAAAATGAGAACTGAGGCACAAACAGATTTGTACAAAAATGTTCATAGCAGCATTATTCACCATCACAAGAACTTGGAAAAAGCCAGATGTTCAATCACAAACAAATGGATTGAGAAATTATGGTATATTCACATAATGGAATACTATGCAGCATGCAGAAGCAATGATTTTGTAAATTATTACCTAGCTTGGGAGGGACTGGAAAGTATTATGCTGCATGAAGTAACTCAGTCCCATTTGCATAAATATTGCATAAAATTATTATTGTAGAATGAGTATAAGGATCCAAGAGAAGTGGGAGAGGGTGAAAGCAGAGTGATGAGGATGTACAAGGGGAGAGGGATTAATCATGGGGTTGTACAATTTGATGGGTGGAAGGGGTGAGGGAAATGGAAAAAAAATTGTTCTTAAAAATAATATATTAAAATTTTGTAAATATACTAGTTGTTGTTAGGTGCCATAAAGTCACAGATAACTCTTAGTGACTCTATGAACAAAAAGCTTGAGCACTGTTCACAAAGTTCCTGGAGGCAAGCCATTTTGGAAGTGGATGCCACTCTTCCTTCCAAACTTGTTTTAATCGAGAAGCTCCACCAAACACTGTCCACCATGGGAAACCATTATCACATTCGGCACATCAGTGTCATGGTGTTTAGCATCCCAGCAACCACTAGTTACCTCTGTACAACAATGCGCAAACCAGTGCTATACTACCTAGAAGAATGTTTGACAAAAAAAAAAACCAAACCGACAAAACCAAACAAAAAACCCAATTTGAACCAGGCCTGAGGGCTGCAGATTAAAATCACCCAACTTAGAAAATGAGAAAAGAAAAAAAAAAAATAGGGTATCTCATTAGTCTTATCTATCAATGCAATTATTGCCACAGATTTGGATTCAAAGCATAACTAACCCTTCAGCAGGTTTTAAGAGGCTGTAAATCACACAAGAGAAGGTTGTCTAGAAGTCAAATGCCTGCCTTTACTGCTGACACTGATCTTCCAGTTCTGGCACAGGAGTGCCCGGGCCACAGCCCTATGATGGGAGTCTGTAGGCTGTAGCTGCCCCTACTAGTGATTTTTGCCCCATCTGACACCCAATCCTAGGCCCAGAAGTGTGCAGGCCACAGGCTTCCTTCCTTGAAGTCAACCTGTTGCTTTTACTGCTGAATCCACATTTCCTGCCCTGACTCAAGAGCATGCCAGTGGCAGATTTCCCACTAAATTTTTCAGGCCATTGCTGCTGCTGTTGAGACCTGCAGAGAAAATTACACTCAGGAATCTGATACCATAAAAATAAGGAACTGGCAACTACTCAGATCAACACTACAGAAGTTAACACATATGTACCAAGAAGAAACCCACATCCTGCAAGGAAACAGCAGTCAGGTTTAAACAGTATGAAAAAGCAAAACAATTCTTCTCCTAAAATAAGCAGACAAGACCAGAATGAGTACAATAAATACCTTGGAGGCAGGAATGCAGAAGGAATACATGTTTATGGAGTTCTAAGAATTGGTACTGAAGAAGTTACAAATGATGGAAGGCAGAAATGAAATCATTAGTAAACAGATAAAAGAATTTTAAAATATAAGCATAGGATAGAGAAGATATAAGCACAGTTCTGAAAACAATAGCAAAAATAAGAAAATCAGAATAATAAGATAAATGTTTTCAACATGTTAGAAAGACAAAAAAGCAAAATTCAAGACATAGTAGAGAGACTCAGTGAACTAGAAGATTAAAACCTCAATGAGAACTTATTAGATGAAAATCAGAGGGAAGATGGAAGGAAAATTAAGGACACTTAAGAGTCATGCAGAATGATATCAAAAGAAACAACATACATATGATTGGAATTCCAGAACAGGCGGAAAGTGGGGGTGGGGGGGGGCGGAAGCACTGAGAAAATTATGGAAAAGATACTAGAAGAAAACTTTCCAGATATCATTTACAAAAAAAAAAGGAAATACACATTTGAGAAACAGAGTGAACACCAAACAGCTAGGCCTCCAAAGAAAAACATTCAGACATATCATAGGCAAATTCTTCAAAGTCAAAGACAAAAGATAGAATACCAAAAGCAGTACAAGAAAAACAAAGGAGCACCTACAAAAGGAACAAATTAGATTAAATATTAGATCTCTAACTTCTTAGCAGAAACCATTCAAACTTGAAGACAAAGGGATGGCATACACAGAAGACTACAACAAAACAATTGTCAGCTGAGGATACTGTAGTTTGCAAAGCTGTCTATCAAACATAAAGGGGAAATTAAGTCATTTGCCAAAAAGCAGAAACATAAGGAATTCATGAAAAAAGGAAAGTGGATGGATCAAAGTAACAATGACAATAGAAAAAGGAAAACAGCAAAATGGCAGTCAAAGAAATGAGCCTGTTAATAAATTACACTTAATTTGATTAAGAGAAAAAGAGTAACAGAGTAAGTCACAAATCAAAGCCATCTATATGTTGCCTAAAAGACACGCATCTAAAAAATAAAGAAAAAGGCTAAAAATAAAAGGAAGTAAAAAATATACCAAGCAAATGACACCCACAAAAAATTATGATTGGCAATATTAATCTCAGATAAATCAAATTTCAGGGTGAAAACTATCATAAAAGATAAGGAGGGATACTATATGATCATTAAAGTCGCAATAGAACAAGAGGACTTAATTTTAGTTCATATCTATACACCAAATGACAGATGTGCAAAATAAAAGACCTTAACAGACTTGAAAAACAGACAATATTACCATAGTATTTGTAGACCTGAATACACCTCTCTCATCAAAAGACGGGTCTACTCAAAAGAAACCCTAAGAAAACGCAGAAGAACTAAACCAGATAATTAGTAATCTTCAACTCACAGATGTGTTCAGTGTACACCATCCAACTAAACAAAATGTATACTTTATACACATTTATATACATACATCTGTACATTCTACAGAATTGATCATATATTAGGACACAAAGCAAGCCTTAATAAATTAAAAAAAATTGAAATAATACAAATTGTCCTCTCAGATCATAATGCTATAAAGCTAGAGATTAAAAAGAGGATAAAGGATAAAAAAACCCCACTCAAATGGATGCTAAATAACACATTGCTGGACATTATCAGGTTATAAAAGGAAAAAAAAATCAAATTGACTACATCATTGGAAGAAATCATTGGAGAAGCTCAATATTGTCAGTCAAAACTAAGCTGGGGCAGAGTGTGGATCAGATCCTCCATTACTCATATACAAATTCAAATTGAGGCTAAAGAAAATGAAAATAAATCCACAGGAACCAAGATAAGATCTTGAATCAATTCAATCTGAATTTTAAAATCATCTTAGAAATATGTTTGAAGCCCTTTTAACAAATGGTGTTGGCAAAATTGGAAATCTATCTGCAGAAGAATTAAACAAGATCCCCACCTCACTCCATATACAAAAACCAACTCAAGGTGGATCATGGACCTAGGACTAA
>NW_006399821.1:4967817-4980315 GCF_000299155.1 Elephantulus edwardii | reverse complement strand
GTGCAACAATGAATGAATGGAATTCCAAAATCTCTGTAGATGTTCATTGAAATGAAAAATAAAGAAATTTTTAAAAAAAGAAAAAAGAAATATGTTTGAGGCATGGGACACTAATAATCGAAGACCAGGTGAATTGTGAGATGATATCAAGTATATCACCAATGAAGAAAGCAAAAGGTCATTATAAAAACAGAGGTGAAAGAGAAAATAAAAATAGATTTCAGAATAAACTCTAAAAATTGTACTGGATCATCAAGAAACTAAAACAAAGAAAAATATGCTGAGATAAAAGAGCTGCACAGAAGATTTAAAAGGGCAGCACTGGAGGACAAAGCAAAGTATTATAATGAATGTGCAGAGAGCTGGAATTGGAGAATAAAAAGGGAAGAAATCATTCTGCATTTCTCAAGCTGAGAGAACTAAAAAACAAATTTAAGACCCATATCGCAATACTGAAAGATTCTATGAGCAATATCTTGAATGACCCAGAAAGCATCAAAAGAAGAAGGAGGGAATACACAGAGTCACTGTACTAGAAATAACTGATAGACACAGAAAAATTTCAGAAAGTTCCATATCAACAGGAGCCAATGGTAATAAAGAAGGAGGTAGAAGGTGCATTGAAGGCATTGGCAAAAATATAAGGCCCTAGAAACCTATGGGATAGCAATTGACTTGTTTTAATTAAGAGCCTTGGATGCACTCACCAAGTTAATGCCAGGAAATTTGGAGGACAGTTGTCTGGCCAATGAATTGGAAGAGGTCCGTATTTGTTCCCATGCCAATGAATTGGAAGAGGTCCGTATTTGTTCCCATTGCCAAGAAAGTGATCCAACTGAAAGTGGAAACTATCAAACAATATCATATCACATGTCATCAAAATACTGCTGAAGATCATTAAAAAATGGCTAGAATAGTACATAGATAGAGGCTTTCCAGAAGTTCAAGCAGGATTTAAAAGAGGCCATGGCACCAGAAACATTATTGCTGATGTCTGATGAATTCTGGCTGAAAGTCAGGAATACCAAAAGAATGTCTGTTTGTGCTTTGTTGGACTATGCAAAGGCATTTTTACTGTATGGATCATAACAAGTGTGGCTGACATTGAGAAAAATGGGAATCCCAGAATGCTTAATTTTTCGCATGCAGAAGATATACTTGAACCAGGAGGCTGTTGTATGAACAGAACAGGGAACAATGTATGGTTCAAAATTAAGAAGGGTGTGTCAGGGTTGTATTCTCTCCCCATACCTATTCAATCTCTATGCTGAGCAAATTATACTAGAAGCTGGACTCTATGGAGAAGAGTGTGGCACCAGGATCAGAGGGAGACTCATCAATAACCTACAGTATACAGATGACACAATCTTGATTGCTAAAAGTGAGGAGAAATTGAAGTACTTGTTGCAGAAAATCAAGGAATGTAGCCTTTGGTATGAATTACATCTCAATGTCAAGAAAAGAAAGGCTCTCACCATGATGGTTGGATAGAAGATTGAAACTGCCAATAGCTTCATCTTTCTTGGATCCACAATTGACCCTCTTGGTACCAACAGTCAGGAAATAAGGAGAAACATTTCATTGGGAAAATCTGCAGTTAGGAACCTGTCCAAATTATAGAATAATGATGCCAGTTTAAGGAATAAGGTGCATCTAATTTAGACCATAGTCTTTCAAATCACTTGCTATACATCTGAGAGTTGGACAATGAATAAGAATGATAGAAAAAGAATTGATGCTTTTGAGCTGTGGTGTTGGAGAAAAGCACTGAACATCCCATAGATGGCTAAAAGAACAAACCAATATGTCTCGACAGGGTGTAGAATGAGAGCTCTTTGGAGGCAAGAATGATGGGGCTTTGCCCCACATATTCCGGGCATGTTTCTAGGAGGAGCTATTCCTTGGAGAGAGAAATGATGCTGGAAGGGTGGAGGCATGGTGAAGGAGAGGAAGACCCTCAACCATTTGGATTGACATGGTGTTTGCCACAATGGGCTTTTATGTCTCAGGAAGTGTCAGGATGGTGCAGTTCAGATCTCTTATTCATAGGGTTGTTATGAGTCATACTCAACTCGATGGCACACCTAAGAACAACAACAACTTGAGGAGATTTACACTTACTTTGAACTTTTGATTGAAGAGATTCATATCTGAAAGAAAGACAAGTAGAAACAGAGAGAAAGAAATATTTAAAAACTTTGATTTTTTTTTTAAAGTCAACTTGGGGAAGGGGAAGGGATTGAGAGGGGTAAAATGTGCAACAATGAATGAATGAAAATCTAACTTTTCTGTAAACTTTTGTTAAAATCACAATTAAAATAAAAAAATTAATTATCCATCTAACCATCCGTTCTATCTGTTCACCTTCTGTTCATCTACTCATATGCCCATCTATTCTTCTATTCAACCACCCATTCAGCAGAGGTCTATGAGCATGAAGTCATCAGCTTGTGTGTGATTTTGTAGGTTATAGGGAACAACGGAATGTTCCAGGGTGAGAGTTGTAATCTATCTTTCACAAAGACTTCTTAGGAAGGTGTGCATAAAGAGAAACTATACAGTGCCTTCCAGGTCCTCGTCCTTTACCAAGAGTTGACTCAGATGTGCTGGTTCTTTACCAGGATTGAATAATGAACATTTTGCTGGGGTCTTCACATGCTGTTGCTCGTGGTGCCAGTCAGGGGTGATTTATTGTGACATCATGAACAAAATGAAACATTGCCAATCTTGCACCATCCTCCATCTCTGCCCATTGTTGCTGTCACTGTGACAGTCAATCTCTATGAGGGACTTCCTCTGCTTCACTGACCCTCTGCTTTTGAAAGCATGATGTCTTTTTCAAGGATGTACATGGGTTGATGGAATTGAATTGTGTTCGAAAGGAATGGGACTCCCCTACAGTGTGCTGTAATACAGTGTGCAGGCAGGTTCTGGGAAGTGGATAGAGGTGAGCTCCAAGGACATTTGGGATCAAGTAGCCATGGCATTTTTTTCTCTCGAAACTAGTTTCCTATACTTTTTACTCAAGATAATAAAATCAAGGTAAAATGGCCCAATGTAATAAAGTTAAAATTGCAAGCATGATAGAAAAATTTCCAGACATAGTGTAAAGTGGATGGAACACTGCAGCTGTAACTTGGGATGTGAGCCTCCTAAAGTGATACCTTGGAAGACATTATTCACAAGTATGCATTCTATTAAAATCAGTGAGGCAAAAAAAATTAATTAAAAATAATTTTGAACAGGCTGTTTGACTTCTAAGGCAGGGTAAAGTTGGTGCCTATCAGAGCCTACTTTCAAGACTTAAAGGGAGCTGGTGAGTATGCTTACTTATAGTGATCACTTCAGATCCACTTGAGTATGAAGCATGCACCAATGAAGAGTCAGCCAGGCTGAGCTTGGACGTGTTCCTTCAGCATTGCTCACCTAGCATTAACAGATGTATGCACTAGGGTGTAAGAGTTCCTGGCTTGAGGAATAGAGAGTTATGAGGCTTCTTTTTTTTTTTTATTAAATTTTATTCGTTTTAATGAACATTTACAGAGATTTGGGGTTTTCATTCATTCATTGTTGTACTGTTTTCTCCACCCTCCTCCCCAGTTCGTTCTTCTCCCCCCCACCCATGTCTGTTTTAATTGTCCAATAGTGCATCTAAATTCCAAAATCAATCTCCATAATAGTTATGAGGCTTCTTGACTTGGCTTCATGTGGGAGCTAAGGCTGATTGAAGTGACCAGCCAGTCTGAAACTCAGGGAGAACTGTGGATGTTTGTGTTTGTGAATGATGCCTGTTTGGACCTAGACATGGATAATTGGAGATGAGTTGAGTAGAATCCAGCCAGATGAGGAGAAGATGATCCACCAGCAAAGAAGAAGCAGAGAATACAGAGTACAAATCCTTCAGGACCGAAGTTTCCTACGTCACTCAGACCAGGGTATACAGGAGCAGAGGCCATAGCAGAGAACCAGAGACCTTATACAAGACAGAGCTGATCTTAGGGCTACTCTATGTAACCAGAGCAAGGAACATTTGCCTACGTTTGTTTGAGGAGGGATAGGTGGGAGGAGGAGACATCATTATTAGCAGGACTAAACTTTGTAACAAGGCCCTAAAGCCACAAAGACATAGGTTAAGGTGCTTGCGAGTACATTTCTGAAGATGTCCTGACTGTATACTGCTTCCAATCTGAACTATCGTCTTTGACTCCCCTAATGAACATGATAATCATAAAAAAAATAAATGAAAAATCCCTCCCCCTCCCCCATGATTATAATGTTTTTTAGGGAGGAGTTCTACCAAGGTGGTAGATCAAATCTCAGATATTCACCTTACTTCCCAGAAGGCTTTAGAAGTTTTGCAATGGCTTTTATAGACATATCTTACAACACTAATGTGGTTTTACATTTGCTTCACTCTTCTGTTTCTTACATGTCATCCAGTCCATGTAGATTCGGCAGCAAGCCTGATCACGTCAATCATGTTTACACATCACGTGGAAGGTTTTTAAAATCTTCTCCTTTGTCTGAGCCCCTCAGCGGAATATGACTTTCAGGAAGAGGATCCAAACCCAGTGAAAGACAAGATTTACCAAAGTTCAGTTGTGTGCTGGAATTGATTCTATGATCAGGAAAATCTTTTGCTCTCAAGAACCTTTCCACACTATCAAAGAACAATAATATCAGTTTAAAGACTAAGGCACAATTGCTCCAAGCCTTTGTATTTTTTTATTATGTTCGATGCATCTGAAAGTTGAACAATGAAAAAGGCGACAAGAAGACTCAATCTCTTTGAAATGTCGTGTTGGCAAAGATTACTGAATATTCCAAGTGCTGCCAAAAGGACAAACAACTCTGTCTTGCATGAAATGCAACCAGAGTTCTCCTTAGAGGTAAAGATAGTGAAACTTCACCTCACATTCTTTGGGCATGTTAACAGGAGCAACACATACTTGGAAAAGACATCTTTCTGGAAAGGTGGAGTGTCAGACAAAATTCTAACAAGATGAACTGATGAGCTCAATCATTTCAGAGATTGTGAGGACGGTGCAGGATAGGGTAAGTTTCAGATCTCAAGATCATAGGTTGCTAAGAGTTGTAACCGACTCAATGGGATCTAACAAAAGCAACTACATGGTCAGTGATAGTGTGTTTGAAATTGACCATTGTGGGTACTGTTACACCATGGAAATAAACAAACATGGTGAATCAGAAGTTCATGGCCCCTTAGAAAGTCAGGTGTTAAGCATTTGTCAGTACATCATTGCCAAAGACTACACACAGCTAGCTTTGTTGTTATTGTTATGTGCCATTGAGTTCCTTGTGACCAGTAACCCTATGTACAACAGCTCTGAATGCTGCTCTAGCCTGTGCCAACCTTACTGTCTCAGATACCAGTTACCCCCAGCCCCCCGTTACTCCAATCACTGAATCAATCTATGTCATCGAGGGTCTTCCTCTGTTGTGCTGTCCCTCCAACCTCCCAAGCATGATGTTCCTCTCCAGGTACTGGTCCCTTCTTGCAATATGTCCAAAGTATGTCAGACAAAGCTAGCTTTACCTGAGGAAAAGATTTCTCATTTCTCTGTAGTAATGGTTTCCACATTGTAAGTAGGGGAAACATTTTGAAAGGTAAATCTGATTACACTTTTTACTTGCTTAAACATTTCCTATTGTTCTTGGATTAGTTGTGCAACTGGCTATGCACTAGGTCAACAGATATCTTATTGCTCTTGGGAGAGAGATTTTGGTGGGTCTTTTCAAGTTGCAGTTTGTTTGCTCTTTGTCTCCCTTACTGGATCTCATCTAACAAGCATTCTGCCAGCTGCATCCACCAACTCTCACTTCCTTTAATTCCTTAATTGTTCCTTACTTCCTCTTGTGATAACATCGTTGCATACCTTATGTGGAGTTTACCTGTCACTTTCCTGATTTTAACACTGAAGGTCCCCATTCTTGATCTCCCTTAGTCCTGAGAAAAACAGGATTATTGGTCACCCTATGTTTTGTTTGTTTTTCTTGTTGTGCACCTTTGAATCCAGTTTGATTGACCTAGGAGAAGCTTACCCCTCCTTCTCCAGCGGAGGATCTGGTGTGGTCACCCTACTTTTGCAAGGACATTCTTCCTCAATTTATCCAGTTGCTCTGCCAGGCCTCCATTCAAGTGTCACCAGGTTTTCTATAATTCTCTTGCCTTCATTCATCCTCCTTACCTTTGATTCATATAAGGTTAGCATTTGTTATATGCTGCTCCATTTCACAGTATATTCTTTATTGTACTTTAAATTATTAATTTATTCTTGCAATTACTTGATTGTTGTAGGTCTCCTTAACTACACAGTGAGGTAAAGTTATTATGCCTACTATTTCATCCTTAATGGTCAAGCCCAGGACCCCACACCCTACAGGTACCAAATATGTGTTGAAAAAAATGAGTAAACATAGGAACTCTCAACCAATAATCTTTCCATTTACATTAGGCACAATTACTCCTTGCCTATTAAAAAAAAAAAAAAAAGGCCCAGAGAAGAGGGCAGGAGCATGGAAAAATGGCTCCCATTGAATGGAAAATCAGAGGACAAGGCTTTAGAAAAATGGGTGTGAGAGAGTTGGGAATGTGCCCAAACCAAATGTCTGCCCAATCTGCGTGGGCAGCAAGTCCCAAACAAGGCCAGCCGGAACAGCCCTGGTAGTTTAGTGTGTCAATGGATGACCATTGTATTTGGAAACTCAAACACATGCTTTCACTTTTGGTAAGGCCACACTCCTATTTGAGGCTTATCTTGTAATGTTTGACCCACCACAGCATAATTGAAGTAGAAAAGCATCTCATTTTAGAACCACAAACCAATACTGAAACACATTATCCTTTATACAACATGAGTGTGTAGCAAGCATTTATGCTGCTGTGGCTGCCCTGTTACTACCATTCCATGCCTGGGGCATCAAGCTCCATACCCACTTTTAGTTCAGGCAAAGACTCTGGAAAATATAATCCCTTGTATACTGCAGATTTAATGACAACAGTAATTAATTAGCTTTTAAATGGGAACAGCTTTTGACACTTGTTTCTTCATTCATTTTCCAAGTCCCTCAATTAGGCAACACAGCAGGGGTATCTTTGCTTTAAGTAAAGAATAAAAAGGATCTTTCTCTAAGAAAGAATAGGCTGGCACAGAGTGTGAGGGAAGCAGTTCTCCAACAATCATTTTACAAATCCCCACATGTGTCTCCTGTAATCACAGGGGACAGACCAGATGGCAGCCTCAAGGGGCACATGTCATTTACTGGGGTGTGAGCAAAGTAAGTATTTTGGTAAGACTGCTTAAAAATTATCTGCAGGAGAAGCAATTGAAAAATGTGTGGTCATTTTCTTGATGCTAAAGAAATGTTATATCCAACATCCAATTCCAGAGGGCCAATTTTCTTCCACAGGATTTATGAAGCCAAAGCTGCCAAGCCGACAGAAATCTAAATAGTAGCATGTTTCACTTTAGGAGAATTTTAATTTAATAATAATAATACCCCAAATGCCCAGACAGTTTTATTGCACTCTTGCAGTGGTACCCTACTCTCTCTTTGGAGTCTTCAGCATGATAAATATGTCCTGTACATCACCGCCAGAAGCTGCCTGGAGACCAGCTGTCAGGATGACCTGGCCAAGTCTTCAGTCTTTTAAAATGAATCAGGAACTCTGCCTCCTAATGAACATATACATACCACATCCCTGGGTGGAGACTATGGTTTATAGCAGAAATGTGTACTTCTGATAAATCTCAAATTGGAGAATGATTCCTGTCTATATGCATCAGCCATGGCTCACTTTCAATAAAAGGTGAGGAGAATTGTTGTTGTTATTCTTTGAAATAGAGCTTTTAAAGCAGAAACTTTTTATAAAATGGCATCTTGGGGTGTAGAGACACATTGATATTCTGATACATTTTGCGTAGCTTTTCCTTTTTGTTTTAAATTTCAGAAGTAGCATTTGTACCATAAAACACACAAATCAGTTCAAGGGAGATTCATGTTCCAAAGGATTCAAATGTAGCTCACTGTTCGCATATATTTTTCTTTTGCCTTGGTTCACACCTGGACTGTATCTACCTGATGACTGCAGTGTTTCCAGGCATCTTGTCCTCCTTCCACCTGAGGTGCCAATGATCACCTACCACTCCATCATTTCCTGGTGAGACCAGAGACAACCTTAAGATCTTTCGCAACACAGTGCCCCAGGGACTACCACCAAGTCGTAAAGCTCAGCATTGAAACCAGCTTGCTATTCCCCAGACTATACACAGATTTAACAAACAAAATGAGACTAAAACAAGGGTCATTTTGAGAAAAAAAACCAAAACCACAAATCTTTATATTCCATTATTCTATGTATAATCAATTATCAATTCCTTTCTGTCTTCCTTTGTCTGTGTATACCCACTGTTCTTGAATTGAGCTATTGTTGTTATATTGTACTATGGAGTCGATGACTCAAAGTAACCTTATGAACCACAAATCTTAACCTTTCCCTAGTCTGCATCCCCTTATGATCTCTGTCATGTTCAAGTCCACTGTTTTAGTCACTATTAATTGCTTTCATTGAGGGTCTTCCTCTCTTTCACTGATCATCCCTACAAAAAATGTCTTTTTTCAAGGTTTGGTCATTCCCAACAACTTGGCTGAAGTATGAGAGATGAAATTTCACCATGCTTGCCGCTAAGGAGCGTCCTGCTTAGACTTCTTTCAACATAGACTTGTTTGTTCTTTTGGCAATCTGTGGGATATTCAATATTCTTCGCCAATGTCACAATTTAAAGACATCAGTTCTTCCATCTTCCTTATTTATTGCCCAACTTTCAGATGTGTTCCTACATAACTGAAAACACCATGACTTGCACTGGGTGGACCTTAGTCTTTACATTGACTAATAGCTTTGTCTGTGTTATTAATATGATTTAAAACTTTCTGAGAGGAACTTTGGCAGTTTCATTAGAAGGGAGTTGTGCTGCTAACTCAGTGGTGGCATTCCCCCCACCCCCCCCAGCTTTCATTCACCAGTGGCTCTGTTACCATGAGGTCAATGTCCATGTTTTGGTCTCCCATGCCTGGAGAAAGAATTGAACCAGATGGCAAACAACAGGAAGATTGGTCATAGGCAAATCCCAGATCTCAGCCTGATGCAGCCATTTTTATATTGTTTCCTCTGCTCAAAATAATTCTCACATGGATTGAGCCCTTGTTAGAGTGTGTGGCTGAGAGAAAAAAGGAGTGAAGGTGAAAGACAATTTTATTAGAAAAGATAAGTCCCAGAGTCGGCTCATTTCTCTGAAAGCAAAATGAAGAAAGACCTTATGCCTGTGTGTTATGAGTTAACATAGCTGGCTCTATTCCTTGTTTTGGTGTGCTTCTAGGCTTGTATTTGGGCCAATGAGATGATATCACAGAGAGTTCAAAATTTGGTGGGTGGTTCTTATTCTCATCTGTTGTTCTTGACTTTACTCATGTGCTTAAAACACTGCTCAGGCAACTTTGATATTTACTATGCATCATAGGACTGGACAATGACCAAAGACAACAGAAAAAGAATTGATGCCTTTGAGCTGTGGTACTAGAGAAGAGTATTGAACATATTGTGGACTTCCAAGAGGACAAACAAGTCTGTCCTAGAGAGAGTGAAACCAAGCTGTTCCTTGGAGGAAAGGATTTTGAAGCTTTGTCTCACATACTTTGGGTATGTTGCCAGGAGGACTAGTCCTTGGAGAAGGATATAATGCTGGAAAGGTAGAGGGACAGTGCAAGAGAGGAAGACCCTGTATGAGATAGATTGACACAGTAACTGGGATAATGAGGGTAAGTGTGTCAGAGACAGTGAGATAAGCTCAGGATAGAGCAAGCTTCAGAGCTGTTGCATATAATGTTGTTATGACTCATAGACGACTCAACGGCAATGAAAACAGGGCTACTTCATTTGACCTGTGACATGAACTTCATATGGTTTTATCATGCCACTCTCTACCCTAACATTCTTTCCACCCAGTTTTGACTCATTTATCTAATTTTGAGCTTGGTAGTACCATGAAAGAAAGATAGACCAAACTCTTCCTGTTTGATTTACAGCCTTGGAAACCTAATGGGGGGTCTGTTGTGAGTATATTTGACTCTACAGCAATGACTTTGACTTTTAATAACTTCCTTGGGGAAAGTGCCTGCATTTTTTGCTCATCTGAAGTCTTTGAAAGCATTGCTACTGATTTCATTTTTAGCTCCAAGCACAGTGAAGATAATATTGTTGAAACTCAGTAGATCTTTGCTCACATGAAGTAGAAACATTCCAAATTCTACTCAGTCATATTGCAGGGAGGTCAGGAGGAACTTCTCTGATGTTCTTGGAAGGAAGAGAAAAGCTTGAGGGGATCAAGAAAGCAATGGTGATACAGGTCAGTGTGTTGTATTTTTCTGGAAGAGTAGGAGTGCTGATTTGAGCACTTTAATTGCCACTCAGGCTAAGAATCCACATTTCAAAGTGTAGTTACTAACTCAGGACTTATCCCAACTGGAGGAATGCTTTGGTCAGCAGAATTGGACAGGAAGCTCTCCCAAGAACAAGCTGTCTCACAAGATTTCCGTTACCTGCTGCTTCCAGGCGGCTGAAAACGCCCCCAGGCCAGCCTTTCCAGTGGTGGTTTTGGCACTTCTTTCCCCAGATGGAGCCCAGAAGTGCAGGAGTGCACAGAAATCAAATGTCTTGGGAGGGGAGTTGATTAAATGTTTTCAAACCTAAAAAAAAAAAAAAAAGAAAAAAAAATCAGTTCAGGTAGAGTTCAAGTTTTGGGGTCAAACTTCAGGGACCCCTGGGAGTCTTTTGTAGTGAGGCCATTAACTTGCTTCTTGAAACTGGACCCTGGAGAGTGTATCATATCGGAGCAGAGGCATTAGTTCACAGCCTGCTCTGCTTTGTTCTGTGTGGTCCTCCGCCACAGAGGGACCCCAGAGCCATGTCGTGCTGGCCTAGGAGAGGACAGACGTGAGCCAAATTACAGAGCCGTACATTCATCCAGACCCCAATGCCCCACTTCTTTCCACACTTCCTTAGGACTTCAGATGGCTGACCCTTGTTCAGATTGGCTTCTCCTGTGGAGATCATATCACTTCAAGCTGCTTTTGCACATGGACATTTTTAAAAAGCCCTCAGTGACACTATTGCCACCCTCCCAAGGCACCAATGGCTAAGGCTTAAAAAGAGTCCAGTGTGGGCTGAAAACTGAGAAATTCCAAGATTTTACCCACTCTTGAGCACTCACCAGATGTTATCTAGTGTGGCTGACTTAAGGGATGGATTTTATTTTACTGAGTAGGAAATCAGGCTTAATTTTCATTTTTTGTATGGAATAATTAATGAAATAGCTCCTAGAGATATTTTAACTGCCGCCACCTCAAGGCCCCTCCTTTACGCTTCCAGTCCCCTTTCTCTTTGCAGTGTTCTCTGTTTTGTGATCTCTGGAAAAAACTAGAGTTTTGATTATTTCTCACAAAAGGTTCAAAGCTCTTCTGGCCAGAACAGAGCACTGTGACAACCAGAAAAGTGTCCTACAAGGAGTGAAGTCTGTCCTGCATGCTGGACGAAAGGACTGCTGCTGCTCAGAGGGAAGAACAGAATCCCGTTATAGGAAGAGGTGACAGGGAGTCCAAGGCAGACAGGCCTCCAAGCCTTCTTCATGCATGGCTTATTCTCCACTCACCAATTCATTCACTGAATGTGAACAGAGAGTATAGATGACTTGAAATTAATGCTTTATGAGAAATGCAGGAGTGAATGTAGAGTCTTCTCCCCTATCCAATAGAACTCCATATCATAAAAAAAAAAGATGAGAACAATGGTGAAAAGTCAGGGTCAATGTCTAAAATATGCTTCATCTTAATGTACAGGGTCCAACTGGACAGCTAGTGTCAGTTCTGAAACTGGAACTCTAAACCCATTGTCCTGGACAGGCAAGTGAGAGAGAAGAGAGGTGGTTTATCATTGAGCTTGGTCAAGTACATAGATTAAAAAGTCATGGCTTGTTCTTTCCTACATTTGAATAAATATATATAAATAGAAGATCACTGGCTGGCTATTGGTTAGGCAGTTGCGCTATAATCCAAAGGCAGGCAGTTTGAATGTACTGGCTGCTCCTTGAGAGAAAGATAGTCATTCTCCTTCCAGGTGATACAGAGTCTCTGAAAACCTGCTGGAGGGTCACTCTCATGAGTTGATGAGAGAGGGAGAGAGAGGGGTGGGGGTGAGAGAGAGATCATGTCTGTGCTTTTAATCTAAAAGTTACAAAATATGAATCATATCAGGGGAAAGGCACATGAAAAATGGGCACAGGATATGAACAGGCACTTCACCGAAGACGACATTCAGATGGCTAACAAGCACATGAAGATATGCTCAAAATCCCTAGCCCTAAGAGAGATGCAAATTAAAACAACTATGAGATATCATCTCACCCCAGTCAAAATAGCAAA
>NW_006399821.1:4965749-4966757 GCF_000299155.1 Elephantulus edwardii | reverse complement strand
GAAGTCTCTCTCAGGGAGGAGTGATAGGGAATGGCAAGGGACACACTGGCAAGGGAGATTAATCAGAACTGACTTTGACAAGCACTGTGGCAATTGGACAATTAAAACAGACATTGGGGTGGTGGAAAGAAGAAAGAACTGGGGATGAGGGTAGAGAAAACAGTGCAACAATGAATGAATGAAAACCCAAAATCTCTCTAAATGTTCATGAAAACTAATAAAATTTAATAAAAAAAAAGAAAATGTCACAAAAAATAAAATTACACATATAACACTGTGTACTAGAAGCAATGGGTTGAAACTCAGGCATTCTTAAATTCACAACTCCTTCTTATATGATAGTGAATTTTACAGTCACAAAAATGTTTACTTACTTACTAGGTGCTAGGTTAATTTAGTTTGGGTAACTGACATATTGGAAGCAGGAGCGGCATCCACTTCCGAAATGGCTTGTCTCTGGAAACTCTATGTACGAACAGTGCTCAGGCTGTTCATAGGGTCGCTATGAGTTGTCTACAACTTGACAGCATTAAACAACAACAACAACAACTGACATATATATTTTATTTTGAAAAGAGAGATACAGTGAGTGAAGTAGAAGGAAGAAACTGTAATTTTAGAATAACTGTCATTTCCCCTGTAATATGGATATCACACTAGACTGTATTTGAACAGCAAACCAAATGAAAGGGGAGAAAAAGGGGAGCAAAGATTAGCAGATGGGTGGGCAGAGTGAAGGGAAAGTACAATGAGGATAGGATACCATGTTATAGTAAATGGCATTGATCAATTGTAATTAATGTTGTAAAGCAAAAGATATATGAATGATTGAATGAAAACAATTTTCTTTTAAAAAATATTTGTTTGCATACAGTTATTCATATATATATTATGATTCTTTCATTTATATTGTGTTTTACACAGTCACCTTTAATCATTTGTATCTCTTGCTTCATTCATGTACATTTTGTTCTATATAGTGATTTCTATGTTGTTGTTGTTGTTGTT
>NW_006399821.1:4959381-4963261 GCF_000299155.1 Elephantulus edwardii | reverse complement strand
AAAAAAAGAGTCTTCGTCAACTGGGAGAGAGACTGTTGTGTGAACAGAGCAAGGGAACACACCCTGCATGGTTTAAAGTTTAAAAAGGTATTTATCAGGATTGTATCTTTTCTCCATACCTGTTCATATCTGTAAATTATCTAAGAAGTTGGACTCTATGAAGAAAAATGGGACATCAGAATTGGAGGAAGACTCCTGAATAGCCTTTGTTACACAGATGACACAAACTTGCTTGTTGAAAGTGAGGAGAACTCAAAACACTTAAAACAGAAGATCAAACACTTCAGCCTCCAATAAGAATTGCATCTCAACACTATGAAAATAAAAATTCTCACCACTGGACCTATAGACACCCTCATAATAGATGGAGAAAAGATTGAAACTATTAAATACTTCATCTCACTTATATCCATAACCAGCACCGTTGGGACCAGAAATCTGGAAGCCAGGAGATATATATTACCATTGAAAGTATGCAGTCAGGGACTTTTCCAAATTATTAAGAAGCCATGATGTCAGTTTGAGGACTAATGTGCTACTGATTCAGGCTGTAATTTTTTCAATCACTTGCTATGCTGCTGAATACTGTACAATGAATAAAGATTACAGAAGAAGAATGGATTAGAGCACTGTCTATCCTATGAATTTCCAAAAGAACAAACAGATATGTATTGAAAAAGGTACAATTAGGATGCCCACTGGAGGCAAAGATCACAAAAGTTCAACTCACATGCTTTAAACATGTTGCTAGGAGGGGCTATTCCTTGAAGAGGGACATCACACTTAGGAACGTGAGGAAAGAGAGGAAGACCCTCAACCAGGTGGATTGACACAGTGACTGCAACAATGAACTCAAGCATGTCAAAGATTGTGAGAAAAACACAGGATAACAGGTTCAGATCTTTTGTACATAGGGTTAGTATGAGTTGTACTAGACTCAACAGAACATAACAACAACAACAGCCACCCACTAGTCTCTGCTGTCCTAGTGATCTCCTCTCCCTTCTTTCCCATGCCTTCTTCCCTTCCCCTTTTGAACGGTTAAACAATGTCTTATTCCTACTTGCTAATTGTAATAGTCATATTGTTCTTATCTCAATTCTTCCTAGGTTGATCCTCCCTTGTCCTAGTCCTTATAGAGTTCATTATCTGTACATTCTATTTCTGTTCTCTCCCTCCCCACCAAGGTCTCAGTTGCCCTCTTATTTCCCCACAAGAGGTCTTATGTAGTATTTTTCCTTTATGATTGAGTTATTTCACTCAACACAATTCTCTCTACATTGACGTATTTTACAAATACTTTGTTGTTCTTAAGTGCTGTGTAGTATTCTATTGTGTGAATTTATCAAAGTTTCTCTGTTTATTGATAGACATTTGGATTGTTTCCATTTTCTTACTATTGTGTATAATGCTGCAATGAACATAGGTGTACCTATTTAATATCTCTCTCCATTGGTGTCACAGATCTGACTTCCTAGCAGTGGAATAACAAAAGACATGTAAAGACTTCACAAAGAAGGACATTTGAATGGGCAACAAATACAAGAAAAAAATGTCCAAAATCACTAGCAATCAGAGAGATGCATATCAAAACAGCAGTGAGATGCCATTTTACCCTAGCAGTGTAAGCCAAGCTTAACAGGACAGCAAGTAATAAATATTGGAGAGGATGTGGGCAGGCTGGAAATTTCATGCACTACTGGTGGTATTGTAAATGGTATGACCACTATGAGAGGCAACAAAGATGGTGTTGTTGTTTTAGGTTTGTGGTTTTTTTAAAAGCTATTGTATTCCATTCTTAATCACCTTTCAAACCTGAAACAAAACTCACCCCTATAGCTCAACTGTCAGCTAACCAACAGGCAGGCTTATAAGCTGATCAATAATACCAAGGAGGTACTCCTCAGGGTGTTCAATAAAGCGAGAGTGAAAGGAAAGCCTTTGTACAAGAATAGAGCTCAGAATGCTGGAATTGCACTATGGAAGTATTACTGGAGGTGTGAATCAGGGAGGAGTGGGGGAAATGTACGTAGGCGTAGGTATTTTATGGTTGTTCTGTATCCTGAGGCCATTGTGGATCATGCAGGTTCACTCTTGATGCTATGAAAAACCTCCATTGCATTCTGAGCAATGCAATTACTGTACAATAACAGACTCACAAGAAGAGTCTGAAAGTGTGACCAAGCAAGTATAACATGAGAGTGTCCATGATAGGAAGTCTCCTTGTACTTTTTTTATTATAAATTGAGTAAAAGTTTACAGAATTAAATTGGTTTTCCATACAACCATTCATACAAATTTCATTTTATACTTAATTAAAATATCTACATGGTGTCCTTGTGATAAGGAACCACACTGCCAACACAGATGTCTGGTTTGAAACTACCAGTTGTTCTGTGGGAGAAAGATTACAATCTCCTCCTATGCATTTTACTGTCCCTTTACTGCTGGAGGGTCAGCTATGAGTTGGTTCCAACTAGATAGTACCTAACAACAATAACAACACATTGTAACCTCTCTCTTCCCATTGCTTCTTGTGATTCTCATTTCCAGTAATACTTCTATTCTGACCCCTACTGTAGTCTAAGCTCTATCTATGAAATTGCTTTTCTTTGACTCTTATATGGTTGATTGCTCTGAAAAATTAATACTTCTTTGGTGTTATTGGTCTATTGTTTAGCTGAAAGTTGAGCCACGGGGGTAAAGTTTATTTCAGGATGAGATGTGCAGCTTACTACAATATGCTTGCATTCAAACACCTTCATACACACAGAAGTCTAGGGCTGAGAGGGAGAGCTTATAGAGAGGCATCAGTGAAGCACGAGCAGATTCTTTATTCCAACCAAGTGCACTAGATGGTTGTGGCATCAAGCTCCTTCCCTGGAGATGCTGTCACAAGTTGCTTTTCACCTACTCAGGGCAGGTTAGTACTCAGCATTTCCTTCAATTGCAGAAAAACAGAATAATCATATTTTAGCAGACAAGTTACAAAGCATTTTCTGTAAAGCTCAGGTAGAAAATATTATCAGCTTTGCAGCACTGTCTCAATGCAGTCATAACAATACACAAACAACTGAGCTTCACTATGGATTACATCTCAACACTAAGAAAACAAAAATCTTCACTACTAGTCCAACAGACAACATCATGAGAGTTGGAGACAAGACTGAAGTTCTCAATTATTTTATTTTATTTGGATTCACAATCAACACCCTTGGTAACAGCAATTTTAAAAAATCAAATGATAATGTTCCATTAGGAAATGAAACTGTCAAGAACATCTTCAAAGTGCTAAAGAGTAAGGAAGTCAGTTTAAAGACTTAGGTACACCTGAAAAGCCATAGTATTTTCAATTACTCTCTCTGCATCTGAAAGTTGGACAATGTATAAAGAAAACTGAAGAACTGATGCCTTTGAAATGTAGTTTGGAGAAGAGTACTGAATATTTTATGTACTGTCCAAGGAACAAATTTATCTTGGAGGAAGTACAGTCAAGGAGCTTCTTAGAGGCAAGGATGAGGACGCTTCATGTCATATACTTTGTGATGTTTATGGAAGGGCCAGACCTTGGAAAAAGGCATCATGCTGGTAAAGTTGGAGGGTCAAAGAAAGAGAAGACCCTCAACAAGATGGACATAAATAGTGACTTTGGCAATAGTCAGGAGCATGTTGGAGATCATGAATATGGGACAGGATAAGGCAAAGGTCAGATCTGTTCACAGGGTCACTATCAGGCATGGTCGCCTGGATAGCCCATGCATACCAACAACATTAGAACTTCATTTGTAAAAATAATATGTGGCTGCAGAGTGGAGTGGACCTGGGGGGAGGGATTGTAAAACAATGAAATAATTTTTCTTTTACTTTTCAAAGAGAAGAG
>NW_006399821.1:4953306-4959281 GCF_000299155.1 Elephantulus edwardii | reverse complement strand
AAATTTTCATTAAAATTAATAATAATAATAAAAATAAAGAAAAAATAATTTGCAAGGCTGAATTTTACCTGTCAGTTGTAGTATGACCATCTCTATTTTAGAGATTCAACTTTTGCTCATTGATTTGTAGTTCCTGATAAGGAAAAGTGATGACAAGTTCATTTTCCCCAGAATGCCTGTATGATACTAGACACTGGAATATTCTTAATAAGCAGGTGGATCATCTTGATCTTATGTTTTTGCCAAGGAATCAATCCCTCACCTAACAAAAGTGATGTTTCTAAGACTTGACCCCCGAGACAAAATGTTTCTGAAGGCTTGACATCCTGCTACCTCACCCAGTAAGATCTAGGGGGTATTTTTCTTTCAGTAACCTAGCCATACATGTCTCCATTAGTTCCCTGACTTTTTTCCTTTGAGACTCGGGATTCTGTAAAGTATTCAGTATGATCCTATCCATGAAAAACTAGAGTATGCAACTCCCCCCCAAAATCAGAATTTAAACTCACCCAAAGAAGCTTTGGAAGTAAGACTTACCATATGTTTGTGAAAGATGACAACCTCAAAAACCCTAGGGAACAGTTCTAATCTGACATACAGAGTCAGGACTAGACAGTAACTATCAACACTGGGCCTGAGAGTATTCTTGGGATTATTCCTGCCCTACTGGGACCCTAACTTAATGTTCCTGTTGCTTCTGACTGGCAATCCCAGGAGAAACTCAGATTTTGTCCATCTGTGCATGTGTATGTCCATCTTGTCGTTTTGTATATCCGCTTTGCTGATGGTCTTCTTCTCTTTCTTTGACTCCTCACCTTTCCTAGAGTTGAGAGATGGTGCCCACCCATCTGTCTTGTCACTATCTGACCAAAGCATTCACACTCATTAAGTCAGCATGAGCCTTGAGCCAACTTTTCTCCAGCTAGGGCTGCCCACAGTGCAAGCTTTGTGTGAGAAGGCCAGGGCTCTGCCTGCTTGAAATCTGTGAGAAATTCAATTTGAGTATGCGCTCTCTTCACCCCTGAGGCCAGCCTGAGGCCACCTGAATGAAAACCAGATGGACTTCTCGGGCCTAACACAACAGCCAGCAGTTGGAGGTCCTCTCAGCTGGGACCACCAGAACAAGGCCAGCAACGCTGGCCATGACCCCCAGGGTGCATATTAATGCTCTCCAGATCTGGAATGGGCTGATTACTGCTCCACCCCCAGTCCAGGGACATCGCACCATTGTAAACGGTCATCTGAGACTGTTTAAGTGACCCACGCCCTGCCCTCCTCCCCTCTGGCTGACAGAGTCTGGGCTCTCTGATGCCCTGAGCAAGGAGATTTGTTTTGGCAGGGGGAGCAGGTGCCGTCCTACATGAGGATTTGAGCTACAGGGGGAGTGTCAGGGCAGCCTGCAGGCTTGGGTGGCCCCTTCACGCTTCCACTTCCCCTGTCAGCTGACACGTTTACCACCCACACACTGGAAGGTTCCAGTGAGAACAGAGATTCCTGAGAGAGGGCAGGGCATGCTGACCTCCCTTGATCCCACCCCTTCCAACCTAGTCTTTGGAAGAGCTGAGACACAGTCAGGAAACCTTCTGCACTTTGCTTTTTTAAGCAATAAGGGGGGTGAGCACATAAATAATTTGCAACCATCACCTTTGCTAATTAAAAGATGGTCTTGTAAACTGATGCCTAGACATTTCTTCCATATCCTCTTTGAAAAAAGAGGAATTCATTGGCTATTTTCAAAGTCTGGGTTTGTTTAGGGGCCTTAATCACACATCCAATATGTCATTTGACTGGTCCTTTCTTTAATTACTAAGTTCCAGGATGCCTCACTAGAGGCCCTGAAAGTCCCTAATAAGGTGTGACCTAGCAGAGGTTCCTGTGCTTTTCCAAAAGCAAAGCTAGAGAAAGTAATATAAGAAGCACTGGTGGCTTAGTTCATACCATATTGTTTTGCTAAGCAAGAAAGTTAACAAAGTATGTGGTATGCTTGATTTCCACGCTCTTTAAAAGTATGTGCTATAGAATATTATCTTTTCTAAAAGGCCTAAATCTGTCAGTTTGTCATACTGTGTGAACTATGCATTGTTATGATGCTGGGAGCTAAACTGTTCATATTTAAAATATCAGCAAGGTCACCCATGGCAAATAGATTTCAGCAGAGCTTCCAAACTAAGACAAACCAGGAAGAAAGATGTGGCAATCTACTTTGAAATATTAGCCAATGAGTATGGATCACTACTGAATGTTGTTGTTGTCCTTGAGTGCTATGGAGTTGCAGGCAACTCATAGCGATCCTCTGAACTAAAGTCCTAAACACTTGCGTGTGTGACTTTAATCCTTTTTCCAGATTTATAGGGTTTCTGGACGCAAACTATTTACGAAAGTGGATGCCACTCCTGGTTCCAAGCTTGTTTCAACCGGCGAGCATCACCAAACACTGTCCACCATGGGTAACCATTATTGCATTTGACACATCAGTGTCACAGTGTTCAGCTTCACAGTGACCACAAGTTACCTCTGTATGGCAAGTGGACACACCAGGGCTAAAAAACCAAGAAGAATGTTTGACCACCAACAATTTAAAACAGGCCTTAGGGCCATGGATTAGAGTCACCCACCTTTGGCTTGGTAGCATCACTACTGAATACTCTTCAATATATAATGCTAGAAGATGAGTTCCAGAGATGTGAAGGCACTAAAAACATGCAGTGGCCACAACATTGAAATTGAACACTCCTATGACTGTGAAGATGGCACAGATCTGGGCACCATTTGCATATGGTGTCACTAAGAGAGACAATTGATAACAATGAACATCAACTGGCCTTCATCTATTCCCACAGATTTGCTCAATGCTGGACAACACCATGAAATCCTTGCTACTTCGTGACATATGTTATTACACTATTTGTGTATATACTACTGTGGAACTCTCTACGTCCAGATAACCTATTGTTGGCGGGACACTTAGAATCTCTCATACAGCATAAAAAGAGACTTTGTATCCTCAAAATGATCAATGGAAACAGGGCACCTTCCACCCAAGCTGAGTTTGGGAGCTGCTTGGCACCCAGCATCTTTGGATAGGGAGGCTTACAGGAGGCAGAAGCACACAGGCAGGTTTCAGATGGGGATATCCTTAGAGTTACGGTCATTTTTCTTCTGACTCTAACTGAATTTTTTCCTAGCACAGAATATTTATGTTTTTGGGAGTGTAGCAATTCTATGACATGCAAAATTTTCAGAGGGTTTAGACAAAGAGTACGAAGTTTAAAGAGCGCATGTAGAGTAGGCTTACTTTGGGGACAGATAAAGAGAAATTTTTATTAAAGAGTTTCTGTTTCCCCCTATATATTTGTGCTTATTGCATGCAAGACCCTATGCACAACACGTTAGTCTCATTCCCTCAATATGGAAATAAAAAGGCGTATTGCAATGGGAAAGTCTGCTGTTAGAGACCTCTCTAAAGTACTCAAGAGCAATGGTGTCTCTCTGGAGACTAAGGTGCGCCTGATACAGGCCATGGTCTTTGCAATCACTTGTTATGCATTAGAGAGTTGGAAAATGACTAGGGAAGATAGAAGGAGAACTGATGCCTTTGAGCTGTGGTGCTGGAGACAAGTATTGCATGTACCCTGAACTGCCAAGAAAACAAACAGATTCATCCTAGAGAGGGTTAAACCAGGCTATTCCTTGGAGGCAAGGATTCTGGAGTTTCGTATGATATACTTTGGACATGTAGCAAGGAGAGACAGGTCCTTGGAGAGGGACATCATGCTTGGTAGGGTGGAGGGACAGAGCAGGAAAGGAAGACCCTCTATGAGGTGGATTGATACAGTGACTGGGGTAATTGGGATGGGTATGTCAGAGGCAGTGCGATTGGCACAGGATAGAGCAGGGTTTAGGGCTGTTGTACATAGGCTCGCTATGAGTCGCAAACGACTCGGCGGCACATAACAACAAACAATAACAAATATAAAGAAAGTTACGTACCTAAGATCAAGCAAATGTAGCTGAAGATGGAGTTAGTTTAACTTCTCTTTATCATATGCTTCTCGGAGGGAGTGTCTACAGTGCCAGACTGGCCAGGTTTGCAAAATAAATTGTCCCCAAAGTGCTAATGATCCATTCTGTTGACTCTTATATGGAAAAGAAGAAGAAAAAAAAATCACCACAATTGGGGGCAGTCTTATCTCCTGCATGACGGTAATGCAAGAGAAATATGTCCCTGTTAGTTGATTTTGAACCATAAGACCCCATTTGCACAAGTAGAATGACTCCACAGAGTTTCCAAGGTTGGGACCTTTCAGAATCAAATGTTCTTTGGGCCTATTTTCTATGGAGGAGAGAGTTAGACACAGTTACTATCAAGGAACATGGGGACTCTGGTCTTTGTTGTCTGAGGTGCAAATGGCTGCCCTTTTCCTCAGTAGCTTCTGAGGAGGTGATGCGGGTATACTTGGACATTAGAGTATAGCAAGGATTGAGAACTGCATTGCTGAGATATATTTGTCTTCTGGGGTTGATACAGCTACCACCACAATAAGTCCTGAGAGAAGGGAGAGGTACATGGCCATGAGCAACTACTGAGTCTTTGGAGCTACACTGTTGGACCTTATCACTTTCCTGGTTCTTTTCCCTGAGCATTATATCCTGGGCACCACTAGGACTTTTCCTTCCCCTATGGGAGTAAGTATACTATCCCATAAAACTCTATGAAAGGACAGGAGCACCCCACATCCCTGTTCTTCAAAGGACAACGACATGAGAAGCAAGCAACAAGAAATAAGGAACATGTGAACCCACAGACAACCAGCAGGGAAGACTGTCAATGGGAAACTCAATTGAGAAGCAATACTTTAAGTCTGCAACTTATCAAATATACTATAAAGATAAGGAGGTGACAACAACAGACACAACAGAAACTTCCTCATGCATGCCAAGAACTTCATATAACATCAATAAAGCAGTCAATAGCTTCAAACATTAGGAAAACATAAAACAAGTGTTCTCCTAGAAAAAAACAGATCTGATTGTAGACCTAAAAAATACCCTAGATTCAAGAAGGTAGAAGAACTATATCAATGTGGAGTTATATGAACAACTAGGGAAGAAGTTACAAATGATAGAAGAAAGAATTGAAACTATAAAATGAATACCACAGATATAGGGAGCTAGAAGAAACATGACAATGTAGAGAAATGAAATCACAAATTATTTGAGAGTGCTGTATTGAAGTCTCTTACTATTATTGTGGTAAAGTAGAAATTAATTATTGTGGTAAGGTAGAAATAAATTATGGAAGAGAGATTTGAAGCCATAAATAGCAAGCTACATGAATTTTAAAAATCAGCACAATATAGAGAGCATCCAACCAATAGAGTACAGAAAATAATAAAAGCATGAAAATGCAATCTAGATTTTAGAATATCAAGACTGAAAGGATAACATGCAGAAGGGACAAAAAAGTAGAATAGAAGAGATGGAATCAAGAGACAGCAAGCTAGAAGACAAGAACTATAATGAGAAATTACTAGAAGAAATAATAGAGAGATGACAGAAGGAAAATGAAGAAAACATTATATTTATGTGACACAACATCAAATAGAACAACATAAATTGGGCAGGAATATCAGAACAGGAGTGAAGAAGAAAAGCACTGAGAAAACTGTGGAAAGGTGCTAGAAGGTAACTTCCTGGGCATTTTGAAAAATAAGCAAATTCACATTCAAGAAGCTCAGGAAACTCTAAACAGACTAGATCCCAGAAGAAAAGTAATAAGACATATGATGGTCAAATTCCTCAAAATCAAAGACAAGGACGTTTGTTTGTTATTATTATGTGCTGTCAAGTCGCTTGCGACTCATAGCGACCCTATGTAAAACAGCCCTAAACTCTGCTCTGTCCTGTGCCAATCGCACTGTCTCTGACACTCCCATCCCAATTATCCCAGTCACTAAATCAATCCACCTCATAGA
>NW_006399821.1:4948879-4950856 GCF_000299155.1 Elephantulus edwardii | reverse complement strand
GTACTTCAAGATCGATCTAGCAATGACTTTTTTAACTATGAAAGCAACTCCATTTTTCCTCACCTTTTCATCTCCAGAATAATATATCATATGATCATCCGACTCAAAATGCTCCATGCCAATCCATCTCATCTCACTAATGCCTAGTATGTCAATATTTATTCGTTCCATTTCTTCCTTAACAGTATCTAATTTTCCTACATCCATGGTTCTCACATTCCATGTCCCAATCACTAGTGTCTGCTTACAACTGTTCCTCTTCCTTTGTATTTCCATACTTGAAAGCTCAACCTCAGTTGCCCTTTCTGTTATCTCCATGTGTTCTGTTGATAGAACACGAAAAACTTCAAGAGAAAAAGAGTCACTTACAAAGGAGAACAAATTTGAAGCTCTTATTTCTTAACAGAAACCATGAAAGAAGACAATGGGGTGGCATATACAGAAGGCTGAAAGGCAACAATTGCCAGCCAAGGATCCTGTATCCAGCAAAGCTGTCCATCATTTATGAAGGAGAAATTATGTCATTTGAAGAAATGCAGGACATAATAAGGGAAGTGCTTCATACAGAAACATCAAAGAAAAGTGGATGGACCAGAGCAACCGGAAAAAAACACAGCAAAATGGCAAGGAAAAAATCTGGCCTGTCAATAATCACTCTTAATGTGACAGCACTCATTAAGAAAAACATAGTAGCAGAACTGTTAAAAAAAAAAATAAAGCCCAACAATGTATTACCTTCAAGAGACACAGTTAAAAAATGAGGAAAAAGACTAAATATTAAAGGCCAGAAAAGTATCTATCAAGCAAATGGCATCTACAAAAAAGCATAAGTGGCAATATTAATCTCTAATAAAATAGACCTCAGGATCACAACAATGATAAAAGATAGAAAAGGACAGTATATAGTGATTAAAGGCACAATAGATCAAGAAGACCTAACTTTGGTCAACGTTTACCTACCAAATAATAGCTCTGCAAAATGAAGAAAATAATAGTTAACACAGTTGAAGAAAGAAATAGGTAACACAACTGTAATAGTTGAACACTCTTTTTTTTTTTAATTGTAAAAGACAGCACATCCAAAAACTTCTCCAAAAGGGTGAAAAGGGAAGACAAAGACTGGGGGGAAAAATTGGTAATGACATGTCTGATAAGGGACATATCTAGAATTTATAGAATACTCCAGCACCTCAACATGATAAAGGTAAACAACCCAATCACAAAATGGACACAGAATATGAATGGACACATCACCTAAGTAACCATTCAGATGGCAAACAAGCACATGAAGAAATATTAAAAATCTCTAGCTCTAAGAGAGATGAAAATTAAAACAACTGTGAAATACCATCTCACCCCAGTAGCATTAGCAAAGTTCAACAGAGCCACAAACAACAAATACTGGCGAGGTTGTGAAGAAATTGGAACCCTTATTCACTGTTGGTGGGAGTGTAAAATGATGTAACTGTTATGGAAGGATGTATAGCACTTTCTCAATAAGTTGGAAATAGAAATACCATTTGACCCACAATTGGAAATATACCCTTAAGAAACCAGAACTGCCACCCAAGCAGATATATGCACATCCATGTTTATTGCAGCTTTGTTCACAATAGCAAGGAGATGGAAACAATCTCAGTACCCATCAACAAATGAATGGATAGAGAAGCTGTGGTATAGTCACACAATGGAATATTATGCACCATTGTAAAACAAAGAACTCATTAAATATTACACAAAATGGGTGAGCCTAGAGGACATTATGCTGAGTGGAATATCTCAGCCACAAAAAGACAAATACTGCATACTGCCACTGTTATAAAACAGGACTGACATGGAGTTTGGGGGGGTGGAAATTAAGAAGAGAAGGGATAAATAATGTACACGGCATTGAAACAGATGAGAAAGAACTATATAAAAGGAATATATGATTAGGTATTATTTTCATGGCAAGAGTCCAGAATAAGAGCTGCATAG
>NW_006399821.1:4909850-4947924 GCF_000299155.1 Elephantulus edwardii | reverse complement strand
AATAAATGAAAAAGGAAAAAAATAATTAATAATATTAATAAAAACCAAAACCGACATGTATACAAGGGGGTAAGGGTTGGGAGCAGAAGAGTAAGGATGGGTAGGGATGAAATCACAGGGCTGCACAATTTGGTGGGTGAAGGAAGGTTGTGAAAGAAATGAGAAGGATCAAGCAGGGACCAGAAAAGACAGGGTAATGGTGAGCATTGGCCAACGGTGGTATTGTTTGTCTGTTTGTTTGTTTTAACAAAGAAATTGTCTTTTTCATTTGTGGGTTTCCCATATGGGAATGGGGCACAGACTTTCTGGCTGCTTCATGCTTAACAGGGACATTGAGATGAAGAGGAAAGGGATACCACTGTAACACTTTACTGGTGGTCCTGAGTTGAAGCTGCATGCCGTCTTGTTCAGTTAGAAGATATTTTCCTGGCATTTTCTGTCCTCTGGACTGCAAAGTGTTTGCCAAGGTGAGTTTAGTGGGGGTGGCTGGCTGAACCTTGAGGCTCCATTCTCCTTTGCTCCCTTAGCTGACAGTTATATTTCCCTTTTGTCTCTGGAACTGGGTTCAGGTCTGGAGCAAGACTCAGTGTCAGGTTACCTACAGGAAAGGGAGCAACCCTAGAGAGAACAAACTTCTGAGTTACAAAGAGAAGGGCTTTGGAGGTATTACTTACAGATGTACCGGAGAAGAAAGTGGAGGAAAGTGGCTTAGATAAAAATCCTCATACACACCAGGCAGCTCTTCCCAGCACCCTGATGGCTCTCCATGGGTGCTGGGCAGCTAGCTCACCCTGGGGGTTGGGAGATACTTCCTGAGTGCCAGGTGGCTCCCCCAAAAGAGTTCCCCCAAGATCTGGACTCTGCACCCCACTGGAGACCAAGGCCAGGGACAGTACACCTGGCTCCAGAGCCACCACCATAGCCCCCTTCTTTTCCACCAACTGGTCCAACTGCAACTTGAAGTACACATCACTACCCATCCCATACAAATGGAGGAGGGGCTTTCAGAGTGGTGAAGAGACCCACCCTAGGTCAAAACAGTTCTTGGCACCTGTAGTAAAGAAATCAAAAGACGTGGTGTATTGAGGACATCTGCTGTCCAGGATCTATCCAAGGAAATATTCTTCACTGACATCACTGTCAGTGAAATGCTCTTCCAGATCCAATCCTTCACCTCCTGTGGCCCCATGGTGCCGTTGCTGACCCTGCTGTCCCTTCTGCCAGCCATACAGAGGCTCCATCACACTGGCCGTGGGGCTTGGGGCTCGCCGCCTGGTCCAGGTGAGGGAACCCCTGGACTCATGAATGGTTTTTTTTGTAAGTCTTTGTCCTCTTGATGCTGAGCCTCAATCCATATTGAAGACCAGTAGTCAACTGTTTAACTATTTAGGTATAAATAAACTTGAGGCTGTGGAGGGCCATGTTGGCCCATTTCAATACAGCTCCTCACGCTACTTTCCCTGCTGCCACATCTTGGTTCTGAGAATTCATTTGAAAATAAATTTATTCTGTGGTTGTGCATGGGGCTCCATTGTACTGGCTGCTGGGCCTGGTGCCTGCCACCCATCCCAGGTGAGGGGGACCCTGGGCTCTGACGGTGGCCCCACAGGACTACAGTGGTACGGGCTTGGTGGCTGGTGGCAGTGGGACTTAGCCAGGCTTTTTCTAGGATCTTTGTCCTCTTGATGTTGAGTCTGAATCCATATTGAAGTAATCAACTGTTTAACTCTTCAGGTATAGATAAACTGTGGGCTATGGAGATCCATGGCGGCTCATTTCAGTGTAGCTTGGTGCATGTCTCATGCTTCCCCTGCTGCCACCATCTTGGTTCTTCCAATAGTAGAAGACTTTAGCACAGCACACTCAATTAAGAACAAGTCAACTCAATAGAAAGTCAGCAAAGATGTGGGATAGCAAAGCCATACAATTAGCCAACTTGATCTCTTAGATATATTAAGGGTACCTCACGCAACTAAAACACAATTTACTTTCTTCTCAAGTGCACATGCTACATCCTTCAGAACTGGTCATATATTAAGACACTATGAAAACCATAATAAATTTAAAAACATTTAAATAATACAAAATAATATCTCAGATCACAATGCCAATAGAACTAAAAATTAACAACAGGAGTATGAAGGATAAAAACAATGCTTCGCCTACTTGGAAGCTAAATAACATCCTGCTTGAGAACTATTTAATAGAAGAAGTAAAAAGCTAAATAAAAGAGTTCCTCAAAATAAATGAAAATTAAAATACAGTATACCAATACCTCTGGGATACAGCTAAGGCAAACCTCAGGGGTCTGTTAATAGCAATAGGCATACACAGAAAAAAAAAAAAGAAGAAAGGAGTCATATAAATGACTTAACACCTCCATTAAACAAAAAAATAACAACAAGCTAATTTCATAGCCTTTAGAAAAAAGAAATTATAAGGAAAAGGACTGAAATCAATGGCATAGAAAACAGAATGACAATTGAAACTATCAATAAGACCAGTATCTGGTTTTTCAAAAGGGTCAATAAAATAGACAAATCATTGGCAAATTTCACAAAAGAAAAGAAAAGAAAGGGAGGACACAACTAATTTGAATAAGAAATCAAAGACTTGACATCACAACAAAACCATCTGAAATGAAACTGACAATGACTAAACATTACAAAAAGCTATACTACAGTAAACTTGAAAACCTAGAGAGAATGGGCAAATTCCTAGAAACCAACACCCTAACCAGATTGACACAGATAGATGTAGAACACTTAAACAAACTCATCACAAAAGAAAAAATTTAGCAGGTCATAAACAGACTTGCTCCCAAAATGCCCTGGCCTAGAGAGTGTCACAAGTTAATTCTACTAAACATTAAGAGAGAAACTACCACCAATTTTACTTAAATTATTTCAAAAGAATAGAAAAAGAAGGAACACTTCCAGAGTCATTCTATTAACCAAGAATAGCCCTAATAACAAAACCAGGTAAAGACATTATCAAAAGAGAAAACTCTCATGAACACAGATGCAAAAATCTTAAAAAAATCCTGGCTAATAGAATCCAATATGCAAGAATGGTTCAACATAAGAAAAACAATCAATATAAACCATCACCTTAACAAAGCGAAGAACAAGAACCATGTGATTTTATCAATTGATGGAGAAAAGACCTTTGACAATGTACAATACCCTTTCCTGAATAAAATACTAAAAAAAAAAAAAAAACCAACATAGGAATAGAAGGAATTTCCTCAATACAGACAAACATATATACTAAAAAACAAGAGCTAATATAATTTTCAATGGACAAAGATTAAAGGTGTTCCCCTTGTTAACAAAAGGAACCAAATAGGATACCCAATAACACCACTCCTATTCAATATTTTATTGAGAGAAGGGTACAAGAGGAATCTAAATTGGCAAAGAATGAGGGTCAGGTGTGGACGGGACTGTTTGGTTGGTGCTGAGTGTGGGCTGGAAGCCTCTTGTTGAAAAAAGTGAGAGCCTGGTGCACAGGCCTGGGTTTTTTTAAAAATTAATCTGATTTTAATTGTGTTTGAAATGAACATTCTCGTAAGCATACAGCACTGTTCTGTCATTTCACTGTACTGAGGCAACTTGGCTTTGCTGTGATACTGAACAGTGTGCCATTGGTGCATCAAATGCCATTATGGTTGCACAGGGTTGACAATATTTGGTAGTTGTTGTTATGTGCTGTTGAGTCACCTGCGACTCATAGTGACCTATGTACAACAGTCCTAAACCCTGCTATATCCCTTGACAATCTTATTGTCTCTGACACGCCTATCCCCATTACCCCAGTGATCGAATTAATCCATCTCATAGAGAGTCTTCTTTTCTTGTGCTGTCCCTCCACCTTCCCAAGCATGACGTCCCTCTAAAAGGACTGATCAAAAAAAAAAAAAAAAAAAGGACTGATCCTACCTTGCAACATGTCCAAAGTATGTCAGACAAAGCTTCAGAATCCTTGCCTCCAAGGAGCAGCCTGGCTTCACCCTCTCCAGAACAAATTTGTTTGTTGTCCTAGCAGGCTATTGTATATTCTCCAGCACCACAGCTCAAAGGCATCAATTCTCCTTCTATCATCCCTAATCATTGACCAGCTCTATGATGCACAGCAAGTTAAATGCAAAGACCATAGCTTGTATCAGGTGCACCTTAGTCTACAGACTGACATTGTTGCTCTTCAGTACTTTGAAGAGGTCTCTGACAGCAGACTTTCCCAATGTAATTAATCTTTCAATTTCCTGGCTGCTGGTACCAAGAATGTTGACTGTAGAGCCAAGCAAACTGAGGCTGTCAACAATTTCAGTCTCTTCATCATTCATCATGATGCTGCCAATTGGCCCAGTGGTGAGAATATTTGGTTTTTTGCTGTTGAGCTTCAATCCACATTGATGGCTGTAGTCCTTGACCTTATGAAGCAACTGCTTCAGGTCTTCCTCAGTTTCAGCAAGCAGAGTTATGTCATCTGCATAATGCAGATTGTTGATGAGTCTACCTCCAATCCTGATGTCATACTGCTGCTCATAGAGCCCAGCCTCCTGGATAATCTGTTCCACATATAGATTGAAAAGATATGGATATAGGACACATTCTTGACGCACACCCTTCCCAATTTTGACCATGCAGTGTTTTCTTGCTCTGTTCTGACGACTGTGTTTTGGTCCAAGTATAGGTTTTGCATAAGTACAATCAAGTGTTCTGGGATTCCCATTCTTCTCAGAGTCAGCCAGTTTGTTGTGATACACACAGTCAAATGCTTTTGTATAGTCAATGAAAGACAGACAGACATTTTTCTGGTACTGCCTGCTTTCAGCCAAGATCCACTGGACAGTAACTACAATATCCTAGTGCCACACCAGGCGGTTCTCTACTGATGTGTTGTTCCAGTCATTTTTGGATCATCTTCAGCAGAATCTTGCTTACATGTGATATCAATGATATTGTTCTATAATTTCCACGCTCTGTAGGATCAACTTTCTTCGGAATGGGAATAAATATAGATCTTTCCAGTCAGTAGGCCAGGTGGTTGTCTTCCAAATTTCTTGACACAACTCAGTGAGCACATCCAGGGCAGCATCTGTTTGTTGAAATACGTCAATCAGTATGCCATCAATTCCTGGGGTCTTTCTTGTTTTTTGCCAATTCTTTCAGAGCAGCTTGAACTTCTTCCTCTGTCACCATAGGCTCTTGCTCATACGTTGTTTCATTAAAGTCTTCTGTGTACACCAATTTCTTTTGGTACAATGACTCTGTATACTGTTTCACCTTCTTTTAATGCTTCCTGGATCATTTAATATTTTTCCCAAAGCATCCTTAAGTGTTGTAACTCGAGGTTTGAATTTGTTTAGTAGAGCTCGCAGATTAAGACAGACTTGGAAGCAGGAGTAACATCCACTTCCTAAACATGCCTGATACTCTCTGAACTTAGAAAAAGGAACATAGTTATAGAGCAGGGTTAAGGTTTTTGTTCATAAGCTCGCTACTTGGCACTTAACAGCAACAACATATTACACCAGTCCTTTGTCTCCCTTTTGGAGTTGGGTGAAGTAGCTGGACTCTGTAGGATGGTGCTCTTGTTTTGATTGAGGAGCTGTGTGAAATGTTTGGTTTAATTAAGCCTTCTGTTTAGAGTCAAGGAGACCTCCTGGAGAGCTCTTGTATTTAAAAGTTGGGCCTGAGGGCTTATATGTTAATGTTACCATATTTTGGAGGAACATTCTTCTAAGTCCTACAACATTCTTCTGTCAATTTGCTGTGCTGAGATAAACTGGGTTTGGTGTGATGCTGAACCTTGTGCCATTTGGTCTCAAATAATGGTTGTCCATGGTTGACAGTGTTTGGTGGAGCTCCAGTTTAAGACAGGTTTGGAAGCAGGAGTGACATTCACTTCCTCAACCACATGTCTCTGGAAACTCTATGAACTTGGGCGAAATAAAGATAGTTATAGAAAGGGCTGAGATCATATAGGAGTCATACTCGAGGATAATCAACAACAACAAATTGGCAAAGAGGTAGTAAAAACTTCCATTAAATGCAGACATTTTGATAATGTACAAAGAAAATCTCAAAGACTTAACATAAAAAAATATATTAGATCAAGTAGACAAATTTAGTAGGGTGGCAGGATACAGTGGAATTTCTCTACAACAACAAAGAAAACACAGACAAGGAAACTAAGAAAGCCATACCATTTACAATAGCCAGCCACAAAAATGAAATACTTGGCAATAAACCTTACTAGAGCCATAAAAGGCTTTTAGAAGGAAAACTACGAGACTCTACTGCAAGGAACAGTAAGAGATCTAACTAAATAGAACAATAGTCCCTGTTCATAGATAGAAAGATTCAATATAGTGAAAATTACAATCCTACCATATGTAATCTAAATGTTTGATGCAATCCAAATTTAGACTCCAAACTAACTTTTCAAAATGATAGAAAAGGCAATTGACAGGTTTATTTGGAAAGGAAAGAGACTCCAAATAAGCAAAGCTCTTCTGAAAAATAAAAATTAAGTATGAGGTATCTTACTCCCTGATCTCAAAACTTATTACACAGTCATAGTAACCAATATGGCATGGTCTTTGTAAAATGACAGACATAGAGATTAACAAATAGAATCAAGAACCCAGAAATCAAGGCACCTACATAGAGTCAATCGATACTTACAAGGAATCAAAACCTATTAAATGGAGAATGATAACTTCTTAAAAAAATGGTTCTGGCAAAATTAGGCATCTAACTGTAGAAAGCTGAAATGAAGTTTACATTTCACACTATACACAAAAATCAACTCAAAATGGATCAGAGACCCAGAGGTAAAGTTTAAAACCATAAAGATCATAAGAGGTAAAATTAGGCCAGACTTAGAAACCCTAGCCTATTGCATTAATAGGCTTGTGAATATAGCCAGAAGTGCATAACCAGGAGAGGACAAAATTGACAATGGTACCTTCTAAAAATTAAGCCCCTGTGTGCATAAAAAACGTTTTCCAATAGGATCAAAAAGAAAACCTACGGGGTGGGGGAAAAATTTGGCAATGACATCTCATACAAGGGTTTCATAACTATTGTTTACAGAATATTACAGGAACTTCACAAGAATAAGACTGATAACCCAATAACAAAATGGGCAAAAAAAAAAAAAAACCCCCATGAAAAGAGTTTTCACAAAGAAAGACATTTGGATAACCAACAGATACATGAAGGAATACTCAAAACCGCTGGCAATACAGGAGATGCAAATCAAAACAACAATGAGATATCCTCTCACTTCAGTTGTTGTTGTTGTTATGTGCCGTCGAGTCTTTTCCGACTCATAGCGACCCTATGCACAACAGCTCTAAACCCTGCTCTATCCTGCGCCAACCGCACCGCTTCTGACACACCCATACTGATTACCCCAGTCACCGAATCAATCCATCTCTTAGAGGGTCTTGAGACCTCACTTCAGTAGTAGTAGTTAAACTTAACAGGACTGTAAGCAACAAATGTTGGATAGGATGTGAAGTGACTGGTACTCTCATACACTGCTGGTGGAATTATAAAATAGTACAACCACTCTGGAAGGCAGTTTGGCATTTCCTAAAAAAACTGAACTTAGAAATACCATATGGCCCAGCTATTGCACTGTTAGGGATATACCCTAAAGAAATTAGAACTGAGACATGAAGATTTGTACATCTATGTTCATAGCAGTTTTATTCACAATAGCAAGAAAATAAAACAGCCAAATGCCCATCAACAAATAAATGGATTAAGGAATTGTGATACAATCATCTAATGGGATATACTATGCAGAACAAAGGAATAATGATTTTGTAAAATACATGGAATATTCTCGACAGTATTATGCTGAGCAAATTAACTCAGTTTTATAAGGACAAATACTATATAAGACTGTTCTTATAGAAATGGAAGGATAATTTGTAAGACATGTAAGTGTCAAAAAAGGAAAGGGAAAGGGAGAAGGGGAAGAGAAGTGAGAAGAGTAGAAATTATTAGGATAGCAGAGTTTAGTGGATGGGTGGGTGGGCAGGTGAAGGAATAGGAAAGAATCATTGGAGACTTGAAAAGAGGTGCAAAAAATAGGCATGGTGTTATTATTGTGTACCATCGAGTTGGAACCAACCCATAGCTGACCCTCTAGCAGGTTTACAGAGGTAGTAATCAAGGAGGAGATCGCTCATCCTTTTCCCAAGGAACAGTTGGGAGATTCAAACAACATGCTTTCAGGGTTGCAGCACAGATTCTTACCACTAGGCCACCTTAATAATAGGGATAATAGGCATTGATCTTCAATAATAGGCATAGATCAGTGAATGTTGTTGTTGTTAAGGGCCGTCAAGTAGAGTACGACTCATAATAACCCTATAAACAACATATCTGAATCCTGTTCTATCCTGTGCCATCATCACACTTCCTGACAGAGTAGATCCCACTGTGGAAATCACTATGTCAATCCACCAGATTGAGGGTCTTCTACTTCTTGACTGCTGGTACCAAGGGTGTTAACTGTGGATCCAAGCAAGATGAAATTGTCGACAGTTTCAGTCTCTTCTCCATCCATCATGATGTTGCCTACCAGTCCAGTGATAAGAATCTTTGTTTTATTGACATTGAAATGCAATCTATACTGAAGGCGGAATTCCTTGATCTGCTGCAACAAGTGCTTCAAGTCCTCCTCACTTTCAACTACCAAGATTGTGTCATCTGCATGATGGAGGTTATTGATTAGTCTCCCTCCAATCTTGGTGCCACACTCCTCTTAATAGAGTCCAAATTCTTGAATAATTTGTTCACTAGACAGATTAAAGAGGTATGGAGAAAGAATTAAACACTGACACACTCCCTTCTTAATTTTAAACCATGCAGTATTCCTCTGCTCTGTTCTCACAACAGCCTTTTGGTGCAGGTTCAGGTTTCACATGAGAATTATGAATGCTCCGGGACTCCCATTCTTCTCAATGTCAGCCACAACTTGTTATGATTCACACAGTCAAATGTCTTTGCACAGTTAATAAAGTACAAATGGATATTCTTCTAGTATTCTTTACCTTCAGCCGGGATCCATCTGACTTCAGTAATAATATCCCTGGTGCAATGGACTCTTCTAAATACTACTTGAACTTTTGGAAATTCCCTTTCTATGTACTGTTGTTGCTGGTTTTGAATGATTTTCCCAGTATGTTGCTTGCATGTGATAGTAATGATATTGTTCAATAGTTTCTATATTCTGTTGCATCATCACCTTTCTTGGGAATGGGAGCAAGTACAGACCTCTTCCAATCCATTGGCTAAACAATTGTCCTCCAAATTTTGGCATAGTCTGTTGAGCACATCTAAGGCTGAACTTCTGTTATTTGAAACAAATCAATTGGTACCTCATCAATTCCTGGGGCCTTATATTTTGCCAGTGCCTTCAATGCAGCTTCCACTTCCTCCTTCATTATTCCTGTTCATATGGTTATTGTTGTTGTTGTGCACCATAGAGTTGTAACCTACCCATAACTAACCCTCCAGTGGATTTTCAGAGGCAATTAATCATAAGAAAGGAGATTGCTCATTCTTCTCCCACAAAGCAGCCTAAAATCACATACCTTACTTCCTGAAATTGTTCAGTGTCAGTTAGTTCTTTTTGATACAGTGATTCTGTGTATTACCTCCATCTTCTTTTGACGCTTTCTGGATCATTCAATACATTGCCCATAGCATGACAATTATATGTAATACAATGTATTGAATGATTATATGAAACACAATATAATAAAAGATTGTGTAAAAATACAATACATATTAAATAAACACACTGTAAACAAATAATTGTATTAAAAACCAATAAAATGAAATTTTTAAAAATACTCAAGATCATGGAGATTCCCATAAGTGAGAGTGTGAGTGTTGGGGAGCAGGTACACATGAGCACACACACATGCATGTGCACATATGCATATGTAACAAATGCATGGATTCTTTCATGCATACATGTGCATACAAGAATATATAGAAATTCCCATGTTCATACAAACATGTACACATATATTTAGAAGAACATACACCTCCCAAGCTGATAACATAAATAGCTGAGGAATCAATAATGAAAGAGAGAATTCCTGTTGAAATATTGGCATTTTATCTCTTGTCTCCCTTTCTTTCTTCATCCCTTTCCCTCCAGTTGGCTAACATTAGGAGGCAGGTGTATGTCATGGTGAGTGTGGACAGTGTTGAGATGTCCAGAGTGATGAGGAATTCGCCTGGTGAGTGTGCGTATATGGAGACCCTGTGCTACAAAGCCCCTCAGTGCTAAGGAGATAGGGCTGGTTGGCCACAGGGTTGCAAGTAGAAGGATCCTGCTTTATTGTTTAAAATCTCACTGCCAGAGCTGAGACTATTCTAGCCTTGATTTAAGTCATATGTTCTTTTTGGTTTTGGAAAAAGTTCACAAAGTGCTAAAATGGGAAAATGGGAGTGAGAAGGGAAAGAAAAGGTAAGAAATAATTAATGGTTCTTAACTTGCAAACAGGGAGCTCCTTGGAGGCAAGGATGGTAATATTGTCTCATATATTTTGGGCATGTTATCCAGAGGGACCAGTTCCTGGAAAAAGACATCATGTTGGGGAAGGTGGAGGGTGAGAGAAAAAGAGGAAGACTTTCAATAAGATAGACTGACACAATGACTATACCAATGGACTTGAGCATAGTGGACATTGTGGTGATGTACAGGATAGGGCAAGATTTAGATTTGTTGGTCATAGTGGTAGTGCAGTTGATGGCATCTTACAACAACACAATCTGTTGTGTCACTCAGAATGATCGAGGAAACATCAAAGAATTCCCAAGGCATAACTTGAATTTCTCAAATCAGTCTTTCTTCTTGGTGCCAGACACTGGGCACCTTTAAAGTACACGTACACTCACACTCACTCACGATTTTCTCTTGGCTAAGTGTACTCAAACTGTGGGAACTTGGTAGAGTCAGAACTAGGTACAAGCACATATTGGTAGAAGAACAAGACCAAGTTCTTGATAAAATTCACCTGCGCCCTGATCTGTAACCCTCAAGAACCTGGTGAATGGGGAGGTGTGGAAATTTCCATGTTCATACATGGGAATGTAAAGAAATTTCTATGTTTGCATTCTTTACCCAAAAATATTACAAATATCTTACATTTAACTATAGGAGCTCTTGTGGCCTAGTAGGTAAGGGGTTGCACTGGCAACCCAAAGGCAAGTAGTTTGAATCCATTAACTGCTCTCTAGGGGAATGATGCGCAGTCTCCTTTTGTGATATTTACAGCCTCTGAAAACTTGCTAGAAGGTCTGCTATGAGTCAGTTTTGATTTCACAGCAATGATTCTGACTTTGACTTTTTAATTTAATTGTAAATGAGAGGCACTATTGGCAAAACTGGGCAACCTCCGCAGTTGAGCTATAGAGGGCACTAGTGAGCCTAGGTTAGCAACACAGACAGACTGTTCATGCCTCTGACCAGCTGGCTATCTGTTCTGTATTATTTTTGAAAGGAAGAAAGAATGAGTGGAGGGAGGATAGAGAAAGATTGCCCATCTAAAATTCAGACTGAGACATACCTAGAAAGCTACAAACTCAGGGAAAATGCATATTGTAACTATTATTGTTTATATTGTTTCCTGAACAGCCTTTGAGAAGTCCCGGCTTGAACAGCCTGTAAGAAGCTGATGGATTAGGAAGCCGCCCAGGAAAAGGGGACTTGTTCCCAGGCTGTGCATGATCAAAGGAGGTGCCTGTCTATCCCACTCTTGATAGCTATAAGCTAAATTTGGCTTGAATTATACTAAGGCACACGTATCAGGTGTTGTTTGGAGAGGTAACATCTGTCAGAACTAGTTTTGAGCTCACTGGAAGGAAAAGTTGCACTTTGCAAGGGAAAAGTTGCCAAATGTGTGCCCTCATGGTTGAGTCAGAGAAGGAGAGGCAATTTGTACACATCATCTGTGTTTTCATCACCCTGTCGGGAAGCATTTACCATGCACTTTATATTTACAGAGCATACCACATTCTATGAGTATTCTTCAAGATTTACTGTTTTGAAGATTTTGCCTTGTAAAATTACAGATGTAATTGAATAAAGAAGTCTCATACAACCTTTCTTTGTCCTAAATAGCAATCTATGGGGTATGCTTGCTTGTTTATTTCAGATAAAGAAAGTGAGGTTCAGGAGAATTAAAGCTTTTGGTAGTTTTTACACACATTGATTTCTGAGTCAGAATCTTAAAAGTCTGGCTCCTAAGTTCTATTTTATCTTTTCACTTTTACAGCCATTCTTTGCAAGATTCCAAACATAACAAGACAAAGTTTCTTCTTTATTTGTTGTTGTTGTGAGATGACTTGGAGTTGGCGCTAGTAGTGACCCTATGCACAACAGAATGAAATCCTGTCCAGCCTCATTATGTGCTGTGGTGGACTTAATTTATCATCATTGCACTGGAGGTATAGTGGGTAGGGACTTTCATTGATAACTCAAAGGTTATACCTCTCTTTTAGTTCCAGTCTACAACAAGTTCTCAACAAAAAGATGAGCAGGCTCATCCTGTGTAATTTACAGCCTCAGAAAACTCACTAGAGGGACGACTATAAGTTAGTTCCAGGCTGGTAGCAATGAATAAGCCTATCATTGCAGTCGCTGTGTCACTTGATCTCATTGAGGTGATTCTGTGTTTTTCCAAGCATGATACCTTTTCCCAAAGAATGACTGACATTTCTTTCAATGCACTGTCATAGTTTGTAAGTGCTGCTTTGAGTCTTCAAAGTGTCATTTATGGAAGTCAAGAAAGTTCCCATTTAGAGATCATTCAAGATTTAAATACACAAGAGTCCACAATTAAGGTTGCATAGTGGAATGTACTTGGGGTGGTGGGACGGGTGTGGGGGGATTGTGTACCAGGGAGGGAGTCTTTCTTTTACTTTTGAAAGAGAGGAGTGAACTGGGGGGCGGGGGGAGAGGGCTGGGCAGGTAGAGAAGTGCAGCAATGAATGAATGGAAATCCAAATTCTCTGTAAATGTTCATTAAAATTATGAAATAAAATAAGTATACAGAACGTAATAAAGAAATGTGGAGTTCTAGAGGAGTACGTTGTAAGAAGTAGAGTTGTTACCTAAAGGTAACTCCTCACTGACAGTTTGAATCTCCTAGCAGTTCCAAGAGAAAAAGATAAGCAGCCTCCTCTGTGTGATTCACAGCCTTGGAAAACCACTGGAGGGTCAACTATGAGTCAGTTTTGACTAGACAGCAGTGAATGAGTATTTCTCCAGTTTAACTTACACATACATTCCCTGGGAATCTGGTTGAATGCTGATCCCATTCAGTAGGTCTAACTGTGGTATCTCTAACAGGTTCCCTGATGATGCCCATGCTTCTGGTTCAAGAACCATACTTTTAGTAACAGAGACCTTTGCATTTAATTTAAAAAGGGAAATATCTGAGATACGCTTCAAAGAAATCTCTGAGGTGTGGCCAGGATGTTGACTCTCTAGCAGGCCCTGTTCTGGTCTTGTGTTGGCTCAGCTACAAGGGCCTTCGGATAATAAAGAATGGATGGTGTGGCAGCCAAGAGTCTTGCAAGTGGAATGGGGACTCTGTGAGTCTTCATACACTGCACATGAGAGCTTCTGTGTGGAAACAGTCAGCAGTGTACAATATGAATGCCAGGTGATATTCTCATCATCATTATTTTCTACAATGTGCTAGATCTTAATGCCTGAAAAATAGTAGGTGAGAAAAGGAAAATAAATAGAAAACCTTGGATAGCAATAAAGAGGTCTGCTGAGATTTCTTGAGGTGAAGGCTCAGGATAGGGCAGGCTTCAGATCTGTTGTACATAGGGTCACTATGAGTCACAGACCACTCAACAGCACCTATCAACAACAACAATTATTTGTATGCAAGTAATGTATTACTTTTATGTGAATAAGAAAATAGATATGTTGGCCTATACCAACATGCCCTGAATAAAGCATCATAGTAATGGTTACTTTTAAAGGCCAACTCACAATACAAATACAAGTGAAAAAATAATTTTTAAAAGTCCTTGCTCATTGTTTGTGGAAGGCAGTTTGATGCTTCCTCAGAAAGCTGAATATAGAAATTCCATATACACTAGTCCTTTGCTTAGAATATACCCCAAGAAAATTAGAACTGAGGCATAAATAGAGACTTGTACACCAATGTCCATAGCAGTATTATTCACCATCACAAGAACACAGAAACTGCCCAAATGTCCACCAAAAATGAATGGGTTAATTATGGTACGTTCACACAATGGAATAAATCACTACCTAACTTGGAGGGATTGGAGGGCATTAAACTAAGTGAACTAACTCCATCTCATAAGGACAAATGATATGTAAATCAATTATTGTAGAAATAGGTAACTAGTAAACTGTATATGAGGATCTAAGAGGGCTGGGAGGAGCAGAGGGGTGAGGATGAGTGGAGCAAGGGTAATCATAGGATCACACAGTTTGGTGGGTAGAGCAAGGGGTGGGTTAAGGAAATGGGAAAGATCCTGTTTGAAAAACAATGTATAGGAACTTTGTAAATAAATAAGTATATACATATGCATACATATATACATACACACACATATGTGTGTGTGTGTATACACATTGTTTAGCAACAAGGACTAAAATTTTAACCTCATGAAATATATTAGACAGGAATTAAAATCCACCATAAACTGTATGAGAGAAAGATGAGGCAGATTACAGTTCTGAGACCTCTATCTGTTCTATATCTGTAAGTTATTGTGAGTCAGAATTGACTCATGGTAATGAGTTAAGTCTTTATATATATCTACACATAGGTAAATTTAAAAAAGACAGACGGATGGAATATGCATAGAGGCAGCTGGTTAATTTTCTAAAAGTGGAGTTGAGCAAATTTGAATCATACACTGTTCTCAATCATGGATAGGGAACAAAAGCCATGGCAAGAGATTGGATGGAAACTACAGAAAGAATTTAGCCAGGCAACATGTGAAGAGGGGCAAAGATGTTTTAGTAAGAAGCCCAGGATAAGACCCTCTCATCAAGAATTGTATATGGGCTGGAGGACTAGTGAGAACTGAGGTAGAGGAAGTCAGCAGAGAACACATCAATCCCACTATTTGTCCTCTGCTAAAATCTTGCCTAGAATTGTCTTCAGTGATGTATTTGCTGATTCTGTACTTGCTATGTGCTGCCAAGTTGAACACAGCTCATATTTTTTGTTGTTCTTATGTGTTGTTGAGTTGCCTGAAACTCATAGTGACCTATGTACAACAGCTCTGAAGCCTCCCCTACCCTGAGCCAGTCTCACTGACTCTGACACACCCACCCTATTACTCCAGTTTCTGCTACAATCCATCTAGTCCACGGTCTTCCTTTCCTGTATTGTCCCTTCACCCTTCTAAGCATGATATCCTTCTCAAAGGACCAGTCCCTCCTGGCCATGTGCCCGAAGTATGTGACAAAGAGTTTCAAAATCATAGCCTTCAAGGTAAAGCTTGGTTTCTCCCTCTCCAAGACAGACTTGTTTTTCTCTTGGTGGTCCATGATCAAAGGCGTCGATTCTCCTTCTATCATCTTTTCTCACTGTTCAGTTTTCTGAAGCACAGCAAGTAATTGTGAAGACCATGGCTTGGATCAGGTGCATCTTAGTCCCTAGACTGACATCGTTGCTTCTCAGGACTCTGGAAAGGTTCCTGATAGCATATTTTCCGAATGCAAGTTGTCTTTTCATTTCCTGACTGCTAGTGCTAGCCTGAACCCTGCCTTCTCTTGTGCCATCTTCACCGTCCCTGCTATATTAGAGTCCATTGCTTGAGCTATTGTGTCAGTTCATCTCTTTGAGGGTATTCCTCTCTCTCACTTACCCTCCACCCTTCCAAGCATGAAGTCTTTCTCCAATGATTGGATACTCCTAGCAACATGTTAAAAAATATGTGAAATAGAGTTTCATCATCCTTCCCTCAAAGAAGCACCTTGGCTGTCCTCCAAAACATTTTTATTCTGTTCTTTTGGCAGCCTATGATATATTCAGTACTTTTCTCCCACACCATGTCTCAAAGGCCTCAATTCTTCTGCTGTCATCCTTAGTCAGTGTCAAGCTTTCTTATATATAGGAAGTAATTGAAAAGATTGGTAGTACCTGACAATGTAGGAACTTTGTCTCCAACTCATCTCTTCCTGCTCTGTCAAATTACTGTACAGTACAAAGACAGATATAACTGTGGTAGGTATAGGAGAGAAGAAGTATCTTCTCTCCCCACCGAAACCATGAGCTCTTTGTGAACCAGGACTATTTCTACCTCAAACTTATAAAAAATTTATAGGTACACAGTGGGGTACTTGACAAATGTTTTAAGAGTGCCATACTCCACTCTCCTGTGGGAATGCAGGAACATGAAGGCCTATTTTCTCTGCCAGGGGTTTAGATTCCAGATATCAGAAGGCTGATGTAAAAATTCAACTGGCCTGTTTGGATATATATACAAACAGATATGTACACAAACAAGAAATTTCTTATGACTATAGCATGCAAAATACTGGGACTCACAACGTGATGAAATACATCCAAAACAGCATCAGAAATGACCTCATAAAGAGGAAATTGGAGCAAAGGTCATCAATATCTCTGTTTTTGCTAAATTTAACATGACTAGCCAAGTCAGAGAAGTCATTACTGAGAAAATGTGGAATTCTAGCCAAGAGTTTGGGTGATGGAAAATTAAATCTAGTAGAGACATAAAGTTTTACAATGTAGGAATTGTTAGATGATTGGCTGTCTTTCATATTTTAAAAATGCAGTTCAATGAACCATCTCTCAAGATAATGCAGAATTTTTATAGTTTTTATTTATCATAAAATTTACATTACAAATCCAGTGAAGTATCTGCTAACTTTAAATCCAATATTCTATCAAGCACTCTTCTTATTTTTCTTCCATTTCTAATTTAATAATAGGACCATGGCCAAATGTGTAGATAATTCAAGTATTTAAAGAATATTTAAAAGTTTACACATGGGACTATTTTCCAGGGAAACAAGACCAGACTGAAACATCACCCACCTTTGTCTTTTTTTAAAAAAAAAATAAAAATAAGTTGGTGATTATACCTTGGTGCTTCCCACCTGCTGGAGATGAGGGTTGAATGGAGACCAAATCCAGCACAGCCATGTCAGCAACCCTATGATCCATCATCTGCTGATTGGGAGGAGGGTGGTGACAGAGAAGGGTGGAGGTCAGTTGGAGCTTGCCTAGATTGGCGTCCTGGCATTGGTCCTCTCCAGATGTCTCTCTGTTAATTTTTACCTTGTCTGCTTCACTTACATCCACTCTCCTAACTCAGCCAGAATCACTCAAATAATTGCACTGGGCTAAATGATGAGAGAACACTGTGGTTTGGTATTACTGTAGCCAAGATCTGTCACACTAGAAGTCACTGTATACTGTGAACAGGAAGCCCAAAGGGATAAGAAAGTAATAAAATAATGATTGTGGTTATGAGGTGTTTAGCAAATCTAAATGTCTATGATAGGCTAAATAACAACAGAAGAAAAAAAAGTTTCTCAAGAAATATCTACCCTAGCAAGAAGAAACAGCATGGTTTTAAATCACTTGCGTTCATTTATTGAGATTCTATCTGAAGCAGAGTAAAAACAACAGAAATAAAAAGATGAATCACACTTGGTCACATTGATGACAATTCTGTACCATTCTCCAACACAAAGAGATTGGCAGCAGATCTAAGGAAAAATGGATCATCAATTGATAACCTATTCTGGGCTAGGCCCCCGCTAGACCTTGAGCTATGATGCTTAGTAAGATGGCTTTGTCCTTAGGAATTATACTATGACTGTCTTTTCTTCTTCTTCTTAATAAATAACATAATGCCTCATTATGAAAAAAGTCATCAATCAGGACTCAAAACTCTGTAATGTGCTAACACTTGGTCTACTTGAGAAAGTTTGGGGAAAATAAACCACACAATTACATAGGATGTCTAGCAAAGGGTAACTCTAGTGGCCTGGTGGATATGAAGTTGCTGTGATGATCCAAAGGCAACCAGTTCAAACCCACCAGTTGCCATGAAGAAGAAAGATGGCTAGTTCCTCCTGTATGATTTCTCAAAACCCGCTAGAGCGTCACCTAGGAGTCTGTTCTAACAAAATAACAACAGTAAAGAGAAACAGAGAGAAAACAAAAAGGGAAGTGTTTTCTCTACCACTTGCTCAGCATCAACTAAAGGGTACCACCACACATATGATTTTGTTTATCATGCTTTATTCTTTGATGACTGTTGTAGTCCTATGCATTCTAACCAAGGCTAAGCAATTTAGCAAGAGAAAATACAAGACTCTCAGATGATATATCAGACTCTGAAAACTATGAGGCTAGCATGGAGCTCCCCTTTGCCCCAAAACACTCACTTCAGGTTTGTAGCACAGCTCCTTAACATTTCATCTCTGCAGCTTCTTGAAAGTTGCCTGAAGCTTTTTTGCCTCTATGTTTGATTGCGTTCTTTTCTTCTACAGGTGGAGAGAGTGAATGTGCAGAAACTAGATCTTCAAACCTTTAAGGCAAGTCCTGATGCAGAATTATCATTCTATAGGACCCATGAGCAGTAATGACTGCAGAAGCTGAATATCATTAAAGTCTGGGTCAGACTCAGTCAAAGATTTTACATCTAAAGTGCACATATAGATGCCTTTAGTGCAGTGAAATATCCTACTAAAACGGATATCTAAATGCAGGCAGTATTTCTGTTACCATGAGGAAAAGGTAAGCGAATAGAGAGTTTAAAGAACAAATCTTTTTCTTCTTCTACATGAAAGATGCTACATGTAATTCTGTTTTAGACAAATATTGTTCATTTCCTTTTACAGGCTTTTATAGATCCTTCAAGGACTTAATAAAACTCTCTCCACATGCCCTCACCTCACTCCCTGGCAACCCTCCCAACCCTGCCCCTACTCAGCCAAGGCCATCATAAAACCTTCTTTTTCCTGCTGTCCTAGATCTTACCATAAACAGGAGGGACATAGAATAAAAAGAGAATTTTAAAACTTATACTGTTGTTGTTATGTGCTGTCAAGTCATCTGTGACTCATAGTGACTCTATGTACAATAGCCCTAAGTCCTGCTCTATCTTTTACCAATCTTATTGTCCCTGACGCACCTACCCCCATTACCTTAGTCACTGAATCAATCTCACAGAGGGTCTTCCTCTGTTGCACTGGTCCCTCCACCTTCCCAAGTATGGTATCCCTCTCCACGGACTGGTCCCTCCTTGCAATATGTCCAGTGTAAGTCAAAGACAAAGCTTCAGAATCCTTGCTTCCAAAGAGCAACCTGGTCTCTCCCTCTCTGGGACTAAACTGTTCGTTCTCCTAGCAGTCCATGGTATATTCAATACTTTTCAGAGCACCACAGCTCAAAGCCATAAATTCTCCTTCTATCATCCCTAGTCATTGCCCAGATTTCTGATGCATAGCAAATAATTGCAAAGACTTTGGTCTGGATCAGGTGCACCTTACTCTCCTCTGACAAGAGACTTTACCAGTGCAATTCATCTTTTCATTTTCTGGTTGCTTGTCCCAAGAGTGTTGATTATGGAGCCAAGTAAATGGAAGGAATCTCAATCTTTTCACCATCTATAACGATGCTTCCACTATTAAATTTTATTCTTAGTTTTACAAAATTTTGTCTCTTTAAATAATAATATGTATTCGGAGGGCAGCTATCTGGCCAGTGGAGTAGAAGAGGTCCATATATGTTCCCATTCCTAAGAAAGGCGATCCAACAGAATATGGAAAGTATGGAACAGTATCATTAATATCACATGCAAGCAAAATACTGCTGAAGATCATTCAAGAATGGCTAGAACAGTGTGTAGGTAGGGAACTTCAAGAAGTTCAAATGGGACTTAGAAGAGGCAATGACACCAGGGATATCATTGTTGATGTCAGATGGCTCTTGGCTGAAAGTAAAGAATACCAGAAGAATGTGTATTTGTGCTTTATTGACTGTGCAAAGGCATTTGATTGTGTGAATCATAGCAAGTTGTAGCTGACCTTGAGAAGAAGGGAATCTCAGAGCACTTAGTTGTGCTCATGTGAAACCTATACATGGACCCGGAGGCTGTTGTGCGAATGGAGCAGAGGAATACTGTATGGTTTAAAATTGAGAAGGGAGTGCATCTGGGTTGTATACTCTCTCCATACCAATTCAAACTATATGCTGAGCAAGTTATCTGAAAAGCTGGACTCAGTTAAGAGGAGTGTGCCATCAGGATTGGAGGGAGATTCATCCTGAATTATCCAGATGACAGAGTCTTGCTTGCTGAAAATGAGGAGGACTTGACGCTCATGTTGCAGAAGATCAGGAATGAAGTCTTCAGTATGGATTGCATCTCAATGTTGAGAAAACAAAGATTCTTAACCACTGGGCCAATAGGCAGCATCATGATGGATGGAGAAGAGATTGAAACTGTCAACACCTTCATCTTGCTTGGATCCACAATAAACACCCTTGTTGCCAGCAGCCAAGAAATAAAGAGACACATTGCATTGGGAAAACACTCAGTTAGGGATCTCTCCAAATAATTGAGTAATGATGTCAGTTTTGAGGACTAAGGTGCATCTGATTCAGACAATAAGTCTTTCTGATTACTTGTTATGGTTCTTAGAGCTGGACAATGAATAAGGATGACAAAAAAAGAACTGATGCCTCTGAGGAGTGGTGTTGGAGAAGGGCACTGAATATTCCACAGATGGCCAAGAGAACAAACAGATATGTCCTGGAAAGGATGCAGCCTGAGTGTTCTTTGGAGGCAGGAATGATAAGGCTTTTCCTAACATACTTTGGGCATGTTGCTCAGAAAGGCTATTCTTTGGAGAAAGATATGATGCTGGCAAGGGTAAAGTGTTGGCAAAAGAGAAAAGGACCCTCAACTACTGGATTGACATGGTGACTGCTGCAATGGGATCTTGTGTGTCAGGAAGTGTGAGGATGGTGTAGGATAGAACAGGGTTCAGATCTTTTTTTCATAGTGTCACTATGAGTCATACTATACTCAATAGTACCTAACAACAACAATATACCATGCAGATAGCCAACACAGAGATCTGGTTTGATATTAATGACTTATGCTAGAAAGTATTCAACAAATAGGGTTAAAATAATTAGAAATGTTGTTCCCCTACAGTGTGAGAGATGATTAAATTAATCTGAGATCTTAAAATAGTTGCATTCCTGACATTTCATCTAAGTTATTTTCCCTTTCTGAGTTAAGTTTTTATGGCCTCATGAGACTTTGTAAGGACATCATTATTCACACATATGAGTTATGTTTGAAATGTCTAAATTTAATCTGAACAAAGACCATTTTGTAATATAATAAGACAAATTTACTAGCATTAAAAAACAGATTTATTGTAAGTTATATACATTAAAAATGCATAGAGATCAAATCTACACATAGATATTTTCAGTTGAGTTTGAAAATACAGAGCCAAAATCAAGAACCAAATAGAGCAAGTAACAAAAGATGTAAACAGATAACTCAGAGCAAAATAAGGGTAATTATCTCTTTTTATTGTGGTCTGGGAGTACTGAAGAAGCTGTACTGCAATCCCAAGGCATGTGATTTGAATCCACTAGCTGCTCCTTGGAGGATAGGCAATCTCCTGTCATGCAATTTTCTGTCTCTAAAATCCTGCTGTAGGGTCAGCTATGAGTGGGTTCTCACTCAATGGCACAAAACAACAACAATCCAATTGTTAGGTGCTTTTAAGTTGACTACAATACATGGAGATCTTAGAAACAACAGAGTTGAAACTTGCCCTATCCTGCACCATCCTTAAGATCTCCAACATACTTAAATCGATTGGTAGAATCTCTATGTCAGTTCATCTTGTTGGGAGTTTTTCTTTCTTTCTTTGATTCTCCACCTTTCCTAGCATGATGTCTTTTTCTATGGACTGGCCTCTAAGGAGCACCCTAGTTGCACTCCCTCCAAAAGAGACTTATTTGTTCTTTGGCAGTCCATGTTGGCAGATTCAAACGGCATGCCTTTGGGCTTGGGGTGCAGTTTCTTACACTATGCCATCAGAGTTTAAAATGTGTTGTATACATGTACTTTATATAATCATTCATGTAAGTTCTGTTTCATTCATGTACCTTTTTATACAACCATTCATATACATTATATTTTATATAATTAACATTGGTCTATGCCTATTATCACCCCATCTTTTCATATCCCTATTGAACATTTCTCAGAGTAATCAGAACAGACTGTTACTAGTCTGACAATGGACCTATGCTATTGATACATGCTGTTGAAGTAACCAGAACTCACAGAGACCCTATGAACTGCAGATCAGAATTTTACCCTATTCTGTGCCATTCACATAATCTGTTATGCTTGAGCCCATCATTACAGTTACTATGTCAATCCTTGACAGCTTTGATCTCTTAAGCAGTGGTGAGGATTTTTGCTTTTTCCTCCTTCTAATGTTTTTATTGGTTTACAAATAGTAACTAATATACATTGTGTTTCATCCATGTACAATATATGTTAAACATGCCATAAATCTTTCATTTATACTGTGCATCAATCATTATACATTGCATTTTATATAACTAATTCCTATGGATCTACGTCTATAGATCTATAGATCTTACCCCATCTTTTCAAGTCCCTATTGAATCTCTCCTATTCATCCACCTCCTCCCTCACCCACTAACCTCTGTTATCCTAGTGGTTTTCCTCCTTCCTCTTTTTCTGCCTTCTAATTTTTTACACATGATCTCCAGCAAAATTTATTAAGATAAAGAGAGAAATAATTAAAAGAAATATTCAGACAATAAGAAAAAACATGTCTAAAATGTAAAAATTTGGAAAAACGATTTAAAAAATTAACAACCAAGTTGAAACCAGAGGAACTTCCTCAGAAATTGGAACACAAGACAAAGATACAGAACTGGCTAGAACTTATTTAAGTTCTTTCTCTCCCTGTGTAGGCTCCAGGGGCTTTTCTGGTGCTTTGTCTCCAGCATCCAGTCATATCCTTTTACAAATGAGAGACCACCACTTGGCCAGATGTCTCTTAATGCAATTTCATGAATTCTCATTGCTTCTATGTGTAGGATCCCCAGTTTCTTGAATATAATATCTTCCTCTGCATGATTTATTATCTTATTTTGGTGGCTTGCATCTTCAAGTGGCTTTCTCAGGGAGAGAGTTTCTGATTATTCATGTTGAAGTGTGTGTTTTAGAATTTAAGGCTCACATTTAACAATCATGCTGAAGTTTTAACTTGGAAATTATTTCCCCCTCATATTGATGAAGTTTTCCCTCTACTGTGCCCTGGTTTCTGATTTTGAAATCTTTTTGTGTGACCTTTGAGGAGCTCGTAGAACCTTCATTTCAAATGTTCTGACATGTCACAATGATTATAGTTAAATACTCGGTTGTTTACCATAATCTGAAAAGACACATTCCTCTTTCTGGGAATTTCATTCTTATTATTTCTTTGATGATATCTGTTTCCATCTTCTCTCTTTCTGAATTTTCTGAAGAAACATGGCAGTCCTTGTGAGACCATCAAAAGTGAGGTAGTACAGGATGTGCTTTCTAGGAGAGGTCAGGAAAATGAAAGCTAGGGTTTAGCTGGAATCCAGACTCTATGAAATACAGTTGTGAGTAAGAGTCATTTTAAAAGTAACTTAGACAATGTAACATCCTAGAAGGAATTAAATGGCAAATCCAAGACTGTAAACTTCTTAATCTGAAGACGAGGAGGAAGTATTGCAGTTCCCTTTTTAGTTTTTTGTTTGGTTTTTGTTTTTCTACTAGTTTATTTATGAAGTTTAAATTCAAATTTGAACAACTCTTTCAATATTCCCCACAGCCCACCCATCAAATTGTACAGCCCAATGATTTCCCCCCTTCTTCCTGCACATCCACATCCCTCTGCTTCCAGCCTCTCCCACCTTTCTGGATCCTTAAACTCATTCTACAATAACAGTTTTATACAATATTTATCCTTATGGGACTGAGTTAGTTCACTCAGTGTAATGCTCTCCAGTCCCTCCCAAGTTAGGTAATAATTTGCAGAGTTATCACTCCTGCATGCTGCATAGTATTCTATTGTGTGAATGTACCATAATTTCTCAATCTATTTGTTTGTGGTTGGGCATTTGGCTGTTTCCATGTTCTTGCATGAATGCTGATATGAACATTGGTGTGCAAAAGTTTGGGCATCAGTTCTCATATTCTCAGGGTACATTCCAAATAGTGGAATAGCTGGGCCATATGGAATTTCAATGTTCAGCTTTTTGAGGAAGCGCCAAACTGTCTTCCAGAATGGTTGCACCATTTTACAATCCCATCAACAATGTATAAGAGTTCCTTTCTTGCTACATTCTTTCCAACATCTATTACTTGTTGCCTTGTTAAAATTTGCCACTCTTACTGGAGTGAGATGGTACCTCATTGTGGTTTTGATTTGCATCTCTCTTATTGTCAGTGATTTGGAGCATTTCTTCATGTGTCTGTTTGCTGTTTGAATACCTTCCTCTGTGAAAATTCTTTCCATGTCTTTTGCCCATTTTATAATTGGGTTATCAGTCTTTTTCTTGTGGAGGACCACAGAATTCTGTAAACTTTAGTTATAAGACTCTCGTCTGAGATGGAACTACCAAATGTTTGCTCCCAGTCTGTAGGTTTTCTTTTCACCCTGATGGAAGAAGTTTTTGATGTGTATAAAGATTCATTCTTTAGAAGGCCGCATGTATCAATTTTATTATCTTTAGATTGTACATTTCTGGTTGTATTTGGTACTAATTATTTAGTGCAAGCTATCTTTTCTATAATGAGGGGCAGACCTGTTATCCACCTGTGAGTCCCAAGACTAAACTCCCAGAGGTAACCCAGATTGGGTTTGTGGAATTGCTGTATTTTTCTTTTTAATTGGTCTTCTTTCACATCCTTACTCTGTCTCTGACTTTGCTCTCAATTATTTCTCTCAAATTTTAGAATGCTAGAAATATTGTCCATAAGTGTTCTTCTCAATTGGTTCCAATTCAATGATACATAATAATAAAAGCATACGTTGGTCTTTTCTTGTATTTTTTAATCTAAATTAGGTCATATAGTATTTATCCTTTTGTGATTGGATTATTTCACTGGATATAATGTATTCAAGTTCCATCCATATTTCAGAACATATGAAAACATTGTTTCTTCTACTGAATAAGTATGTTGTATGTTGTTATTGTTATGTGTCATTGAGTTGTCCATGACTTATAGTGACTTTATATACAATAGTTCTAAACCCTGCCTTATCCTGAGCCAATCTCACTGACTTCAACACACTTGATCCCATTGCCCCAGTTACTATGTCAATTGAGCTCATCTGGAGTCTCCTTCTCCTGTGCTATTGTCCTTCCACCCTTCCAAGCATGATGTCATTTTTCAGGACTGGTCCTCCTTCTGGCCACATGCCCAAAGTATGTGAGACAGAGCTTCAAAATCCTTGCCCCCAGTGAGAAACTTGGTTTTACTCTCTCCAAGACAGGCTTATTTGTTCTCCTGGCAGACAATAGTTCATTCAATATTCTTCTCCAGCATCACAACTCAAAGGTCTTAATTCCTTTGGCATCCTTAATCATTGTTCAGCTCTCTGATAAGTAATTGCAAAGACTATAGCCTGGATCTGACACATCTTAGTCTCTACAGTGACATTACTGCTCTTTAGCATTTTGGAGAGATCCCTGACAGCAAATTTCCCCAATGAAATTTGTCTTTTAATTTCTTGACTATATCACCAATAGTATTGCTTGTGGAGCCAAGCAAGCTGTAATTATTAACAACCTCAGTCGTTTCTCCATCCATCACAGTGCTATCATTGGCTCAGTGGTGAAAATCTTTGTCTTCTTGATGTTAAATTTCAATCTATATTGAAGGCTACTGTTCTTCACCTTTTGCAGCAAACCTTCAGGTCCTCCTCAGTTTGAGTAAGCAAGGTTTTATCATTTGCATAATGCAGGTTTTTAAGTCTTCCTCCAATCCTGATACTAATTTTCTCCTCATAAAATCCAACCTCTCAAATTATCTGTACCATTGTATGAACATTCCTTGTTTTACTTAACTATTACCGGCTGATAAGGATGAAGGGTATTTCCGCCTCTTGGCTATTGTGCATGTTGATGCAATGAACAATGAATACTGATGTGCAAATTTTATTATGAAGTTTCTACTCTTCTGACTTTTTAGCTGTATCTAGATGTGAAATTGTTGTGTTATATGGGATATCTATTTTCAATTTTTTAAGCATAGCCAACCGTTTTTCATGACAGCTGTGCCATTTTACATTATTATCAGCAATGAATAAGGGTTCCAATATTTTTTACATCTTTACAACATTCACTTTTATTTATTTAAATCTTAGACCATCCTGTTGTTGTTGTTGTTGAGTATGATTGAGTCAGAACTGACCCACCAGCAGGTTTTCAAAGGCTGTTAATCTCATGGGAAGAGATTGCTCATTCTTCTCCTACAGACCATTTGGTGGATTTGAACCACATGCCTTTGAGATAGTGGTTTAATTTCTTACCACTATACCACCAGAGCTCCCCTGGGCCGTCTAAGTGGGAGGTTAATATTTTAACTCCAGTAAGTTCTCTGATTTATGACCACATAATTTTCCTTCCTTCCTTCCTTCCTTCCTTCCTTCCTTCCTTCCTTCCTTCCTTCCTTCCTTCTTTCCTTCCTTCCTGTTGCTAAGTGCCATTGATTTGCGTACTCACAGTGACCCTATGAACAGCGAACCCAAGCCCTGCCCTATCCTAAACCATCTTCATTCTCTTTGATACACTAGTGCCCATTACTGAAGTCACAGTGTCAATCCATCTTATTGGGGATTTCTCCTTTGCTGATCCTCTATCTTTCCGAGCACAATATCCTTTTCCAAGGAATAGCCTCACCAAGTTACGTGTCCAAAGTCTGAAAGATGAAGCTTCACCTTCTTTGTCTCCAAGGAGTGCTCTGGCTATACATTTTTAGATCTTCTTTAATCACCAACAACCTATGTTAGGCAGATGACATAACCTTGCTTGATTTAAGTGAGGTGGTCCTGAAGTGCTTGCCACAGAAGGTCAAGGACTGTAGTCTTCAATATGGATTGAAGCTCAACATCAAGAAGACAAAGATTCTCACCACTGCACCAATTGGCAGCACCATGATGAAGAAGAGATTGAGGTTGTTGACAATTACAGCTTGCTTGGTTCCACAATCAACATTTTTGGCAACAGCAGCCAGGAAATCAAAAGATGAATTGCACTGTAAAACTCTGCTGTCAAGGACCTCTCCAGAGTACTGAAATGCAAAGATGTCAGTCTAGAGACTAAGGTGCAACTAATAAAGGCTGTAGTCTTGGCAGTTACTTACTATACTTCAAAGAGCTGGACAATAACAAAGGATGACAGAAGAATCGATGCCTTTGAGTTGTGATGCTAGAGAAGAGTCTTGAGCATACCATGGGCTGCCAAGAAAGCAAATAGGTCTGACTTGGAGAGGGTGAAAAAACCAAGTTTCTCCTTGGAAGCTAGGATTTTGAAGCACCATCTCACATACTTTGGGCACAGGAGGGATATATCCTTGAAGAAGGATATAATGCTTGAAAGGGTAGAGGGATGGCTCAGGAGAGGACTATCCCAGATGAGATAGGTTGATACAATAACTGGGCAATAACTGGGGGTTGATGTGTCAGAATCAATGAGACGGGCTCAGGACAGGGCAGGCTTCAGAGCTTAGGGTCACTACAGGTTGCAGGTGACTCGACAGCACATTACAACTTTACTCTTTGACATCAAAATAATACTATTGTCATCAAATTAGTTAGGACGTGTTCCTTTCTCTTCTACTTTTGGAAAATATTAGAGAAAATCAGTCATTTTCTATAGATGTGTGGTAGAATTCCCCAAACTATACATCCCAGGACTTTAAAAATCTGGGACTTTTTTAACTACTGATTTACACCTTTATTTGTTTGAGGTATTTTGAGATTCTTATTTCTTCTAGAGTAAGTGTAGGAAGTTCATGTTTGTGCTGTTGTAACACAAATGTTGTTAAGTGCCATCGCGTCGCAGGTGACTCATACGACCTATGAAGGAGAGTCCTCAATGCTTGTGTGTCTTTCATCCTTTCTCCAGGTTCATAGGGTGTCCTGAGGCAAGCTGTTATGCAAGTGGATGCCACTTCTGCTCCCCAATTAAAACAAGCTTGGAAGCAGAAATGGCATCTACTTGCATAATAGCTTGCCTCCGGAAACCCTATGAACCTGGAGAGAGGATGAAAGACACACAAGCGTTGAGGACTCTACTTCATAGGGTCTCTATGAGTCTCCTGCGACTTGACCACACTTAACAACCATAACATCAACATAGAGAGTAGTTGGTCCAGTGGACGGAAAACAATGCTACTAAGCCAAAGGTGGGTGATTTTTAATCCGTGGCCCTCAGGTCTGTCTTTCATTGTTTTTGTTCAAACGTTCCTCTAGGTCGTATAGCCCTGGTATGTCCACTTGCCTTACAGCAGTAACTTGTGGTTGCTGTGGGGCTGAACACTGTGACACTGATGTGTCAAATTCATTAATGGTTGGTTTGTAACACAAATAGTCGATTTAATTAATGTAAATGTATTTCCTCATAGTCATGAAGGCTAAAACGTCTCAATCAGGGTCACAGCTTTCTTCTTTGTGTTTATCCACAGTCATATTATACTTCTTTGGTGATTTATACATGACATCTATTTTTGTTGACTCGTTGGTTGTTTTATAGTGTATCATTTGATTTCTAGATATTTACTGTATTTTTCCATTTTCCTTCTGTTAATAATGTCTTTTATGTCATGATCATAGAATATATGGATATAGTTTTCTATTTTTTAATGTATTAAGACTTGCTTTACAACCTAAGACTGGTCTATCCCAGAGAATAATGCATGTTCATGGAAGAGAAATCAACACAATGCTGTTGTTGGCTGGTGTGTTTCCTATATGTCCATTAGTTTTAGCTGCACATCATAATGGGAAAGGCAGAGAGTCAGTGAAAGAGAAAAAGGCCCTCAACTAGATGAATTGGCATGGTGAGTATAAATATGGGCTGGAGCAAAGCAGAGATAGTGAGGATTATTGAGGATAGGACAAGATTCACGTCTGTTGTTCATAGAGTCAACATGAGTCATAGTCCACTCCATGAAACCTAACAACATGGTGGAGTTGGTTCATAGCATTATTCAGTCGTCATACTATTCATTTCCTCTTTCTTTGTTGATGATTTTCTAAATGTTCTGCACCGTCAGGATCTTAGACCTACTCACATGCTTGTCTTTCAAAAATTACACTCATTCTTTAATTAAATCAAGATTTATTAAATATTTATCATAGTCCAAAGTCCTAAATATATAAACTTTAAAATTACTAATGCTTTAATTTGTACTCTAATAAGGAAATCTGGCAAACTGCCTGTTTGCATGTAGCCTGTAAGCTAAGTTCTTTTGTTTTGTTTCCAATTTTTCTAAAGGTTGGGGGGTAAAAATAAAATGATAAACAATATTTCATAAAATATAAAGTTTATATAAAACTAACATATTAGTGTCCATAAATAAAGCTTTTGGAACATTTGCTGACACACTGACTATGGCTGCTTTGAACATTAATGGCAGAGCTGAAAAGTTACAACAGAGACTATATGATTAATCTGCAAGGTATTTATTTCTTGTCTCTTCACAGGGAAAAAAAAGAAAAATGCTGGTCCTTAGTAGAAAGTGGCCTAGTGATAAGAAGCTGAACTGCAGTCTCAAAGGCACATAGTTTGAATCCACCATCTGTCTTTCAGCAGAAGAATAGGCAATCTCCTTCCATGTGATTTACTGCCTCTGAAAACCCACTGGAGGGTCAGGTATTAGTTTTGACTCAATGGCACACAACAACAACAACAGTAGAAGAAAGGAAACTCTAGTAGTCTAGTTCATAGAGAGTTGTATTGTTAACCCAAAGGCAGCACCTCTCTCAGAGTTCACATCCATGAACCAATGCATGATAGAAAGATAGGCAATCTCCTCCTGTACAACTTATAGCCTCCAAAAAAACCTGTTGGAGATTCAGTTATAAATCAGTTCTGACTCAACAACAAGAAAGAATAGAAGAGGAAATACATAAACAAATAACTGCCAAAAAATGAGAGTTAAAAAGTAGAAAGAATCCATCTTTCTTGGGGGGGAGGGTAGGTGTAGAAAGTTAAAAGCCTTTATAGAAGAACAGAGCTTTGTCATCTGAGGGCAACATGCTGCCCAGACAAGACTTATGTATAGAAACTTCTGCAGGACTTCATGCAGCCATTGCTTTCCAATGTTGATGGTGGATTGACACAGATCTCAATACATCCTTGCCCTTGTCCTCTGATGCCAATATCAGACACCTGTTAGACTGGCTAATTAATTGATTGGTAGGTATTTTAGAGATTTTATATTTGAGCCTAAGGAACTTTGGTGGCATATTGCATAACATATAGGACTACCAACCAAAAGATTAACAGTTCAAATTTGTCAGCTTCTCTGAAAGAGAAGGATGGATCTTCTCCCAGAAATATTTACAGCTTCAGAAACTCAATGGGGGCTGGCTGTAAGTCAGAATACACACCACAGCAGTGGGTTATAACTGACCATAGTTTAACTATTCAGTCAAAAATTGAAATTGTGCCAATTCATTCCTTTAGCATTACTGTGGTCCCATCTGCTACCTTACCTAACCACAAAAGTGGTGAATGGAAAAATTCTGAAAGTTATTTAAAGATAAAAAGAATAAAAATAAAAATAATTAGTTGGAAAGTTATGGTCCATTCATGGAGGGATAACTTTGGGACATTTAGGGAGACCATCTCCTGAAGCACTCATTGAGGTCTGACATAAAAAGTTAAAATAAATTATCAAAGACTGCAGAGAACAATAGGCCCCAGTAAACAGTATACCCCTGAGAGCAAACTGTAAGGGAACATCTCACAAAAATAACACCTCAGAACAAATAACCTCATGTGGCAGGACGGATACAGGAAATTCATTTCCTTTGCCCAAATTCCAATAATGAAATGAAATGTTGCTCCTTGACAGGAGCAAGGAGGCCATGCCCCTGCCTTGCTGTGCATGGAATAGTTGTTCTGACAAACAAATTGTTTTGTGTGAGTGGGGTGCCCTTTCCTCTCTCCACTTTCTTCCACACTGTGAATCTACCTCAGCACATGCAGTAGTGGCAGGAGTGGGCCAGAAACTTGGAAAGATACACTCTCAGAGTACAGAAGAGATGAAGATTGGCAAGTTGAAAGGATTTACAGTTACATGGGAGCCAAGGTGGGACTGGCAATCTGGCTATTCTCTCTTCTCCATCAGAAGGTACTATGAAGAGATGTTAAGTGTCCAGTCGGGTAAGGAGTTGTTCTGTCAATCCAAAAGCACGCAGTTCAAATCTACTAGCTGCTCCTAGAGGGAAAGATGGGCAATCTCCTCACATGCAATTTGTAGTCTTTGACATTGGAGGGTCTGATATGAGTTGGTTCCCACTAGACAGCAACGAGTTAAATTAGGGAGTCTTCTAACCATACAATTTGCTTAAAGTTGCCCAACAGTGAACTGAATGTCTGAAAAGTGTCTCACAATAAGCATAGAATACACTATTTCAAATCCCAGCCATTGTGATTTGTTGTTCCTGTTAGCTGCCAAGAGACTACTCTGACTCCTACTGATCTCAAGCATAATAATTGCAAATACTACTTGGTCCTGCATTGTTCACATAACTACCACCATGACTGAGCCTACTTTTCTTTCAACACAGAGATATCACCTTCTTTAATAACATTGGACAATACTCTGTTGTAATTCATAGAGTTTTTATTTACTAAATTTTGAAAGTAGATGGACAGAGATTCCACCCCCCCAAGTCTATCATCAACTGTAAGTTCTGTAGAAATCGTTCCACTATGGATGACTTAGCAGGTATGTGAAATAATAATGACATAACTTCCAGCATTATAGTAACAAGCAAGCCTCCACAGTATGATAAACAACAGACAGCCGGATGATGGGTGACAATCTGATAAGGATTATAATGGAACCTAATTCAGATAGAGTCCTTGCCTAGATAGCTCTTTCATGACATTTTAATCTTGTAGGACAAGCAATTTATACCCATTTTACAAATGAAACCTAGAGAGGTAATGCAGTTTTAGTTAACAAATGGTATAGCCAGGACTTGAACGGAGGTCTTAAAAAATAAAGCTTTCCTGTTGTCATCTTGAGTTGTAATTTGCCAGCTTCTCCAATAAACCCCATAATTATACATAAAAAAAAGCTTACCATTTTCTATGACAGAAAGTTACCTGGAGATACACTGAATATATATAAATTACCAATGATCTAAATTTTTTGAGAGTTAACATTAGAAGTCAAAACAAAGGGAGGAAATGATGAGGTTCAAGAGTTGAAGAGATATGGATCTCTCCTAAGTTGTGGAAAAAATAAAAATCTGGAGAAGAGCTACCTGGTCAATTAATTGACTAGAAGAGATCCATATTTATTTCCATTTTCAAAAAGGATGATACACAGAAATGTGGACATTATCAAACAATTATCACTAACATCACATGGAAGCAAAATCTTGCTGAAGATTATTAAAAAACTACTAAAACAGTGCATTGATACAGAACTACCAGAAATACAGGCTGGGTTTAGAAGAATATAGCAGATGGATCCTGGCTGAAAGAAGAGAGTATCAAAAGGAAGTGTATTTGTGTTTTATCAGTGATACAAAAACCTTTGACTATGTGGATCACAGCAAATTGTGGATAACATTGAGAAGAATGGGAATCCCAGAACACTTGATTCTGTTATTGTGAAACCTGTACCTAGACCAAGAAACTATTCTCTGAACAGAACAAGGAAACACTGCATGGTTCAAAATGAAGAAAAGTATGCATCAGGGACGTATCCTTTCTCCATACCTTTTCAACCTATATACTGAACAAATCATTCTAGAGGCTGGACTTTATGAAGAAGAATGTGGCATCAGGATTGAAGAAAGACTTGTCAATAACATGCTTTACGCAGATGATACAAGTTTGATCACCAGAACTGAACAAGTCTTGAAGTCCTTGCTGCAGAAGATTGAGGAATACAGCTTTCAATAGGAATTGCATTTCAATATCATGGGGGGGGGGGAATCCTGTCCACTAGGCCAGGAGGCAGCATAATAGATAAAGGTTGAAGTTCGTGATTTCATCTTGCTTGGTTCCACAATCAACATTCTTGATATCAGCTGTCAAGAAATACAAAAGTGAGTTGCATTGTTGTTGTTATGTGCTGTCGAATTATTTGTGACTCATAGTGACCCTATCTATGTACAACAGCCCTGAAACCTGCTCTATCTTGTGTCAATCTTACTGTCTCTGACACACCTACTTTCATTACCCCAGTCACTGAATCAATCCATTTCATCAAGGGTCTTCGCTGTCCCTCCACCCTTCCAAGCACGATGTCCCTCTCCAAGGACTGGTCCCTCCTTGCAACATGGCCAAAACATGTCAGACAAAACCTCAAGTTCCCACCTACTCTCATTACCCCAGTCACTGAATCAATCCATCTAATCAAGGGTATTTGGTGTCTTTCCACCCTTCAAAGCATGATGTCCCTCTCCAAGGATTGGTCCCTTCTTGCAACATGTCCAAAACATGTCAGACAAAGCCTCAGACTCCCTCCATGCCTTCAACGAGAACCCTTTCTAGGACTAGCTTGTCTGTTATCCTGGCAGTCCATGGTATATTCAATAATCCTCCAGCACCACAGCTCAAACGCATCTGTCATCCCTAGTTATTGTCCAGTTTTCTGACACATAGCAAGTAATTGCAAAGACTATCACCTAGATCAGGTACACCTTGGTCTCCAGATTGACATAGTTGCTTTTCAGTACTCTGGAGAAGTCCCTGACAGCAGATTTTCACAATGAAGTTTGTCTTTTGATTTCCTGGCTGCTGATACCAAGAGTTTTAATTGTGGAGCCAAACAAACTAAAGCTGTCAACAATATCAGTCTCCTCACCATGCTGTCAATCAGCCCAGTGATGAGAATCTTTGTTTTCTTGACGTTGGACTTTAATCCATATTGAAGGCTGCAGCCTTGACCTCCTGCAGCAAGTGCTTCAGGTCCTTCTCAGTTCAGCACAGTCTCCCAGATGATCTGTTCTGCAAATAGAAAAGGTATGGAGATAGGACACATCCCTGGTATATACCCTTCCCGATTTTGAAGCATGCAGGGTTTCCCTGCTCTGTCCTGACGACTGCCTCGTAGTCGAAGAATAGGTTTCACATAAGCACAATCAAATTCTTTTCAGAGTTAGCTATAGCTTGTTTGTGATCCACACAGTCAAATGCCTTTGCAGAGTCAATGAAACACAGATAGACATTCCTCTGGTATCCTCTGCTTTCAGCCAAGATTCATCTAACATTAGCTATAACATATCTAGTACTATGGTGTTTGCCTAACCCAGCCTGTACATATGGCTATTGAGGTACATCTCTGTTGATGTGCTGTGATTAGATAATCTTCAGTGGAATCTTGCTTCCATGTGATATTAATGATATTGTTAGTTAATTTCCGCATTCTGTCAGGTCACCTTTCTTTGGAATGGAAACAAATATATGTTTCTTCCAATAAGTTGGCCAACTGGTTTTCCAGATTTCTTGGCACAACTTGGTAAGCACATCCAGGGCAGTGTTTGTTTGTTGAATTATGTCAATTGGTATGCCATCAATTCCTGGGACCCAATTTGCCAATTCTTTCAGAGTAGCTTGAACTTCTTCCTTCATTACCACAGGCTCTTGCTCATATGTTGTTCCATGAAATTCTTCTGTGTCAGCCAATTCTTTTTGGTACAGTGATTCTGTATACTCCTTCAAATTATTAGGGACTCTCTCCAGAGTGCTAAACAGCAACAATGTCAGTTTAGAGACTAAGGTGTGCTTGGTGCAGGCCATGGTCTTTGCAATTGCTTTCTGTGCATCTGAGAGCTGGACAATGACTAAAGATGACAGAAAAAGGATAAATGCCTTCGGGTTGTGGTGCTGAAGAATAGTATCAAACGTACTATGGACTGCCAAGAGAACAAACAGGTCTGTCCTGAAGATAGTTAAAGCAGGTTACTCCTGGGAGGCAAGGATTTTGAAATGTCATCTCATGTACTTTGGGCATGTGGTTATGACGGGGAAATCATACCTCCAAGGAAAAAGGCTCAATGCTGGAGAGGAAGTCCCTTGATAAGATAAATCGATATAGTAACTTCAGTCATGGAGTCAGATATGTCAGAGATGGTGAGGTTGGCTCAAGATACAACAAGGTTTAGAGCCATTTGTTCATAGAGTCACTGTCAGTCACAGTTGATGGCACGTAACAACAACAACATCCCAGTGAGGGGAGCCCTAGTGACTTAGTGGTAAGGAGTAGCACGACCAACCCAATGGTAAGTGATTTGAATCCATCAGTCGCTCTGCAGGAGAAAGATGAGCAAGCTGCTCCCGTGTAATTGACTACCTCTAAAAACCTGCTGGAGGATCAGGTATGAGCTGGTTCTGACTCTATATTACATAACAACAACTTCTCTAGAAAGGAAGATTTTAATTTCATTAGTAGGATTAAGTAGAAAAAATAATGCCAATCATCTTGAAAACTCCCATGTTAATTAATTCCCAGTTTGTTGCACTTTTTTTCTTGCTACCATATTTGAATTTTGGGTATCATTGGATAGAAAAATATGCCTAAGACATCCAATTTCCTCAATAATGTATTTTGGTATCTGAGACTCAGATATGTAGAAATGTCTAATTTTGTAATTAGTACTAATTTAAATACAGGCTATCTTTATTATTTACAGATTCTAGTTCTTTTAGATAGTTTAATTGTTAAACATTGTCACACCAAAATCAAAACAGATTTCATGGTTGTTTACTGACATTCTCGGAGTGTGGGGAATTTGAGTATCCCCAGACTCTGCTTCTTGTCTTTGCTTAATCTCTTATTCACTGTTCCTTTTGTAGTCTATGTACTCTTGTGGTTGTTTGTTGTTTTGTGCCATCGAGTCGCCTATGACTTATGGTGACCTTATGTACAATAGCCCTAAACCCTGCCCTATACCATGCCAATCTCATTGTCTCTGACACACCTATCCGATTATCTCAGTCACTGAATCAATCCACCTCATAGAGGGTCTTCCTCTCCTGCACTGTCCCTCCACTCTCCCAGGCATGACATCCCTCTCCAAGGACTGATCCTGCTTTATGTTAAAGTATGAAGCCTCAGAATCCTTGCCTCCAAAGAGCATCCTGGCTTCACCCTCTCCAGGACAAAATTGCTTGTTCTCCTAACAGTTCATGGTATATTCAATACTATTCTCCACAACCATGGCTCAAAGACATCAGCTCTCCATCTATCATCCCTAGTTATTGTCCAGCTCTTTGATGCATAGCAAGTAATTGCAAAGACCATGGCCTGAATCAGGTGCACCTTAGTCTCCAGACTGATATTGTTGCTCTTCAGTACTTTGGAGAGGTCTCTGATAGCAGACTTTTCCAATGCAATTCATCTTTTAATTTCCTGGCTGTTGGCACCAAGAGTGTTGATTGTGGAACCAAGCCTACTGATGTTGTCAACAATCTCAACCTCTTTACCATCTATCATGATGTTGCCAAGTTGCCCAGTGGTGAGAATCTTTGTTTTCTTGATATTGAGCTCCAACCCATTTTGAAGGCTGCAGTCTTTGACTTTCTGCAGCAACTGCTTCAGGTCCTCCTCAGTTTCAGCAAGTAGGGTTGTGTCATCTGCATAATGCAGATTGTTGATGAGTTTACCTCTAATTTTAGTGCCACCCTTCTCCTTATAGAGCCCAGCAACCCAGATAAGCTGTTACACATATAGATTGAAAAGGTTTGGAGATAGGATACATCCTTAATGCACACGCTTCCCAATTTTGTAGCATGCAGTATTTGCTTGCTCTGTTCTAATGATTATCTCCTGGTCCAACTATAAATTTAGCATAAGCACAATCAGATATCTGGGATTCCCATTCTTCTCAGAGTCAGCTACAGTTTGTTGTGATCCACATAGTCAAATGGCTTTGCATAGTCAATGAAATAGATAGACATTCCTCTGGTACTCTGCTTTCAGTGAAGGTCCATATGAGATTAGCTATAATCTACACCCTCTTCTAAATTCAGCCTACACTTCAGGCAGTTCTCTGTTGATGAGCTGTTCCAGTAATAATCTTCAGCAAAATCTTGCTTGTATGTGTTTTCAATGACACTGTTCAATAATTTCCACACTCTGTCAGATTACCTTTCTTTGAAATGGGAACAAATAAGATCTCTTCCAGTCAATTGGCCAGGTGGTTTTTATCTCGATTTCTTGGCACAATGTTAGATTTTTCATATTTTTATTACTAATTTTACAATTTAAAATGTCTCCAACCATAATGTTGAAGTGTTTTCTATACTTGTTAAGCATAAGAAAACTATGATAAGGCATTAGGAGAAAACCCACACGTTAAATAATTTTCCTTCAGATGTAAATTACAGAGCTCCTCTCTATAAATTCCATCTTAATGAATCAACAATAGGGTCTGTTATTAGATGTCATTAACTCTACTATGATTCATAGCCATCCTATGAACAACAGATCTGAATATTGCCCCATCTGTGCTGTATCATCCTCATGTTCTCTGATAAACTCAGGTTCAATATAATGAACACTGTCTCATTCCATCTTCGTGAGGATCTTCTTCTCTTTCATTGTCGACCTTTCCTAGTTTCTATATGACATTAGAGACTGAGTTGTGTCCTAACTCCTGATTTGAATCTACCTTTCTCAGTCTTTATATAGTACTGTTGTTGTTCTTGTTATGTGCTTTCGAGTTGCTTGCAACTCATAGCGAC